>NC_067482.1:56958322-57309572 GCF_947179515.1 Apodemus sylvaticus | reverse complement strand
CATCGGGAGGTGACTGAAGCAGAATCGATTCATTCATTCTTTTCGGAGGGGTTACCCTCACATGGTAAGCCTCCATTCCCCTGCTTAAAGAGGTGACTTGGAGGGAAGGTCAACCCTGTTAAGATCAATGGAGCCCCCTGAAAGTGCGCTTCTGAAGCAGGTCTTCCGGGGGAACACCAGCCTGCTTGGTGTCAAACGGGAGAACAGCTATCCCAGTGCCCCTTAGGACTCTTGAACTTTCAACATTAACAGCAGAGACTTGGTTCCCCTGCAGGAAGGCAGCAGGAACAGAGTCCTGAGGTCACACTCCTCTTTACATGGAACTAGTTAACTCTGGCCTCAGGGGCCCCCAAATCTTAGGCCTTACAGAGCTGAGTGGCCCTCCTTCCTGGGTTTTCTTCCCAAATGCAGTCCTGCTTTAGAGATGGCAGCCAGGTTTATACCGTTACCTAGCCAGTACTGGCTTCTGTTTTTTGCCGAGGTTAGTCTCCAATGCAGATGTATTATTGCTTTTTGGGCATCCTAAAGGGCCCGCTGTCTCATTTCATTGTGAAGCTACCTCATTTCACCTTCAGGTTATCAGTCAAAGGACCAAAACATCCATGGCAACCACTGTCTTTGCTAATAACCAAACAGGTGTCTCCTAGTTTCTCAGAGAAAAGAGTGACAACGACTTTCTTGTGGGGGTGGTGGTGGTGGTGGTGGCAAATTCTCTAGTGGGGTGCAAGATCCTCAGGAGTCTCAGGTATGCATCCCCTGTCAGGAACACTGTGCCAAACCCCACTTCTACCAGCTTAGCCCTCTCCTAAGCTCAGGAAGCCGGAATTGGTACTTTGCAGTCTTTACAGACTCCCATCCTATGGAAATGGTAGACATTTTCATCATTCCAAGTCGAGAAGAGAAGGCTGCTCTTCTACCACCACCAGGGGGAGCGGGAGAGCTGCCCTTTAAGGAGGTGGCGAGTCCCTAGCCACAACCAGGCCATTGGCTATAGAGTGGGCTGCTTAGTTGTGGCCTCAGCTGCCAAGCAGAAGTACAGAGAGTTGGAGAATAAGAGAACTGGGCGAGGGGCATGAAAGGGAAGGGAAGGAAGGATGTAACCTACTCAGGAGGCTCACCATACCCACCCTGCTGGCTGTGGTGGAAGACAGGGATGCAGGAGAACGAGGATGTGGAGTGTAGCCTTGCCTGTCTGCTCACACATGAAGATGAGAGGCCAGCAGTGCTTGGGAAGGCTGTCCGCATAAACTGCCAGGGCATAATGAAATTATATACATAATGAAATCACATGCATAACGAAATTACAGGACCCTAGATCAACAACAACAACAACAAACCAACTCAAAAACCCCAAACCATGAGACTTTTATGGTGGATATTGCAAAACACTCCCCAAGTGTGAGACCCCCTAAATAGATCAAACGTTGACTGCATGCCCAGGGAAGCCTGGCTCACTCTGGGATGATGGCTGATGATTGATTGGATCCCTGGGCTGAATGGGATGCTGTTTATTGAGGCTAAAAAACAAACACGGAGAGAGACATGTTAACATTAATCTAAACGGCGAAAGCTATCCATTAACAGTTCACAACTGGGCACAGACTGTGGGTCAGACTCTCTTCCAAGCACCTTCTGTGTATCCTCTAACAGCAGCTGTATGAGGTGGGTACCATCATCATCTTCAGTGTTATCGTGTCCCAGGCGAGGAGACTGAGGCTCCGTAGGGTGAACAACGTGATCGTGACGGCCATTTATTAATGGGAAGGTGACTAATTAGCTAATGCACTTAAGGCTGGGGCCATGTCCCTAGCTATTTGGCAGGACTTCCTTTCCCTAAATTTAGGGGACATCTCAGCACTGGGAAACTTTCTTCTAAGGGGATACCTTCCTGTGGCAAAAGGTGTTCTAAAGAGAAGTATTCTGCATCACCAGGGGTGGTGACACTGATCAAGAAGTATGAGGTCCCTGATGATAAGGAACCCAGGGTGCTAGGGAGGAGAAGTGACAATCTTAACAGCTATCACTTTGCCTGTATTTGGGCTGAGTCACGCACCAGGCTCAGTACTTTACAAGCACATTTAGAGCCCAGGATGTTAGGATGTTAGGACCTTGTCCTGTTTTGTGAAGGGAAGAAGCCAGAGTCACAGAGCTTGGAGGTGGCCGCTCCCCCACCCACCCCCACCTCCCCTACTCCCTCCCACCCCCCATCCCCCCACCCCCCACCCCCAGCATCAATGAGCCAGACTTGACAGCTGCATCTGTTAGCCTCTAAAGCCACTGCACTCAACGGCCCAAAGATCAAACTCACTCTCACTCCCATTCACTGCAGGATGCCGGGTCATTGGATGATGACATGATCCACAGGGAAACTACACTACATGGGCCCCTGCAGTCTCTTTGTCCCCACCCCCCTTCTTTTTTGCCTCGATCTAAATTTTGACTATGAGCTTGGAGATTGCAGGGCTTATGGGATCTGTTCTGTCTTAAGTCACCCCTCAGGCATGTTGGACTGAATTCTGTCCAGGAAGTTATAATTTTTTATTTTTGTTCCTCGTGTGTTACAATCCGGGCTTCAGTTACAGATCGCATTTCTGATTCCATCTCTACTTAGCTTCGAGGCTTCACAAACGTAGCTGTGATGTCCAGGCAGGCAGGTGAAGTCTCACTTTGTCTAAATCAGGAAGGCTACGGGACCCCACGGACCTCAGGCTGAACTTCCAAATGCACCCCCCCCCCAACCATCGACGAAGCTGTAGGATTGAAGCCATAGATCCAAGAGGTCTTCATTTGGGGTTCAGCTCGGGACTCCTTCAGTTTCCTCTCTCTGCTCTCAGACCAGCTCAGGGGCTGTTCTCTGAACCTATGCTCTAGACTGTAGGTACCGTCAGGTCTCAAAAGATCTGAGGATGGCGGAGCATTGATGTCGTCTGATCTCTGTCACGTCAGAATGTCAGTCATACTGATCTCTGCCCAGAGGACACCCAGCTCTTGAGAAGGCTAATTCATGTCATTTACATTTGTATCTTAGAGCCTTTGTAACTAACAGTTTCACAGCCGGGTAGGCTGGAGTGTTAGAAACCGTGTCTCTCTCTCCTTGTGACACCGTGCTATTGAAAAGGTGGCACTCCCTCTCAGGGCTGCGGGCCTCCTCCTTCTTCCTCCACTTCTGGAGTTGCAAGACTGACTCCTCCTCACTGATGCTCAGCTCATGGCTGTACCACCCCAACCTCTGTCTCTGTGTCTCTGTATCTCTGTGTCTCTGTGTCTCTGTGTCTCTTTTCTTGTTAAGGAGAGCAGTCGGTCTGACGGATGTCTGCCTGAACCAAATACTCCCTCATCTTAACAAGACTCTACTTGCAAAGACCTGATTTCCAAATAAGGTCATATATATGGGAACCTCGAGCTCCTATTTCAGGGTAACCTTTGTAGGAGTCACAGACCAATGTGCCAGATCCCATTGGTTCGGTAACTAAATGCACGGAGTGACAGAGAATGCAGTGTGTTGCTAGGGATGTGGCTTTTCCTTTGTGTGGCCACCGCTCACTGCCAAGTCACCTTGAACCCATGCATGGGACTCTCTCCATCTCACAAATGAGGAGACAGATGACACAGAGGAAGGAGAGCTTAGTGTGCATACTTAGAGTCACACACGGCTACCAACCATAGACCTGGGGTCTGCACATAGGTAAATGTCAGAGCGCTGGGACCTTCGCCAGGATACCATGCATGTGCGGAGGACAGATGGAATTCTAAAGTCCTGTGCTATTGATAGCTTGGGATCTACTGAGGCCAGAGCACTGTGAAACAGCTCAGGTTTCTTCCACCCTAGAAGATTCCAGGCTCCAAGTTACAAGTCATTGTTTCCTCCAATGAATGTTTCTCTGAGACATACATCTCTTCACATATAAGACAAGACCTTGGAAACTTCCTTAGCCCTTCAAAAAGATATCTGTGAAGATTGATGTCAAGGCTGGTAGTGGCTCCTCAGAAGCTGAACACACATGTATCCCCTGACCCCAAAAGCCACCTCTTGAGAAGTGTCCCTGGCTGCTAAGCCAGTGCCACCCACTCTATTGCCCCTTTCATGACTGCTTTGGTTTAAATGCCCTTCTAGAAATCAAGTTGAAATGTACCCACTACTATAGTAGCACTGAGCAGATCTTTTAAGTGGTGATCAGACTACGAGGACTCTGCAGTTGTGAACAGAGCCTTGGTTTTTGAGGGAGCAGGCTCCTGACAGAAGGATGGGTTTGGACCCGTTTCCTCTCTGTGTCCCTTAGATGCTCACTTGTGTTTCTCCAGGACCATGGTAGTGCCTGGCCCATGGCAGGCTCTTCAGAATGGGGGTTCTTTGCGACATGGCTGCAATGGAAGAGCAGGCTGTTTGCAACAAAATAAACTCCCTCCCGACAATAGGAAATCGTGATCGTTTGGTGCTTCCATATCTTCCCAGTGCCTGACAGAAAACAAAGTAAACCCTGATGCCTATCTATTCAGTCAGTGGAAGAGGAAGGGCATGCAGGAGAGACCATCACCAGAGAGGTCAAAGGGCTGCAGTTAAAACCGGAGCTAGGGGATGCTATAAACCTGGGGAAGGAAGCGGAGCCTTATGGCCCAGGAGGCTGTGTGAACTGCTGGGGTGAGAAGATAGGAGAGGAGCAGAAGCCAAGAGCCAGGCTCACTGGGAAAGCCAGGGCACCCAGCTGATGGACAAGGCTAGCGTGGAGGGCAGGGGTGGCAGGCAGATCGCCTCTGACTGTGAATGAGTCAATTGCCAGGTGAAAGGGACATGTTTTCTTCCAGGCCATCCACATCGGAGATTTCACTAATGAATGATCTTCAAGTGTGGCGTGGTGAGAGCTATTGAATTTAACTTGTTTCCCTCTGAACCCTCCAGCATCACCAAAGATCCTCGGCTCCACAAAGGCCAAGGGAAGCCTTGAAATAACTTCTTCTCAGGCAATTAAACCACATCCAGTTCTGTGGGCTGAAGTATTTCAGGGGATCCTATTACCACCATCTTTGGGCCCGGAGGCCAACATTTTCTCATAAAAGTCTTGTGAGAGAAGCCGCCATCTGGGCGATAAAGCGGATGTGTTCTCTACCTGTTCTGGACTCTGCACAGCTCACTGGTTGCTAAGTAGCTTCAGCCTCTGTCTTTGGGGAGGGGGAGAGGGGTGGAGATTTCAGGGATCCTTGCAGAAGCTCTGTGCCCCTGGGCATCACACCCCATGCCCACCTCTGCTGCTGGAGGAGCCTGTGGTTCCTTTATACAGGTCAGCACCTTTTATTGCATTTCAAAAGTCTAAGTCTGAAAAAATCAAAACCCCTCAGGAGATGTGAGGCAGCTCATTTAGACGAATACATAAGTACAAATGACTGAGCGCAGACCTTTGGTCCCTGCAAGGCAAATTTTAAAAAGCAAGGAGATGGGGGGATGGTGTGGGGAAAACAGAAAAAAAAAACTGCTCAGCTGGGCCCCAGCTGTGTCCTTGCTACCTGGTGGGTCTTGGAACAAGTTCATTAGCCAACAGTGAAAGCAAGGTGCCTGTGGCGGGCTCTGGCTGGTCCCAGCTTCCTGGGTGGCCTTGTCTCACCCCCAATTAATGTACCCTTTCTTCCCACATCATGGTCCCTTTTGTACCTGACTCCTCATCTTTCACTTTCTATGGGCATCTTTGGTGTGTGTGGAGGGGGCGGGGCAGGGCGCCCCACCCAGGTCGATGTCTACCTCTCCATTCACCTAGTACTATGGTATGGATATTGTATATCTCCAAAGGCTCCTCCTGTGCTAGAAGCTTGGTCCCCAGAGTGTTGACATGTGAACTTGATCTCCTGTTCACGTGTGGATGCTTTGAGAGGTGAGGTCTAGCAGAAAGTGACAGATGTTGGGGGTTCCATCTCTGCCAGTCTTTGAAGATACCAAGGAGACTTTGCTGAGAAACCCTTGCTAAGCCGAGTGGAGTCTCCAGCTATCATGCTTAGGAGGCAAATACACCTTTCTACCTTTTAAATGACCAGCCTCGGGCTATAGTAAAGCCATACAACATGGTCCATGACACAGGGTAAGAGCTATCAGTTACTTGTAAAGTCATTCTCCCTTCTCTCCCTGCCTCTAAGGACCCCTCCCCCCCACAGAGTGAGAGCCTAGAGGGCAGGGACCAATCCTGAGTTCCTGCAGGTCACAGTGAGGGGTCGGCAAGTTTCTCTTGGATTGCTTCTATTAAAGAAATTCTTCCAACACACTTGGAAATAAACAAGACTAGGACTGAGTGCCTTGCGTTCTTTCTAATGGATGAACAGTAGCTGGGCGTCCTTACAGGGGTCCTCCAGGGATGTTCCTACACACGTTTACACGGAATGTCCTTTCAATGTCTTTAAGAGAACGTACCTGGATTCAACCTCCTCACTTACTGCCAAAGAGAGCCAGGTATTGAGATGTCATGTTAGCACACAGATTTTCATCCTGCACAAACGCCGATGGCCAGCCAGATTCCCCTGCTAGAAGAGAGAGCCTAGGGTTGTGTTGCATACACTGCAAACCAGCCTAAGCCAGCAAGCTCATTTTAACATTGCTTTGCTTTCTTTCTGTTTTGTATAAACACCTAAAATATCATTTAGATAAGCCTTGCCTTCAGACTAGTTTCCTTGTTATTTTCAATGAGATCAATAACACATTGACATGTAATCACTTTATACTTTGGAAAAGCCGTGTCCTTTAGCTCCTTGAAAACTGTGTTTTCATATCATGGGAATTGTGAAGTACCTAAATAATAGCAGCCCCGCACTGTGATTTCTTAAGACCTAGATACCATGCTGGTGTTTTCTGTGTCATCTCTCTAGTCCCCACTGGGACTTATGAAGAAGATCTTTATTTCTTTAGAGAGTCTGAGGCTCAGAAAAGCCCAGCACTATGGCCAGGCTGGGCACATGCTGTGTACCAGAACTCTACTTTCCCTGGTCCTCGGGACAGCCCTGCAGCACCGGAGTCATGATCCTTAGCAAATCAAGGTTTGTTTACCTGGTGAGTGGCTCAGTCAGGACTGGATTCGCCAGTCACCTTCGTCAACCAGGTGACTTCTGAGAACTCTGCAGTGCCTGGCACAGTTCAGACAACGCTGCTTGGAGTCAAGTGATCAGGAAGTGGGCTGAGACTCTTAGCTATCTCCATGGCAACGTGTACATTCCCTCCTTGACCCGTAACATATGCAGAACACTGCCTAAGAAACTGGTTGCTGGTCCCTAAAACATCAGAGACTGGAAATGCGTTATAAACCAGAAATGAATTGAGGATAGACAGTGACTATTGCTGTGCTGTATGTTGTGACTGTGGAAAAGCAAGTGTATTGGGGACAGTATAGGAAAAAGGGTTGTTGTTGTTGTTGTTGTTGTTGTTGATGCTTTGAGGGAGGGTCTCATAGAGGCCAGGATGGTTTTAAATTTGCCAGGTAGCAAGTATGGCTTTGAACTTATTTTCCTGCCCCCATCTCTCTGGTTCTGGATTTACAGATGTGGAATGCCACATCTGGCTTCAAAAAGGCCTTTTTCAAAGACCAGGGGGGAAAAGGAAAGAAAAAAAAAAAGAAAAAGA
The DNA here is from genome assembly GCF_947179515.1 of Apodemus sylvaticus. NCBI lineage: Eukaryota > Metazoa > Chordata > Mammalia > Rodentia > Muridae > Apodemus > Apodemus sylvaticus. The sequence continues at coordinate 57,301,981 of NC_067482.1, read as the reverse complement.
AAGAAAAAGATCGCCTTGTAACATCTGAACAGAACTGAGAGGCAAGTCTAATCCAGTGCAGCACCCTCTACAGACTCCTTTGGGTACCAGGCCCCTTCCAGGCATGTCCAGGCAGACTGGCATGTCTAGCTGTGCTGCCCAGCACCAGGCTAGGCAGTAGTGTTTCAACTCGTCGCAAAGGTCCACTGATGGGTGCTTAAACAATGGAAACTGATTTTCTCACAGCGCTCAAAGTGAAAATGTAAGGTCTTGGCAGGAGGCACTTCTGAGGTCTCTCCCTGGCCTGTAGATGATGTCTTTCCTCAAGTCTTCGCGGGGTCTTCCATCTGTGTGTGGTGTCCTAATTTCTTCTCACAAACCCAGCAGACATGCTGGAGTGGAGCCCACCCGGATGACCTCGTTTTGCCTGACCTCTTGGAAGGCCCCGTCTCCAAATGCTGTGCAGTAACCTCTCAACCGGCTGAAGGGCGTCCGTACGAACTTGAGGTTGATGCATCTCTGCCTACATGAGGCCAGGAGCTACTGTTCCCTGGCTTTCAGAAAAGGAAACTGGGGAACAGAAAGATTGGTAACTTATCCCTACACGTAGCAAACAACAGAAGCAGCGCTGAACAGTAATAGCCTGATGCTATAGTCTGAGCACAGAGCTCCTGCCTGCACCTCCCATACCCACAGAGGAAGGGCTGTAGCCATCCACGGTTCTATAGTGCAGCAATCAGGACTCAGGTGACACCTCTTGGTCAAGGCCACTTAACGTGACAGATGGCGGCACAGGAGTTCCAGCCTAGGCATCCTGTCTCCAAGTGAAGTCCCACTGGGCCCCCTTAACAGGCTCCTTCTATAGCAGATGGCGTGAGCGAATTGGTCCTCTATCCCATGGTGTCCTTAAAAGGGAATTTGTGAGACAATGGCTCCCTACAACCCTTGACATAAGTTTTTCAGGAACGGTGATGAAGCTAGACCATATCCAGGCGATGTTGATGGAGTGGATGTGAGTTCTTTGAGATTCCCACTCCCTTGTAGGTTTGCCCTCCCCTAACTCCTGTCCCAAACAACTTAACACTAATAGCACTCATTAGGGATGAGTGGGCCACCATTCCAAGTACCTTTACGTACAGCCTTCTTTAGCCCTCGCATCAGCTCCATGAGTCAAGGGTAGCACTGTGACCTCTCTGTTTACATATCAAGAAGTCAGGGGCAGCTCCTTCCCCAGGGTCACTCAGGCTGTAGTTGAGGGAGTCCTCTCTTCGATGACCGACAGAAGGCTGATGGATTACCTCCTCCACCCCCGACTTCTTCACGTATCACTTGGCCATTTTCCAGGAATATCTCAGCATGCCCGCTCTATGACATGTTCTCAACCCAAATCCTCTAGTCAGGAAGGGCACCAAAGAGGCATCATGGGTCCTCTGTAGGGACCTGGGTCCAAGATGCTCCTGGGGCAGCGGAAATAATTCAATCTAGAAAAGTCAAGGGATACGTGGTAAGGGAAGTGACAGCTACCTGGCTCTTCAGGGCTGGTTAGAGATTCACCAGGCAGACAGAGGGAGGTTAGCACAAAGGATTGCCACAGCTGATGTGTGTGGAGCTGGGAACCATACAGAAAGGGGGGTCAGCCCAGCGTCAAAGCTGATGGGGTACTATGCAAAGGGAGCAGCTTTAGTTTCGTGACTGTGACATTTTAAAGTCCCAACGATTCTTGAAATGATGTGGTCTTCAAAGCAGAGGTTTTTACTGACGCTGCAACCAAAAGTCCCCACAGCAGCCTGGAGCCTCACAAGCCATGGTCTCACAGCCCAGGCCTCCCGGCCTCCAGCCTCACCTCCCAGCCTCGGGTCTTCACAGTGGGGGGGGGGGGCCTCCAGCCGTGCCTCCCTTCCTACTCTGAGAAAAGCCTGACTTAGGCCTGGATCTTGTCACTTCAACCACCTGCCTGCCCTCTCTTCTCTTCAGTACAGTTCCATCTCATGAGCTAGTTATGCTCATCAGAACTGTAGCACAGCTCTTAAGAAAGGTTTGTTGAATGAATGAATGAAGTCCATTTTTTAAAAATATTTCAGTTCGTTGAAAGTAAGTGAACGCTGTATGCCATCATTGCTGAATAATTCCCCGGGGCACGCTGTCCCCTGCGGCACCCCTGATCACTCTGTCATGCCTGAGTTGCCTGCAGGTCACCAACAGAACCTCTGGTAAGGGTCTGGGCTGCAGTGAACATAAGGCTGCTTAGCTATTTAGCGCTTTTGCTCCAGGCTCCATCTAACAACCGTGCTCCCACAAACGTGCCTCAGCACCAGGAAAGAAGCCCGTGAAATCGCCTGAATTGGGAAGCTGACAGGAGAGCAAAGGGCCCTGTCAAAACCCAGCTCCGCTAAAAGACAAACAGGCAACTCCATCTAGCTGTAGCTGCGGCAGCGTGTTCCTACAGCTGGGAATGGGGGAAGGGGGAGGAGGATGGGTTTCCTCCCTCCCTTCCCCGTCCCTTTCCCCCTCCCCCTCCCCCAAGCCTTCTTTGGCCCTGATGCCTTCCTGCATCCTTAATAGAGGGGTGAGTGAAATCACCTGTTTTCAGGAAAAGATATTCCTGACAAATTAGGGGTGGCCAAAATATCGATAATGTCTCCCCAAAGCGCAAACACCCTATCTCTCTCCTCGGAAGTGGAGAGTCGGGATCAGCTAGTTTGCTATTTATGAATTCTCTCACATGTCTCTTCAAGGCACTGGCCCCTTGGCTTTGTTCCTTGACTCATTCGGAACAACGGCAACAACACCTCCTACAGAAAGGTCCCGCTTTCTGCCGTTTTATTCAGGACTTGAATTTATTTCTCACGTTGTTAGTCCGTCAGGGTCAATGATAACACTAGCTGATTATGAAGAAGTCGAGACCCTCTTTTTATCAGGTGCAGCTAAGCACTGCTTTGTTTTGTTTCCAGATTGGGTCTGATTGGCGTAACAAACACAGGGGTGGAACGGCTTAAGTCATTTATGGCCAGAATCCTGATGAAGAAATTAGGGCTTACTGAAGATGAAAACAGCCAGCCTCTTCTCCATTATGAGGAGAAAAAAAAAGCATGGCTCTAAATTTTAAATGCCAACCAACAACTGGTTTTGAGATTGTTATTTAGATACAGCGACGGTGGAGACCCTGGGAAGCAGATGTCTCACACTTCATGAGAGAGATTTTTCAAGCCTTCGGAAAGACTCAGGTAGCCCTGAGAAATTCTGAGGATGAAATTTGCCCGCTGAGTTTTCTAAGACCCGGTGCTTGCGGGTGGTGGGTTTTAAATAGCTGGAGCGTCCAATTTGTAGAGCCCCTTGGGGGTTAGGTAATTGCCTGGCATCTTATGCGAGTTCTGCTGGCAATGGGCTCAGGAGATTTACTCCTTGAAGAATGCGAGGCGAAGTGATTTCCCAATATTTGCAAATTGGCAAGCTGTGACGTTTCTGAAAAAGCAGATGGAGTTTAGGGACAGCCCAGAGCAGTGGCTGGAAATCCCTGCACCGAGGATGCTGTCGGAGTCGATTCTCCATGCGGGCAGTAGATGGCGCTAGCTGCCTGCCCTGGCAGAGCTGCAGCTTCTTTTCCCCAGGTTCAGGGCATGGCCCTGGAGATTTGACCTACGAAAAGGCAGAATGGCTTCCCTTTCTTAGGAAGCACGATTGGGGAAGTGTGAAAGGGGATCTGTGGTGTGTTCACGACTTAATGACAGCACGTAGGCTGGCCAACGGTGGATGCCCGGTGGTGCTCTGTCTTGTACTGTTGTTTCTTGTGAGGAAGTGGCCGTCCTAGCATGGAAAGATCTCAGCAGCCAAGAGCACACACCCAGATATGTGATCTTCAGCTTGGGCAAAGATAAGCTTCTTTTTCCTTCCTAATGGCTGGGAGACTCAAAGCAAACACCGGGCCCTAGGCGTGGGGTCTGACGGCACAGGATGGGACAGTCTGTATGGGAGCGCAGCAGGGCATGCCCCCCTCACTCACACGTGTGCTGTGAATACTGCCTCAGAAGCCAGGCATCTTCTCCCAGATCTGAGCAGTGTCTCTACAAACAAAGGGACACAAAGAATTGCCCCTATGCAATCTTAAGTTCAGATGATGCTGCGATGTTCTCTCATTCCTGGTCCACCTCAGGACTTCAGCTGCTCACACACTCTCTTAAAATGCCTTGGATTGTGGGAGGAAAATGATAAAAGTAAGTTCTGTGTGCATTTGAATAAGAATGTATTGTGTATACACTAACTGGCAAGGGAGAGACTAAGAGGTCAGTTTGCGTATGAGTGAGGGGAGGCTGTGGATACCTTAGGCCTCGATTTCAGACAATTCTCCTACCACCAGCAGGAATATTGTGTGTATTTATAATTTATACATATATTATTGGCTTAGTAAGGATCTAGCAAGACTAGAAATGGCTATAGGTTTTCTCCCTCCTTCCCTCCCTTCTTCTCCTCCTTCTCCTTCTTCTTCTCCTCCTCTTCCTCCTCCTTCCCTTCCTCCTCCTCCTCCTTCTTTCCTCCCTCTCCCTCTCCCTCTCTCTCTCTCTCTCTCTCTCTCTCTCTCTCTCTCTCTCTCTCTCTCTCTCTCTCTCCTCTGACAGGGTCTCTATGTGTACACTTGGCTGTCCTGCATATGATCACACTTATCTTGAACTCAGAGACCCGCCTGCTTCTCCCTCCTGCAATGAAATGTGTGTGCCACCATGCCTGGCCACTGCAGGTCTTTCAAATCCAGGGGATTTGACAGAGGGAGTTGATTATACACAGGGGGAGCTGAGACGCTAAATGAGGTGAGAGCGCCCAGAAATCCCAACCACAGGAAACCACGGCTGTCCCTAAGGCTGGGGGACTGGGGCGACAGAAAGACCGATGCTATTAAGGATGGCCAGGCAAGGCGGTGGCTCTCAGCCCTCCTACTGCTGTGACCCTTTAATACAGTTCCTCATGTTGGAGTGACCCCCCCCAACCATAAAGTTATTTTTATTGCTACTTCATAACTTTATTTTGCTACCGTTATGAATCGATCATAATGTTGAGAACTGCTGAGGTGAGGTTTTACGGCTGGGCTGTAAAGTGAGAACTGCCCACGTGATCTAAAGTCATGGCAGGGTTTGATGGCCTGGGAGAGGCGCAGAGACCGAGGGAACGTCCTGCTGTTCGTCTCCTTCTGCCCTTCGGTCTTCCAACCACACCATCCCGTGGCCTAAACCCACCAAGAAGCCGGGGGTAAGAAGACCGCGGGTGGAGTTCCCTGGGACACACAGACAAGCGAGGGAAAGGCGGGATGGACGGAGTGAACCGACGTAGACAGGAAGACTGGTGGTGTGCTATAAAGATCTTGCTGTTATCAAGACATTTGGATGTGTGGTTGTGTATGTGTGTGTGTGTGTGTGTGTGTGTGTGCATATACACATGTGCACTTATTATAATGTTGAGGTAAAGAATGCGAACCAGCCGTGTGACACGGGCAGGCTGATGGACTTCTTTGCATCTTTTTCTTTGTATATTGGGGTTAATCACGACAAGTTCCTCCAGGATTTGTGAGGGATAAATGAGGTAATCTCTGTCAAGAACTTGGAGTGATGTCTACTACAAAGTGGCCAGCCCTCTGGGCTGTTCTTTGAATCTGTCCAGGCTGTCCTGTATGTGGGTCTAGTCTGTTTTCTAATTGCCTCGGGCTCCTACCCTGTTCAACTTACTGCCTTCGGTGGGAATGGACGCCAGATAAACCCTTTCCTTCCCAGTTTGATTTTGGTCATTAGCAATGGTAACCCTAACTCAAATTCACTGTCGTTTCGGACAGCTGAGTGGCAGGCCTGTGTTGGGTTTGGGTGACGGTGTGTGAAGTGGACTGACATTTAGGAGGTTTGCAGTGTCTTCAGTTTACTGTGCTCGACTGTGTGTGGTATGTGTGTATGTGGTGTGTGTGTGGTGTGTGCATGTGTCTGGTATGTGTATGTGATGTGTGTGTATGGTATGTGTGTGGTGTGTGTGTGGTGTGATGTTTATGTATGTGTGGTATTGTGGTGTATGTTTGTGGTGTGTATGGTCTCTGTTTGTATGGTGTGGTGTATGTTTGTGGTATGTATGGTCTCTGTTTGTATGGTGTGGTGTTTATGTATGTATGATATTGTGGTGTGTGTGTGTGTGTGTGTGGTGTGTATGGTCTGTGTGTGTGTATGTGTGGTGTATGGTCTGTGTGTGTGTGTGGTGTATGGTCTCTCTGTGTGTGGTGTGTGTGTGTGGTGTGTATGTATGGTATGTGTGTGTGTGGTGTGTGTGTGGGGGGGTGAGGTATATGTGTGTGTGTGGGGGGGTGAGGTGTGTGTGTGTGGTGTTTGTGGTATGCACACCACACATGCATATGCTCCAAGGCCAGGGGAGGGTATCAGGTACCTTCGATCAGTCTCTGCCTTATTTCTTTAGAGACAAAGACTCTCACTGTACCCGGAGCCAGACTGACAGCCATCAAGGCACAGAAATCCTTTCTTAGTCTTACCAGTGTGCACAGGACCATGTCTAGCTTGTCACCCAAGTACTGGGCCTCAGACTGTGATCCTTGTGCTTGTGAAGCAAACAAACATTTCTCCACGGCCGCACTTGACTTGAGCTCCTTGTAAATGAACACAGCAGTTCCAGAGCAGAGTCCACACCTCCTGGGAGTGCTGCTGTTCTGACCGCCACACGGCCCTGTGTGCTAGATGTTTTCATCAACTTAGAAAACCAAGGTTCAGAGGAATTGGAAACATCCCAATGGCTGAGCCAGATGAAACCCAGGCCTGCGCTGCTCCTCCAGCCATCCCACCCCCTAAAGCACGGAGTGGAAATTTGCTTTTCACTGTGGCTGGGAGTGTGGGTTGACTGTGGGTATGGAATGTGAGTAGGAAGATGTTACAGATGACCAAATGGCCACAGTGTGACCCCAGAGGGTCAGAGCCAAGAGGGTGTCAAGTGATTGCAGGCATTATTGCCAATGGGCCCAGCCAGCCAGTGGCAGAGGCACTCACGGAGGGCCGTGGTCTTGGTGGGAGAACACAGCTTCTCAATTCCACAGATTATCCCCAACCCCATTGTGTCCCTGTGAATGATTGCACTTTGGAATCAGAAGCTCAGCCGGTGCAGAGTGGGCTCATTTGGACAATTGCTATGTGTTTGCAAAGATGAATGTGGACCATTTGTCTATGCCTTGTTGTCTCAGCAGGTCTTGAGTCAATGCTAATGAGAACAGATCCATTTTCCCCCCAGCGTCATTTTGAGCACATGGCACCTGGGTTAGAAAGCCTCTGTGACAGCCTATTACCTACAGGGACCAGGCCAAGGGCCATGCTGGAATGGCCCTGTGGCTCCAGAGCTGGACTCAGCCTGACTCTCCATCGTCACCTCTGATCCCTACACACAGTTTGCTCCATCTTCTGTGTGCAGGCCGCAGCTGCCTACCTTCAACCTGCCTCCAACTCTCCCAACCCAGTACCTTTGCTGTGACATTACCTCAGTCTCCTCCATACAGAGGAAGCAATGGTGCATTCAGTCCAGGGAGCCTTCTTCAGCCTTCCCTACTACCCCACTGAGGAAATAAACAGAATTAAGCCTTCTGTATTGAATCGAGCACTTACAAGTAATTTCATTGACTTGTTTAATATTTATTTGAATGCCTACTATATATCGGGTACTGGGATGCATGGTAATTAGGCGGTGGGTTTGAAATAAGAAAGGAATCCGATGTGTAGTGTGTACTAGCTTTCTGAGGCACGTCAGTGGCCTACAATAGCACACATTTATCTGTTGGTCCTTTCAGAGGCCAGAACTGTGAAATTGAGGCATTGGCAGGGCTGGTTCCTTCTGGGAGCTCTGAGGAAGCTCTCTTCTGGGTCCTCCATTGGCATCCGATCGATGGCTGACAGCCACCATGGCATTCTCTGGCTTGTGGATTCAACACTCCAGTTTCTACTCTCTTACTCACACCTCACTTCCTCTGTGCTTTTCTGTTTCTCTTCCCTCTTTAGGACACTGGTTCTTAGATTTAGGGTCCTCCCTATGTCCCGATGATCTCATCACAAGATCCTTGGCTTAATTACATCTGCAAAGACCCTTTATCAAAGTTAACATTATTCAAGGTTAGTAGAGGAGGGTCATAGATGTATCAGGAGGGCACCACTCACTGTGTTTTAAGTAAGAGATTTATTCTCCCGTGAGGAGGAGCCTGAAGGTTGGTAGCCACCAGTCTTAGTTTATTCCCTAACCTCTTCACAGTTCCATTATTCTTTCCCTCAGCTTGGCATATGGTTACCTCAGCTCACTATATCTGCAATGAGGGTTATGTAGGTGGCAGCATAAGTCAGTCACACTAAACCCTGTTGTCACCAAAACACAAGTTTTCTTAGCTCACACACAGCACACATCTCCTCAGAAAGAAAGGCTTGAGTTTCTCTACCTCTGAGGTGTGTGAGGCAGTGTTTTATCAAAGCTAGAAGATACACTGTGACTAACACAGGGTCCTAGTCCTCAGAGAGCTGAGAATTATGGTCTCAGTCCTCAGGATGACCTTGACCTTGGATGTATTTGTCTGTAGGAAACAGATTCAGAGATGGTGAGCCTCGTGTGCACTGCTCAATGAAGGACTCTTGCCCTAGTTGCTGGGATCACCTTCATATTCTACCTTCAGAAACCAGAACACGGGAGTCTCTGGCTCAGCTGCACAGTCATCTTGCCCAAGGATACACTTTTCCCAGAGAGTATCATAGACAAAGCCCAATCCCTATATGCTGGATCACTTCTGCCTACCCGGAGCAGTTTTGCAGGCTCACGGGAGCACCTGGCTCTGAGTCCCAGCTTTCAGCTTTCCTCTGAAGCTTCCCAACAGCCTCTCGATGGCCTCAGCTGGCCACGAGGGAGGCAGAGATCAGGTCCAGGAAGACATCCATGCTAGATGGAGGTCAGCGTGGGTCGTGCATGGTCCAACAGGACAGATCTACTGGGGAAGGCCACTCGAATCTCACACTGGGAGGAAGGGAGGCATCAAGAACAGAGGAGGGAGGGGCCCAGGGAAGGTGGCCAGGAGAATATGGGGAACCCATGAGGACATGGAGGGAACCAGAGAGCACTGTAGCTCAGATCTTCCAGTTGGCTTCCCTTGTGGGGAAACTCATTATAAGTGCCTTTCATAGCCACCCCCACCCGAGACTGCTTGATCCTCAGGCTTAGACCTCTAACCATTCTACTGCTGTCCTGTCTTCAAAGCTGCCTCTACTTGGCTTCTTGGAACACTTATTTTACGAGGTGAATGGAAAATAAAGTCATTTAGGATGTTTAAGCTGGCCGGGCGGTGGTGGTGCACTCTGGGAGGCAGAGGCAGGTGGATTTCTGAGTGGATCCCAGCCTGGTCTACAGAGTGAGCTCCAGGACAGCCAGAGCTATACAGAGAAACCCTGTCTGGGGGTGGGGGTGGAGGTGGGGTGAGGGGGTGGGGTGGGGGGGGTGGGGGGTGGGGGAAGATGTTTAAGCCATGTGACGCTAAAACACAAGCTATTTCCGCATGTCATAATGGAGTAGTAGCACATGACAGGTTGGAACGTGAAAGGAAACAGGGGCCCATGGAAAGGTTTTCAGGGAAAATCATGCTCTTGTCAGGACCATTCCATCTTTCAGAGGAGGAATGGCTTTTTCCCACCACCACAGGTGTGTCTGTTCATAATCACCGTCTGGAGGCCACAGTTCTGTGGAGCTGACACTGTGTGCTACGATGTGTAACCGGGTCTCACTTCTGTTTTTTGAGTGAGGACTTCTAGTTTGCCCTGACATCAAGCTCAGTGCACGAGGGCACACTGTTGGCCGACCTGTGCCACTTGGCCTTTGCATAGCTTTTCTTTGTGACAGCCAAAAGCCCCTGCCTACCTGATTCTGTTAACACGTGTCCTCTTTCGTTCAGGAATCCATCCTGATCTTCCACAAGACGTGTGTCTTTGGGGGAGACACTGGCCACAAAACTCATCTCTATTTGCAGGTACCTGGGCTGTAGAAAGAGGCTCGTGGGTTGGGATGGCACCTCTAAGACCAACCAGATTCCTGGGTGAGGAGTTGACTCTTTTCCAACAGTGGGTGACATGAACTTGGACCTATCAGAGATCTTCCTCACACCTTCCTCTCCATCACTCCTCCCAACATCCCAAGCAAAGTGTGGCAGAGGGCTGATCTCAAGAGGCTCAGAGAACATCTTGCCAGTCCTCAGCATCTGTTCATACCCTAGGTCAGCCCATGCCAGGAGCTCCGGGTTTCCAGGCTCAGTAAATGTGCTTTTGCTTAAGTCGACTTGGCCTATGTTTCTGCTGCTTACAACCACAAGAATTCTACCCAAGAGCAGCTTTGTCCAGACGGACACCTTAGCATCGTGCTCGCCTTGGCATTGCTGTTCTTAATTGTTTCTCTTCCTCAAAATTATTTTTTTAAAAAAAGGTAATAAATTATTGATATTTGTAAAATATATCCACGAATATAGTTGCCACAGAAGTCACTAATAAATAATATCAAATATGGAAAAACACATAGCACATATCATACCTGGTATCTAGGGACATGAAGGCCTGAATATAATGCCCACAGGGAATCTCTGCACAGCATTCTCACGCACTATGTGGGATCCAGTCTTTTGACAGCGTCCCACATAAACTCAAGGCCAGGCTTGCTTGTAATTTTCAGCTCTGGCCTTACCCTTGAGACACTCCTCTATGGGAGGCTCTCTGCGGGGAGGACGGCTTCCCTGTCTGAAGCTGTCCTTTGGGTGGGCTGCTAGAACTCGACGGGTCAGAACTCAGCTATGTCTCCTCCCCAAAAGAAGCAGAGAGGGGAGTCGCCCCCACAGGGGCTGTTTCATCATGCTTCCCTCTCTGTTGGACAAGCTCCTCCACGTCCTGTCTTCTGCTAATTGACCCCACGATCCAGGTCTGGCAGCCAGAGCTTGCTCCCTCTGACGCAAAAGACTGACCAAAAGGGAGTGTGGTAATTTCAACCCCTAGATATGGCGCCCATTATGCTGACAATTTTACACTAAAGTCTCTTATAGACCAGCAGATGGTGGAGGAGGCTCTGTAGTCCCTGATCTATTGGAAGTCCTGATCGATGTGCCAATGAAGAAAATCACTGACTCCCATCCTCTCCCTGGGGTTTCATGAGCTCAGCTCTTATGACAGGAAGAGAGAATGAGGAGTGTACCTGCCCCAGAAAGATTTTTATCAAGAGTCATTGTTCATCTCCAGGGTCCAGTCATTCTTCCAAAGAAAATCGTTTACGAACTGTTCTGTCCTCTTGGCCCATTTATACTCCCTAATAATCATTGACTAGCCTCCAAAAAAGAATTGCCTACATCCCTCTGCTCCCTTCCTCTGCTCTGAAGACAGATCAATGAATATTGAAACCTCTCTGGCTAAGTGTGTAATCACACTCTGGTGGCTTCCCCCCCTTACACATTAAATACTTCTGTATGCGGGTTTCTCCTATTAATCTGTCTGTTGTTGGCATAGTCCCGTGAAAATTCAGAGGATGAAGACATTTTCCTTTTTTTCTCATGATGATGAATTGGAGGCTTTCAGGGAGATTGATGCCTGAGACCTTCGGAGAAAGATGTTGTGTTTTGCAGTTTTGTCTCCAAGCTTGCGCTCATGGGATAAGAGGAAATTCAAGAAGCCACCGGATGGTTTCTTGGTTTAAGCACGTGGACACGGCCACTGGAGAAGCAAATGGCTCCAGTGTGTGTGAGGGCTTGTTCCTTGCCTCAACTCCTACAACAGGGGATACCCTGAAGTCTGTGCAATCCCTTCCAATCTTCATAGATTAACCCTAGTCTATCTTTGCCTTTTGTGACCCAAAGAGTCCTTTCTGATTCATGAGCTTTCTTGTCTTTCTTTGTCAGAAATCTCTGACAAAACCCCTCACTGCTCCTTAGATACACAAAGGAACCACCCCTTAGTAAACTCACGCATGCAGCCAAATCCTGAGACATCAGCTTCAAACCAGCACCAATCGTTACTCAAAGCAAAAACAATTCCAACAGCATCCTAGCACTTGTAACTTCTACCTATAAAACTAAATATAGTAAATATCTGTGAACACTAACTTGGTCAAGGTTATCAGACAAAAAACACGGAATAGCCAGTATTGTGATGGTATTGTGACAGGATTTAGCTAAATGCTCAGAGCTATAGGTGAAGGGGGCCATCTCCAAATACTTAAGAAAGGGGCTTAGGTAGGCCCATCCCTTAAGTTCCCTCCTGGTTTATCTGGCCCTTGATGCCATCAGCATAGCTAGGCAGAAGGGAACTTGTCTTGTGCCTCCACAGGTGGACTGATCTCCAAGACTTCTCCAGGACAAGTGTAAATGAAGACAACTTTGAATGAGGACACATAGGATGTAAGACAGCCTGGGGTGTAGAGGGCAGAGAGGAGTGACAAAGCCAGGACTCTTTCAGACAGTCACTCCTGGAGTTCAGGGATGCAGCAGCTAGAGGCCACCTCAGTGATCCAAAGAGCCAGGGGTTAGCAAGATGGTGCCGTATAAGTGCCTTGGGCAGGGCACTGCTCCAAGACCAGAGTGCTGCTCCCTACGCCTTCCTAAGGGACAATATTTGGGGGTTAGTTTCCCCCCACCTCCCTACAAATTCAAACCTAGGTATAGGACTCTCATTCTTTGTTTCATAGTCCTGAGGTTCCTAAGGCCTAGATCTTTTTTTTTTGGGGGGGGGGGACTCACTGACCTCTGACCTCTGACCTTTGCTTCCTATTGTTCGTCTACAACAAACATTGTGGGTTAGTTTCATTCAGGCCTCCTTTACTCTATAATCTTGCTCAAGATCAGTTTGAGATTTGCCTGTTGACAAATTCCCCAGGCTTCATGGATTGGTTCCCACCTCAACAGGGCTTTCAGGTTCCCTGTGGCTCTCCTGAGCACTAGTACCCTGGATTTCCCACCATCCTTTACAAACTGCTTCCCTTTAGGCCCAGAATATATGACCTCACTTCCCACTTCTGGGACCCCATAGTTATCAGGGGAGACATCTTTCTTTCTGCTGCTCCCAAGTCCTCACCAGAGCACCACCTGAGGTGCCACGGGCCCGTCTCTCATTTCTCACAAAGAGTCAAAAGTTTCTCATGATGTTCCTACCTCTTAGGCTCAGTAAGTATTTATTAGGGGTCTCTAGAGAACAGAACCAATCAGAGAGGGAAAGAAGGAGAGAGGAGGAGAAGGGAGAGAAAAGAAAGAGGACGGGAGGGAACCAGAGAAATTCTTTGAAGGAGTTGGCTCCTGCAGTTATGCTGAATCCAGAAGGGTATGTCACAGGTGGGAGACACAAAGAAGACTTGATGTTGGAGTACAGCATGGAAACGGAGTTCCTGCTGACTTAGGAGATGATAACCTTTTCTCTCGGGGCTCTCAGCAGCTAAGGGGAGACCCACTCACACTACAGATTGTTCACTTTTCTTAAGGTCTGCTATCTCCATTGTTAATCCCATCTTATAAATCCCTTCACATGGCACCCTGACTGGTGTTTGACTGAATATCTGACTATGGTTGGCCAAGTCAAGTTGGCACATGGAGTCGTCTATCATACCATCTGGGACAACAGTCAGCAGCTGTTACTGTGTGTATTCTATGTGCCACCTCTGTCTGAAAGCCACCACGTTCAGGAGCTAATTTTATCTTCTGGGTGCCTACAAGAGGGAGAGGCTGCTGTTACCCCCATTGCAGAGATGGCAGCACTGGGTTCCACTGTGCGGGCAGAGTTTGGATTCAAGCTGCATCTAACTACTCAGATCAGCTCTGGTCCACACGGAGCCACCTCCCCGACGCTTTCCCTCTTCTAGCTTTTTATTCTCTGCTATAATAAGTCCAGGTTACTTTAATTCAACAAAATGAACTTGCCCTTACCTTCTTCCTCCCTCCCAGTGAAATGCCTTTGAAACAGTTGCATGTCTTCTGTGACCCCAACTTCTGCTTCCTCTTCAGCAAACAGCACCCCGACACAGGCTCTCCCAGACAAGGAGACAGTGTTGGCCAATGCCACAAATGATGTCATCGTTCCCAAAGCCCACAGATATGGTCCTGGCATCTATGCATTTATTGTAAGAATTATAATTATTGTAGCAGTTTTTCACTGTTTAAAAAATTATAGAGATGGGTGGTGGTGGCATACGCCTTTAATCCCAGCACTTGGGAGGCAGAGGCAGAGGCAGGCAAATTTCTGAGTTTGAGGCCAGCCTGGTCTACAGAGTGAGTTCCAGGACAGCCAGGGCTACACAGAGAAACCCTGTCTTGAAAAAAAAAATATATATATATATTTTATATATATATATTTGTGGTCAAGGTGGTACCAGTATAAATCAGCATGTGGCACCTATTCTGCTATAACGATAATCAGAGCTAAAACTTGAGTGTGTGTGTGTGTGTGTGTGTGTGTGTGTGTCACTGTGCACATGTTGTGGAGGTCAGAGGATAACTTGCAGGAGTTAAGTCTCTCCTTTTATAATGTGACCCCTAACAGTCTAATTTACATTGTCAGGCTCGGGGGTAAATACCCACTAAACCACCTCACCAGCCCAGTGAGGTCAATACTCCTCAGAGCACGCAGAGGCAAGGCTTTGTGGATGCTGGTCTGGAAACACAGTAATGAACACGTTGTCAACCCCCAGACCAAGAGCGTCACCCAACAATTCATGTATTTCCAAACCTGGAGTTTGGAAATTCGAGGTTGTCTGGGCTTGTTACGAGAGTTTTAAGGGGAAAAACATATCTGGGAATCCCAGTAGACAAAGTTGGGCCACCCATCCCAGTACGCCTATTTCTGAAGTGATTAATGGCAAAAGCAGAAAGAGAGATTTAACCCATCTGGGCATATGAGGAAGAACAGATAGGGTTACTAATTACCCTGAGTCCACTTTGGGCAACTGGTTTAATAAGCTTTAGATTTAGAGGAAGAGTTTGAGCTAAGGGCAGGAGGTGTATTCAAGGAAGCCAGTCTGGTTACAGTTTGTCTGGTTGGTTACTGTCCTGTTACTGGAGAAACAGGGATTTGAATGGGAACTGTCCCCATGTGCTTGTGAGTGAGAACACGTGGTCCTTAGCTGCTGGTGCCAC
This sequence comes from Apodemus sylvaticus, assembly GCF_947179515.1. NCBI lineage: Eukaryota > Metazoa > Chordata > Mammalia > Rodentia > Muridae > Apodemus > Apodemus sylvaticus. Next base: position 57,286,869 of record NC_067482.1, on the reverse strand, counting down.
GGAGGGAGAGCTTTGCTGGAGGAAGTGGGTTACGGAAGGCAGGGCCTCAGGGCTTCACAGGCCAGCTCTACTTCTGGGCCTTGCTGCTTCCTCAGTGTGCTTGTAACATGACTAGCTCCTTCTCCTGCTGCCGTGTCACACATGATGAACTGTATCCACTTGCCAAAGTAAACGGGTTTTTCCCATTTGTGGGCGGGGGGTCTGAGTATTTTATCATAGTAACAGAAAACTAAGACCCTTAACTGCCCTACTTCTCAATGAAGAAGAACAGAAGTGAGATTCTTTTAGGAGAGACCCACTCTTTGTCCTTGCCCCCTAGCAGGGGACTCAATAGTAGGTACTGGGACCGAAGCTGACAGAGGACATGGGGGTGCCTTCCTGGGGCAGGTGGTGATGGTCAGGATGGCCAGCTGGCACATACACTGGAGGGAAGCTGTGCCTGGCTTTGAAGGACAGCGGCCTGGGGCACTTCCTTCATGATCCTGAGAGTGAAGGCTTCCCAGGACCTAGCAAGGATGGCATCTGAAAGCAGAACTTCGGACTTTCAATGCTCTTCCCCCTCATCCTGCAGGACCCTCTCCTTGGTTTCCCTGTGGCCACACTGTTCTTGTCTCCACTCGCTTGACCCAGCCATGAACACTAAGGTTCTTTGTGGCCACAAGGCTTGTTCCAAGGCTGTCCCCAGCCAAGCAGGTGACTGGGTGGCCTGTGTGAGGGAGCGATGGGCCTGCACCTGGCCCAGCTGTGGAGAGAATGGAAAGGGCAGCAGCTTGTTCCTTTATCCTCAGATGACAAATCACAGCATCCCTTGACATCTTCATGAAGAATATAGCCTCCTGAGGATTCAGAGCCAAAGGGACCATCAAAAGGGAGGGGCTATTAGCAGCCAGGATGATCAGCAAGCACAAGAAACAGGGCTGTGAATGGGAAATGTCCCCATAGGCTGAGACCTGGCAGAGCCCGGAGGGTCTGGCTGCCACACTGGATCCATAAATGCTTGTGTGCCAGGTGAGGACACAGTGTCTGAAGTTGGGCCACTAGGCCCCAGTCTTTCTGTCTGTGCCAACATCCGTGATGTTTAGATGCTCTGTGAAAGAGTCTGGGGAATGGAGGAAGGTCCGACACTGTTTTTGACCTCACATCCCTTGACCTCCAGGAGTTATGGATGCAGATTCCTTGCCCTTGACCTTGAGGTCATAAAGGTGGAGATGCCATGATGAAATTGGGTTCCTCATGAGAGGAAGAAGAGACCAGGACCTTCCATGCCCCGACATTCAGGGACATAGAAAAGGTGGCCATCTGCAAGCTGGAAGAGAATTCTTACTAGGAACAAAACCCCACCAGCATCTACACCTTGGGCTTTGTAGCCATTGGAACTACAAAACAACAACAACAACAACAACAACAACAAAACCCAAAGTCCTCTTGCAGCAGCTAAAACCAGCTGGATACTGGGAGTATTCAGCCTCTTCCTGGACAGTGATGGTCAAATCTGGGCAACTACCTACCCACCCCAATAAACCAGCGCCGCCGCCACTGCCACCACCACCACCTCCAGGACCACAACCACCACCACCACTTCCCAGATTGCTTTGGTAAATATGGAGATCTGTATGTGCTTTCCAGACCTTGTTCCAGTGTAGCCCCATCTCTGGTCTAGGTGGATGTAACCTCTTTCTCTCCTCTCCCATGCTGCTTCTGGCACTGAGACTCTAGTCAGGGTGAGATCCGATTCTACAGCCATGCACCCATCATTCTGCTGTCTCTAAGAGCAGGACATAATCATACAGTGGTGCACACATCTGCATGTTGATCGACTCCATCCTGCTAGGATTCCTACCCTCCCTCCCTCAGGAGGGTCCCCTCTCCTTCTCCTGCCCATGGGGACTCCCTAGCCCCACAGCTTCATTGCCCATCCCCCAGGGCTCCTGTTTAGAGAAGTTTAAAATATCATCAGACTTTGTGACTCCTTGGGATTATTGAGGAGGTTTGAAAAGACTGAGTCTAGTCCTTGGGAATTCTGACTTACTTGGTTTGGAGAGTGACTGGAGCATTAAGATTTGCAAAACAGCAACCTTAGACCAAAAAACATTCTACCCAACCATCTACTGTTGGGGGTTGGTTCTAATGCTTTGTCTTAATTGGGCGCCCAAAGAAGCCTGCCCCCAGTTGGCTCTGATTGGGAAATAAGGTTGCTAATAGCCAATGGCTGGACAGAAAGGTGGAGGTGGGACTTTTAGATTGCCCAGGCAAGGGACCAAGAGAGGGGAGGAGAATCGCCAGGGTGAGGAAGCAAAGGGATTAGATGTAGGAGCTACAGGAAAGAAAGTACCCGGCCATGTGAGAATTTGGACCACTCCCCTGACTGGGTCTGAGATAGCAGAGGGGAAATATAGATTTTAAAAGATGTTGGCTCAGGAAAGTTGGAGGGGAGAATGTGTACTAGCCTTGGCGAGATTTAGAAGTGACCAGCCACTGAGCTAGTCAAGGCATGTCAAAATTAGCTGGCACACGTGTGTGTGTGTGCGTGTGCGTGTGTGTGTGTGTGTGTGTGTGCATGTGTGTGTGCATGTGTGCATGTGTGTGTGCATGTGTGTGTGTGCATGTGTGTGTATGTGTGCATGTGTGTGTGCATGTGTGTGTGTGTGTGTGTGTGTGTGTGAGTGAGTGAGTGTGTGTATGTGTGTATGTCTTTCATTTATGAATCCAGAAAGCTCTTGGGCAGGTGCCGCATGCACACACTCTTGACCCAACAGGAGCCAAAGCAAGTTAACATATTCACCGATACAATCTACCACAGAGTCTTGGATCAAAGCCGTCATTACTGATGCTTGCAACCAAAAATATTTGTTTCAGAACAACTCAAGACAACCTTCCTCAATTTACCTTCAAAAAATTTTGTCATCACGGAGATGTCTCAGTCAGTAAAGTGCTTGATAATCTGTTTGGTTCCTAGAACCCACATAAAAATGAAGGCCGTGGTGGTATGCACACTTGTAATCACAGCACAGGCAGATGGAGACAGACTCATTGGCCAGCCTCGCTTAATCAGCAAGCCTGGGGACAGTGAGAGACATTGTCTTAGTGAAATGCACGGTTCCTGAAGCATGACACCTGAGATTGTCCTCTGGCTCCCATATGCATGTGCACACACATATATACCTACACGCATGTGTGCACCTGTACACATGTACACACACTTGCATGTGCACTCATTCAATTTTTAAGAAGTCTCTACCCCCTTTGACTCTCCAAATACCCTCATCTACTGGCTCAGAGATTCTGACATGCAGTGTCCATTCCTGGTCTAACTTTCTATCTAATCTCTCTGTGGATAGTCACATTGATTATGGTGACAGCATACAATGCAATCCCTAAGACTGGGGGAGCTATGAAGAATGGGGACTTAGTTGGTTCATAGTTCCAGAGGTTGGGTAGTCCAAGAACATGATGCTAGGAAGAGCCTTCCTGGCATCGCCCCATGCCAAAAGTCAGAAGGGCAAGAGAATACACAATGGGAAGGCCAGGGAGCAGTTTTAGCAGTTTGCTCCTGTGCCAACAGATCCACTTCCTTGTAATGGCATCAGCTGCCTGGTGAAGGCAAATCCTCCTGATCTAGACACCTCTTATCAGAATCCACTTCCTAATCCTGTCATGTTGGGGATGTGCTCCCCACATGAGAACTTTCTGGGACACATTCACACTGTAGCAGTAGGCCCCCCATCTGGAGCACCTGTCCAACATTTCTGTTCTTCCGAGTTCTTCCTCAGGCACCCTCTTCTCCTTCCCAAATGTTTTTCCTCTACTCCCCATTATACAGAACACCACAACTCTCTGCTGAATGAAATACTTCATCCCCTGTTTGCAAGTTAAAGCACCTAGAGGTGAGGGCGGGAAGAGTCCTCTGCACCTGGACTGTGCACTTGGAGTTCCCACCCACACCCAACCTTATCCAAAGGAGCTCATCAAGTTATCTGATCTGATGCTTTGCCTGAGCACATGTGTACGAGCACAAAGTCTTCTCCATTTTCTTAAACATATACTCCTTTAGATTTCCCAGGATCTGCGAGGCAAGGGCAATCCAGATCAAATGGAATCTGGCCAAACTCCTGGAGCCAAGTGTGGTGTAGGCTCCCGACAGAGCATATGTTACATGTAAATCCATTGTAAGGATGCTTGGATAATCAGTTCTTCTGGAGCTAAGAGGGATCATTCCATTGGAGTCCTGGTCCAATATCTGGACCCAAGGTGTGAGCAGAAATAGACCCCACAGGTTTGCTTAAAGAAGATGGTCTTTAGAGACACCTGTGGGGGGTAGGTGTGGGAAGGCACAGAGAAGAGCACTCCTTGGCAGATGAGCCTCCAGTCTTCCATCACAATCCTCAGAAAGACCCAGCCACACTGACATTGGGATCTGGGGCTTTTAGATTCCAGAATATTTTGTTTTTGTTTTTTAAATCTCTTATTTAAATCACCTGATTTTTTGCTACTTTATGTGTTACATCTGTCTCAATAAACTTAATCTGTAGAGACTTCAATTTTCTTATTTGTAAAATTAAGGAAAATTATAGTGTTTTTCTCTTATGGAGGTAAACATAGTTATAGGCACATTGAATAAGACACACTGGTAGGCTGGATGGTGGTGGCACATACTTTTAATCCCAGCACTCAGTTTGAGGCCAACCTGGTCTACAAAGTGAGTACCAGGACAGCCAAGGCTACACAGAGAAACCCTGTCTCAGAAAACAAAACAAAATAAAAAACAAAAACAAAATACACTGATAAGTTACACATGTCATAACATAGACTATCTCCATATGTAGGCAAAATATCAAACTTGATTAGACAAACACCTTAAAAAAAACAGAACCAGCCAACAACAGTAAGTCCCACAAAACCTCCGAAGTCAAGCATGTGGCATCTTGTGCAAGAGACAGAGGAGTGAGTGTCTCTAGTGGGGACAGGCAGAGGGGCACTCAAACCAAGCTTTGACAGAACTCCCTTTGAGAAGACAAGCTTTAATTTTTAAAAAACTAAAAATGTGGGACACAGACACTTCCCTCAGGGGAGACTGGATGCAGCCTAGAGAGGTCCCAGCCCGTGTTTCTGCGGGTGAGAAACAGCACGGCCTGGGATGAAGCTGTAATTCTCAAACTCCTGGATTTCTTGATGCTAGGAACCTCAAAGAGTTGAGAGGGGGAGGCACTGCTGGGCCTGAGGTGAGCCCAGGGTGAGGGGAGGCAGGGTGCTCTGGATGAGTGCTAGGAATTTGGAGGAGCCTTCTGTGGGGGACTTAGACATGGCTCAGTATGATGAAGGCTTCCCCTGTCGACAGCCTTTGCTTGTCCAAACTATTCATTCACTGCAGAAAAGGTTGTATATGATTTACTCAGGATGGACCAGAGATTAAATAGCTTTTGCAGAAAGGAATCTCCGGGAAGGGAAGCTAAACCCTCGGGGCCTATCTAGATACCTCATTAGCATGAAGAACTCTAGGCTCTATGTCATGTGATCAGTTTTCACGGTCCTGGTAGTGAGATGTCATGGTCATGCGTTCCAGGGACTGCAGTTCTCAGTTAAGAGTTCGGGGTTCTGAACTTTTGCTACTACCTTACCAGGTCTACTGTCTGGCGTGGTCCAGTTCCTCTGGGGTACTGGTCCACTGCCCCACAGGCCCCTGCGGGCCAGGGGGAGACTAACCCTCCAGCTCCTCGGACCTGGGGCCACAAAGCTGCCTTTGTCCAGACACACCCACTGACTAGAGTCTTTTGAGACAAGCAGATGCTGAGATCCACAGATGACAGTCTTGGGTCCTTTGGGAGAGCAGACACTGCTCTTAGCTACGGATCGGCGTCCTCTCCCCCACGCCATTCAGAGAACTGGTATAAGGGAGTCAGCATAAGGGGCTCTTTTCTAGCGTGCCATCAGGATCGGGACTGACAGGACAAATCTCTGCCGACTCATGACACATAGGACATGGAAAGAAGAAATAAGCGTACGGCCCCGTAGACTGGATTGTTCCTCTCGATGCCTATGTCATTTGTGACCTTGGCTTTGCTTGGGTGGGAGGTGTTGCTGTTTTTGCTTTCAATAAGCTCTGGGTCTAGCCTGGGCTTGGGACTCTGGTCACTACTTCTCCAGCCTCAGAAACCAGGACGCCTGGACTCGGTCACCAGGACAAGTTGGGGAATGCAAAGACATTCTTTTCTGCGATTGGCTCTTCATATCAACAGTGAGCTCCAGGAGAGACTTCATTCTTTGTTTTGTTGTTGTTGTTGTTGTTTTTGTTTTTAACCACACATTTAGAAACAGGATTTTCCCTACAAGATTCAGGACTACATCCATTATTTCCCAGAATTCCATTCAGCGGAAATTTAAACAGAACTAACATTCAAATTCACTGAGGGGGGGAAATCCTTTTGAGATCATCCCAAAGAAGTTGAAAATAAAGCACCTCTCCCCAAATAAGGCACAAAATGTAAGCAGGAACGGGCTTTTGAAGTCTGTGCACGGGTGTGTAGAAGGTAGAATTCTGGGATTCAGAAGCTCGAATAAAGTAGGTGAAGAAAGATGAGCGCTTTGCATTATGGCGCCGTCGGCAGCCATTGCTGGATCCAGGCGCCCAGAGGGTGCTGGCTGAGCGCTGGCCCTCCTCTCACCCAGCTCTGCTTTCCCTCATACTACGCAGGCAGGCTCTCCCCATGTGGTGTCAGCGTGACCTCCAGCAGCTCCAGGCTTGCATTCTGCCAACAACATGACCCTCTAAGAATGTGTGCTGCTTTCCCAAGAGTCCCAAACAGCTCAAGCTTGCCGCCCCTGTGAGAGCACTAACCAGGCCCAGCCCTACCGAGCTTCTGAGATCAGATCTGGTTGCATTCAGCACAGCATAGCTAAAGACTCAGGCTTGCCTCTCTACAGCCTAATTTGGGTTTAACATCTATGGAGACATTATCTTGGCAAGTCTGGGTGACAAGGTCCTATCACCCACGGTAGAAACAGGGAAGATGGGACAGACACAGCAAACTAAGTGGACTGAAACTGCGGAGAGGGGTCGACTCTTCAAAGAAAAACTAGATAATCTTATCAGGAAGGAAAATAGAAGGAGAAATCTTGCTGGTGGGTTTTAGAAACAATAATCTCCCAAGATCCCAAGCCCGTCTGCAGAACTTTCTGGGTGTCCACCAACTGCTGATGGTCACAGATGCCACCGTCCCCGGGTTGGCCATGGGCAGTCTGCTACATGGCTAGCTGTCCATCAAGGCAGAGGAGACCAGGATGTGGCTCTCTTGGGGCCCTGTGAAGCAGAGAGGGAAGAAAGGGTGAGCTTGGCAATTTGTTTCTCATATTTCAGCTTGTTCTGGATGCCACGAGAGCTGTATGCGTTGGCTCCCGACTAACAAAAACAGAGGGGAGCCAGGCTGGAAACCTGGCTGTGTTTCTGCGCACAATTAGGTTTGTTTGTTTAGGTCTCTTTTTATTTGTTTTCAGATGACTCAGATAGGAATAGTGCAGGCCTTTCAAAGCGAAGAGCTCATAAGTGGATTCAGGGGCCAGGGCTTTGCCAAGGGCAGAGAGACTTGGCTCCTAGGGGTGTTTTCCCGTCCAGTGGGGCTGGAAGAACGCCGTTCCAAGCCAGGTTATTTTTCTTAGCAGACCCCCATCCAGGGTCGTAGCTGGGCCAGGGGTTGCAAACATCCTAAACACATAAAAGTCCCCCAGCAGCACACAGGGCATCTATTGTGCAGATCTGGGCCAGCCTCATCTTGATGGCTTTACCATCTGCATCCTTCATTCTTTCTGGAAAAGCCTTCATGTGCCTTCCTCCTTCTCACCAGACAAACGCACTCCGTTCCTCATGCTCTGAATGTGTCTCGAAGCTGCTTTCAAGATCCTCCAATCCCATTGCCAAGGCACAGTGTCTCCAGTCTCCTGGAGTAAGGAAGGGCTAAGTACAACAGAAGTAGCAAACACCTCCTTGAGCTTGTCCACACAGGGGCAGCGACCCCTGAGGAATGGCGTGCGGCTGCTGTCCAGTAGATCCGGCATTTGGAAACTCAGAAGATGTGGACAGAAGCCTTTGTTCTCCTGGGAGAACAAAATGCAAGCCAGGTGTCAGGAAGAACGCAACAGTCTGCTCTCTCAGAGCTGGAGTGGTCTGTCCAGAGCCCTTCCCTGACATGGTGAGTCAGAGCAGAGGCATGGGCCTGCTTGTTTTCAGATACTAAAAAATTTTGTCCAAATGCGAGTAGTTTTTTGTTTTTTACTACTGAGAAGCTGGCGCCTGACCCTAGCTGGGGCCATCTCCTCTGCTCTGCCACTCCCTAGAAGTTAAGAACAACAGGCCTCAGCTGGCTAGAGAAGCACCCTTATTAGTCCCAACCGGAACAAGTTCTGGTCACCAACCTGCTGTCTTAAACCGTTTACCTTCTCAGAATCTGTCCACAACCCATCAGCCTTGCAGACTCTCCACTTGCAGTATTAGAAATTGTAGTCTATAGTATCCAAAATCTTTTAGAAGAAAGACTTAATTTTATCCAAATTCACATAGTTGAGGATTTTTTTTAAACACTGTCTTCCAGACTTTATTACAGGATCAAGTGCCACCTGTCTGAGTCCCTGCACCTGTTGCAGCCACATTTGGGTATTGGGTGGCAGACAGTGAGGCAACAGTGGTCCACACTTCAGCAGACCCTAGCACGAGGAAATGTGAACAGTTTGCTGGGGCTGTGAGCTCAGTGCGAAATGAGAAAGTTACTGTCTTAACATGGGGCAAGGCTATGAACTCTCAAAGCCGAGCCCTCAGAGATGTGCTTCCCCTCCAAGCCCCTCCAGCAGTGCCACCAACCAGGGACCGAGTATTCAGATGCCCAAGCCTGTGGAAGACACTCTCATTCCAACCACTACACCTAACCAACAGCAGCTTAGGTCAGTAGGAGCTACAGTCCCTCGTGGTGCAGGATCAGCTTGGAGACACTGTTGTGAGGCAGCTGTTTAGGAAGCAGAGAATGGACAAGACCTGGGCTTGGTTCTGAAATCTGAACGCTCACCCATGGTAACTCACTCTCTCCAGTGGGGCTCCATCTCCTCAAGTTTCTCTGCTCTTCCAAAACAGCACCCCAGCTGGGGGCTCCATGTTCAGACACAGGAGCCTACAGGGGACATTTCATATTCAAGCCTCAACTTTGTCCTAACATGTGCTGAAAGCAAACGTTTCACTTAAACCCTCAATTGCTTCTAATCCATTTCTAATGAGAAAATGTCTGTGGCTGTTCTCTGGTAGCAGGAAGTAGGCGTGGTGTTGAATGAGACTGAGATGTGCTCAGGCGAATCATAGAAAAACGTAAGACCATAGCACACACGCAGGCCGCATTCCAAACAGGATGAGAGACACTTTGCTATTGTTAACCTTTGCTTGTTTTGTTGTCTGTATTTGATTTATGAGTACGCATGTCTGCCCACATGTGTGCTGGTGCCTGAAGACACCAAAGAGAGCGCCAGATCTTAAGAGCTAGAGATATGGTTGTGAGCTGCCTGGCATGGGTAATGAAACTGAACTCTGGTCCTCCCCAAGAATAGCAAGTACTCTCAACCACGGAGCCATCTCTCCAGTCTGGTCTTGCTGTCGCTTGAATCCACATCTCCCTTATTTATTTATTTATTTATTTATTTATTTATTTATTTATTTTGATTTGGTTTCTTCGAGACAGGGTTTCTCTGTATAGCCCTGGCTGTCCTGGAACTCACTCTGTAGACCAGGCTAGCCTCAAACTCAGAAATCTGCCTGCCTCTGCCTCCCAGAGTCCTGGGATTACAGGTGTGTGCCACCACCACACGGCTCTACAGATGTTTTAGCTTCTTTCCTCTCGGTGTCTGTAAGGGCCATACTCTTGGTCAGGGCAGACTCATCTTTCTTGAGGGCTGACATTGATGTAACTTAGGGTCTTCTTTAAGAATAACCATTCAATGGATACAGAAAATGTGGTATATTTACACAATGGAATACTACTCAGCAATTAAAAACAATGAATTTATGAAATTTGTAGGCAAATGGTTAGAACTGGAAAATATCATCCTAAGTGAGGTAACCCAATCACAAAAGAATATACATGGAATGCAATCACTGATAAGTGGATATTAATTAGCCCAGAAGCTCTGAATACCCAAGACACAAATCGCATAACAAATGACTCTCATGAAGAAGTAAGGAGAGGGTCCTGATCCTGGAAAGGCCTGATCTAGCATTGTAGGGGAGTACCAGGACAGAGAAAAAGGGGGGGTGGTGATTGGAGAATGGGTGGAGAGAGGCTTATGGGGAACTGGAAAGGGGAAAGCATTTGGAATGTAAACAAAGAATTTAGAAAAAAATGGACCGATCAGGAAAACAGAAACTGAACAGGGACACAGTGAAACTAATTGAAGCTTTGGACCAATTAGATTTAACAGATATATATAGAACATTCTACCCTAAAGCAAAAGAATATACCTTTTTCTCAGCACCTCATGGTACCTTCTCCAAAATCGACCATATAATTGGTCACAAGACAGACCTTAACAAATATAAGAAGATCGAAATAATCCCATGCCTCCTATCAGATCACTATGGAGTAAAAGTGGTCTTCAATAGCAACAAAAACAACAGAAAACCCACATACACGTGGAAACTGAACAATATTCTACTCAATGATACCTTGGTCAAGGAAGAAATAAAGAAAGAAATTAAAGACTTTTTAGAACTTAATGAAAATGAAGACACAACATACCCAAATCTATGGGACACAATGAAAGCAGTGCTAAGAGGAAAACTCATAGCCTTGAGTGCCTCCAAAAAGAAAATGGAGAGAGCATACACTAACAGCTTAATGACACACCTGAAAGCCCTGGAACAAAAAGAAGCTATTTCACCCAGGAGGAGTAGAAGGCAGGAAATCATCAAACTCAGGGCCGAAATCAATCAAGTAGAAACAAAGAGAACCATACAAAGAATCAACAAAACCAGGAGCTGGTTCTTTGAGAAAATCAACAAGATAGATAAACCCTTAGCCAGACTAACCAAAGGGCACAGAGACAGTATCCAGATTGACAAACTTAGAAATGAAAAGGGAGATATAACAACAGAAACTGAGGAAATTCAAAAAATCATTAGATCCTACTACAAAAGCCTATACTCAACACAACTGGAGAATCTGGAGGAAATGGACAGTTTCCTAGACAGATATCCGACACCAAAACTAAATCAGAATCAAATAGATCATCTAAACAGTCCCATAACACCCGAAGAAATAAAAAGGGTCATAGAAAGTCTCCCAACCAAAAAAAAAGCACGGGACCAGATGGCTTCAGCGCAGAATTCTATCAGACCTTCATAGAAGACCTAACACCAATACTCTTCAAACTATTCCACAAAATAGAAACAGAAGGAACTCTACCCAACTCATTCTATGAAGCCACAATTACGCTGATACCAAAACCACACAAAGATCCAACAAAGAAAGAGAACTTCAGGCCAATTTCTCTTATGAATATTGATGCAAAAATACTTAATAAAATTCTTGCCAACCGAATCCAAGAACACATCAAAACGATCATCCACCATGATCAAGTAGGGTTCATCCCAGGGATGCAGGGATGGTTCAATATAAGGAAATCCATCAATGCTATCCACTACATAAACAAACTCAAAGAAAAAAACCATATGATCATCTCATTAGATGCAGAAAAAGCATTTGACAAAATTCAGCATCCTTTCATGCTAAAAGTCTTGGAAAGAACAGGAATTCAAGGCCCATGCCTAAACATCGTTAAAGCAATTTACCGCAAACCAGTAGCCAACATCAAACTAAATGGAGAGAAACTTGAAGCAATCCCACTAAAATCAGGGCTAGACAAGGCTGTCCTCTCTCTCCAGATCTTTTCAATATAGTACTTGAAGTTCTAGCGAGAGCAATTAGACAACATAAGGAGGTCAAGGGGATACAAATTGGAAAGGAAGAAGTCAAATTATCACTATTTGCAGATGACATGATAGTCTACTTAAGTGACCCGAAAACCTCCACCAGAAAACTTCTACAGCTGATAAACAACCTCAGCAAAGTGGCAGGTTATAAAATCAACTAAAGCAAATTAATTGCCTTCCTATACTCAAAGGATAAGCAGGCTGAGAAAGAAATTAGGGAAATGATACCCTTCACAATAGCCACAAACAATATAAAGTATCTTGGTGTGACTCTAATCAAACAAGTGAAAGATCTATACGACAAGAACTTCAGGTCTCTGAAGAAGGAAATCAAAGAAGACCTCAGAAAATGGAAAAATCTGCCATGCTTGTGGCTCGGCAGGATTAATATAGTTAAAATGGCCATCTTGCCAAAAGTTATCTACAGATTCAATGCAATCCCCATCAAAATCCCAACTCAGTTCTTCACAGAGTTAGAAAAAGCAATTCTCAAATTCATCTGGAATAACAAAAAACCCAGGATAGCTAAAACTATTCTCAACAACAAAAGAAATTCTGGGGGAATCAGTATCCCTGACCTCAAGCAATACTACAGAGCAATAGTGTTAAAAACTGCATGGTATTGGCACAGTGACAGACAAGTGGACCAATGGAATAGAATTGAAGATCCAGAAATGAATCCACACACCTATGGTCACTTGATCTTCGACAAAGGAGCTGAAAACATCCAGTGGAAAAAAAGTTAGCCTTTTCAACAAATGGTGCTGGTTCAATTGGAGGTCAGCATGCAGAAGAATGTGAATTGATCCATTCTTATCTCCATGTACTAAACTTCACTCCAAGTGGATCAAGGACCTCCATGTAAAACCAGACACACTGAAACTAATAGAAAAGAAACTGGGGAAGACCCTTGAGGACATGGGCACAGGGGAAAAGTTCCTGAACAGATCACCAATAGCTTATGCTCTAAGATCAAGAATTGACAAATGGGACCTCATAAAATTACAAAGTTTCTGTAAGGCAAAGGACACTGTTAAAAGGACAAAACGGCAACCATCAAATTGGGAAAGGATATTCACCAACCCTACATCTGAGAGAGGGCTAATATCCAATATATACAAAGAACTCAAGAAGTTAGACCCCAGGGAACCAAATAACCCTATTAAAAAATGGGGTACAGATCTAAACAAAGAATTTTCACCTGAAGAAATTTGGATGGCCGAGAGGCACCTTAAGAAGTGCTCAACATCATTAGTCATTAGGGAAATGCAAATCAAAACAACCCTGAGATTTCACCTTACACCAGTCAGAATGGCTAAGGTCAAAAACTCAGGAGACAGCAGGTGTTGGCGAGGATGGGGAGAAAGAGGAACACTCCTCCACTGCTGGCGGGGCTGTAAGATGGTACAACCACTTTGGAAATCAGTTTGGCGGTTCCTCAGAAAACTGGACATGACACTTCCAGAGGACCCCGCTATACCTCTCCTGGGCATATACCCAAAGGATTCCCCAGCATGCAATAAAGACACATGCTCCATTATGTTCATAGCAGCCTTATTTATAATAGCCAGAAGCTGGAAAGAACCCAGATGCCCCTCAAAGGAGGAATGGATACAGAAAATGTGGTATATTTACACAATGGAATACTACTCAGCAATTAGAAACAATGAATTCACAAAATTTTTAGGCAAATGGTTTGAGCTGGAAAATATCATCCTAAGTGAGGTAACCCAATCACAAAAGAATACACAGGGAATGCAATCTCTGATAAGTGGATATTAATTAGACCAGAAGCCCTGAATACCCAAGGCACAAATCACATAACAAATGACTCCCATGAAGAAGTATGGAGAGGGTCCTGATCCTGGAAAGGATTGATGTTGCATTGGAGGGGAATATAAGGACAGAGAAAAAGGAGAGAGGTAATTGGTGAATGGATGGAGAGAAGAAGGTTTATAGGACATATGGGGAGGGGGGATCCGGGAAAGGGGAAATCATTTGGAATGTAAACAAAGAATATAGAAAATAAAAATATTTAAAAAAAATACTGCAAGCAACATGGCAGCCTTAAGCATGTAAGTAGATAAACACACACACACACGGAGTATAAAATTAAGAATGTAAGTTAATAATGGACAGTGAAAAAGAAACCTCAACGGAACCACTTTTAAAAAGCTTAGAAATGAAATGAATATTACAAAGTCTAGAAAGATAGTAATTTTAGCAGTTAAATATACTATTTTGCAGCTTCTACTTATGTTGGTGACATTGGAATGACACAGGCCTTGAAGAGGTGACTTGTAGGGAGATGAGTTAGCCTATACGCATGTTCAATTTTGGGGGCTAAGTTTGGAGGTTTGTAGTAATACATGTGTAGTGTGACATTTAAACTCAATGCATGGATATTGGCCTGGTTTACAGAAACTCTCCTCTCATCCACATATTGACTTAATGAGGAAACAGAGTCAGGTTGGATGGATATGAACACAGCCCTCAGATGGCCTTTATTTTAAGCCCAAGAGTATCTTCCTTTCTTTCTTACAAGCTCAGCTGTGTACTTTCATTTCCAGATGTAGATATTGTGGGTTCCCAGCCACTGTGGGCTCCACACTGACCCACTGCGTTCCTTTAGGAGAATGGGGAAGAGCCTGGAAGAAGTGGATCTTGATGATATTGGTGCTTCAAAAGGTCACGCTGGCTGCAATGTGGAGAACACATTTAAGTTGCTGGAATTGCCAAGGTGAAATATGGCAATCCAAATTAAAGCAGATGGGAGAGTTTATATATAATTTATTCATTAGGGATTTCATACATGTGTAAGATACATTCTCATCATATCCACAACTCGCTTTTCTACCTCTCCCATACCCCTTCCCAACTTTATGTCTTCTTCTTCTTCTTCTTCTTCTTCTTCTTCTTCTTCTTCTTCTTCTTCTTCTTCTTCTTCTTCTTCTTCTTCTTCTTCTTCTTCTTCTTCTTCTTCTTCTCCTCCTCCTCCTCCTCCTCCTCCTCCTTCTCCTCCTCCTCCTCCTCCTCCTCCTCCTCCTCCTCCTCCTCCTCCTCCTCCTCTTCCTCCTCCTCTTCCTCCTCCTCTTCCTCCTCCTCCTCCTGAAATAACCCACTGAGTCCAATTAGCTTTGCATACTATAGTGCCATCCACTGGACCACAGGCAACCTACCAGTGACTACATCTCCAGAGAAAAATGTCCCTTGTAGCCATCAATTGCCATTAGTTCCTCCCAGATGAGAGATTCCTGAGAGGCTGAGAGAACAGAACTAGCTGTGTTGGAAGAGTGGGAGGGGCAGTTCTAAGGGGAGGGGGAAGAAAGTGTCTAATCCTGCCATTTCCCGAGGCAGAAGACAGAGGAGGTGGAAAGGTGTCAGAGAAGGAGAGTGGGGAAGAAAAGAGGGAGGGGAGAGAGAGGAGAGACCCCTCAGGGAGAGCTGGAGAGCTAGTGTTAACCTTGCTGAGGTTTAGGTGCCTACACAGTTTTATTTAATTTATGTGTTATACTATATAAGTCAGACATGGGGCCATGGGCCTTATGTGAATTTGGGAACTTCAGTGGCTGTTAACTCTCTGAAATGCTTATAGTGAACTCCAGTGAAGGTCATCACAGCACAATAGACCACAGTCACGAACACGAGTGTGCAGGCTCTTCCTGTTCTGCAGAAACCCAATGGATCAGTGTCCTGCACCGAGGAAGGGAAGATGCTAACTCTACCAGCTCGCTGCAGGAGTCGACATAGGAGAGTGGGGTGGGGGTGGGGCGGCTACCAGAGGACTAACACTTGAACAGAGATCCAAATAATAATTAGAAGGAGCTGGGCTCTGAGGAGGAGAGCATTCCAGTCTGAGGGAACAACGGGCACACAGGCCTGCCTGCCGCGGTTCACACCAGTGAGAGGAGAGGCCCCAGAAAGCCGCCTTGAGAAAGACAAGTTTCCACTCTGAGAACAAATGAACAGCTTCTGAGCTCTCAAGTCTTTTTAGCTCTAAACACTGCAGTTGTCTTATCCTTTTGATTTCTTGCATTTGGGGAAAATTAAAGAATTATCCAGTTAATTATAAGAAAAAAATAAACCCTTCTTAGGGGTTACTGTACTGAAAAAAATGTTTTTTCTAACATCCCTCTTCTACGTACCTGTCAGTCAACACATCATATACGAATCATCCAAATTTGATATACTTTTTTTTGGGGGGGGGGTTGGTTTTTTGAGACAGGGTTTATCTGTGTAGCCCTGGCTGTCCTGGAACTCACTCTGTAGACCAGGCTGGCCTTGAACTCAGAAATCCTCCTGCCTCTGCCTCCCGAGTGCTGAGATTAAAGGCATGCGCCACCACCGCCCGGCAACCTTATTTCAATTAATGGGCCATTTTAGAGCTGTTACAGTCATCATGACTGTCATCTTTAACTCCTTCATTACATGTCTCAGTTGATCACAGAAAAAAAACCAAATTCATGACTGTGTATAGAGTCTAGAGTTCTGGAGATGTGGGAAGCATTTGATGACAAACCCATGCCAAGCGCCTGTGAAAGCCAGGTCCAGTCCCCTGCACCTGCACCCGGCTGGTAGGTAAGGCAAATCAGTGTGTAAATTCTAATCCCAAGGAGGCCAGAGCAGTGGCTGGGGAAGCAAAGGATGCTATGGAAGGCAACCTGGGCGGAGTCGCCTCACGTGGACGCTCATCTGCTCTCTTCATTCGCACTAACTGTATCTCTCCAGCACTCAAGATTTCAATGCACTAAACCGGAAAACCCTCTTGAGACAACAGAGAGGTACAGGAAAGGAAGAAGCCTTGGGTTGGGAATTCTGGAGACAGTTTAGATAAAAGCAACCAAGCACAGACTATGGAAGCACCACATGCCTTCGCTCTTGATCCTTCCTTTCTGCTGTGAGGAATGTCATTGTGACAGCTACCCTGCGGCAGCCATCTTGCAGCTGTGAGATGACCTTAAAAGATAAAAGGCAAAGTTCAAGATGCTGAAACAATACACTGTGACACTTTTTCTGGAGAGATGTGACCAAATGTCCTCTCAGCCCAGAAACAGAAATGACAACAGACCAAGGTAACCATGACAGCAAAGTCCAACTTGGTGAGCCAACGAGATGATGGGGGTTGCTCACAAGGCATCGTCGGTGACGGGATACCTAGAGGAACATAACCTACTCAGAGGTCCACTGAAACCTCACTCTATCATGGATGACGGGCGGTTGCCAAAGCCCTGAAGCTCTCTGTGTGACTGGTGGGAGCTCCCACCAGCTCATCTCCTCTGTCTGCTCTTAACACATCTATAAGCTTGGGGACTGAGACCTCTTACGAATCTGGTTACGTTTCAGAGATTTCCATAAACTTCTAAGTCAATTAACTCCTGACTCTTAATGAGCCTATCTTTAGAACTTTGGGGGTCCTAATAGCAGTTGCTCCCCCACTGCCACCACCACGCACCCCGATGGAAAGTTTCCATTCAAAAGAAAATGCCTCACAACAGACAGAAAAGACCAAGCCCTACTCTGTCAAGGCTTACTCTAAACTCTGTGAGAAGAGAAATTAACGTTCAGTTTAAGCCTCCATTAATTAGGGTTTGTGTGACATGCAGCTGCCTCTGTCCTGACTGAGAGATTACCTGGCCAGAAGGTGAACTACAGGGCCCATTGGTTTTTATCTTCAGAACATCGGAGAACAAGGCTGGTCCTCAAGGAGACTGTCAGTGGAATTTTAAGAAATGTAAGAGCAGGCTGGGGAGATAGTGAAGCAGGCAGAGTACCTAAAGAAGGAGAAAATAAGAAGCAGGGGGAAGGGTATGGTGCCCTGCAGGGCAATCCCTACTTGGGAGGAGTTGGAGACCGGATAAGCAGACAGCGAGGTCACTCAGACTCTTAGCCAGTATAAGGCCAGCCCTGGGCTGCCTGAGATCTGTCTCTAAGAAAACAAAGCACGCCTCCACCCCAAGCCAAAACCACCCCATGCAAATCACACACACGGATGCCCCAAACAATCAAACAAGAAGGTCTTAAAAAGAAGCACAAATGGTGGTCGCTTTTCTGACAATCGGAGAAAGTAGTCGGTAGGCAGGAAAACCTGTTAAAGAGCAAATGCCAAGCTTCTTAAGGAGAGGCAAGATCCCGACTGGAAGCAGTAGGGCGGGGCGGGGCGGGGCGGGGCGGGGCGGGGCTGTCAGCAGGACCTGGGGCCCCACTGGGCTTTGGTGTCTACACAGGTTGAGTAAACTCTGCCTCTTTTTACTTTTCTGTTTCTATAGGATTAATTTGTTCTGTCTCTGTGTCTCCTGCTCTCTCTCCCCCTCCCCTCCCTTTGTGTGTGTGTGTGTGTGTGTGTGTGTGTGTGTAAGAGAGACACACACACACACAGAGAGAGAGAGAGAGAGAGAGAGAGAGAGAGAGAGAGAGAGAGAAGTATTTTAAGTGCCATTTCCCTTCCACTCCCTGGGTTCTAGGGACTAGAGTCTGAGCAAGAGATTGACATCTGCTAGAGAAACCAAAATGGGCTGAGTGGGGGAAATGGCTCCCGGCAGTGTGGTGAGCCCTGATGTTCAGCAGGGACAAGCTGGACACAGCCAATAGTGGTCCACAGCCATGAGTGGATATTTTCAGAAATAAACCATCATAGGTTTTAACTGCTTGCCGTTCTAGTACTTGTAGGTAGTACATCTAGAACCTCACAGCATACGGGTCATCTCTCCCAGGGCAGGAACTGCTCTTGAGGCAGCGGCTGCCCCTCCTGTAAGCTGCCTCCATTTTCAGACTGATGAGCACAGGGTCATAGCACCAAGGTTCCAGCTCTCACTTTACTTGATCTCAGCCTCAGAGAACAAGAGCAGATTGTGGTGGGTCGGGCCGTGCCAAGGAGAAGCCACACCGACCTTGCCTTCCTCTAAGTAGAGACAGTAGACACTTTGAGAGAGAACCCACACTCACAAAATGTTTGTTAGGACCTATTATAATTGTCGTAGTTTATTATGAGTTAACTTGTTAATTCTTTCTGGGCATAACTTAATACTTTTTATTACTATTATTGTTATCATTATTATTTTAGAGTCAGGATTTCAGGTTCCTCAGGGTGGTCTCAAACTTCTGCCTCCATCTCCTGAGTGGTTACAAGCATATGTTGGTACACTGGGTCTTGTGCCATGCTGCGGATGAGCCCAGGACTAACTGGCATCTACCAACGGAGCTAGCCCCAGCTACTCAGCCTACGTCATAAGTCAAAGCTTATTTATGCTAGGAAGGCGCACTGTCTGGAAGCAGGTGTACCGTAGGGCCCAGCAGACCTAAGAGTGCCCCGGATGTTCAAGGACCTTTTGCTCTCAAGCAAGGGGCACCGTGGCACCAAGTAGCTAGAGCTGATAGGCTCTGGGGTCGCAGTCCCTGCCTTCCTGAGCCCACAGAGGCGCCCCGGGTGCCCAACTCGACTCTTGGCTGGTGCGGGTTCAGGGCAAAAGACAGATTATTAAATGTGAACCAAAACAAGGAAGATGGTGCACCCCTCCCCCGTGCTCCCTACACCCCCTAATACCGGGGATTGCATTGATCAAGTCACTAAAAGCACTATTCTTTCTCTGCCTTTTTTTTTTTTTTTTAACTCTCAGGAGATAGAGTCTCACTCAATTGTTAAGACTGTCTTCGACCTCCCAATTCTCCTGCCTAGGCTGGGCTTACAGGCCTGCTCTGCCGCCACCAGCCTGCCTAACTTGGTTGATTTTAATGGGAATGCTCCCAACGGGCGAGTTCACCCCATGGTGAGTGCAGACAGCGGGATTGGAACAGGCTGAGCGGCTCGGGAGTGAGGAGCAGCTGCGGGCATCTCCCAGGAGGGGGCAGCAACGCCACGTGCAAGCAGGACCGCGACTTCTCTAGGAGGGAGGGTCCCAGACAAGGAGGGTGGAGCTGGGGAAGTTCTGTCTGTGGCCTCAGCACCTCTCACTCCACCGGCTAGCATCCTCCCTCCTCCTCCCCCCTTCCCGCTCCAGCCTCCACCCACGAAGCTGCTACCTTCCAGGGAGGCCTCCTCCCGGCCTGAGCCCCACCTCTGCGGCTTCTTTCTGCGTCTCCCCTATCCCCATTCCTGCTCATCTAGCCTCTGTGGACCACCCACCCAGGCTCCATCTCTTCTCCCCGAGGCTCTCCATCCTGCCTGGCCCGCATCGCTGCGGGCAAGCCCGTTTGCACTTAAAGCCTGTCCTTTCTCACAAGACCGAGGGTATCCCCTGAGGACTTCAGGAATCCAGCTTCTCACTATCCCTACTGTCCCCACCCAAAACTCCAGGGAAGCTAGGGTAGGCAGGTAGAGACACAAAGGGTCTGCGGGAGTCTTTCGCTTGGTTAATCTGGCCTCTTCTGAGCAGTTAAATTGTATTTGGTTAAACCTTGGTTGTTGGAAACTCCTCTAACAAAGGGTCCTTCTCCCCTCGAAGCCACCGTCCCAGCAGTGGATTTTTTTGATTCCGGGATGGGTATGAACTGAGTTCCTGGAAAAAAGAACCACACCTATGTTAAATTGTACACAGGGCTGATGGACTGATTAGGATTTACTGGTTATGAAGAGTTGGAATGCAGTAGATCCCAGCTCCCTATCTTTAGTCAGCTTAATAGCCTCTTAAGCATCCCTATCTGCCAGAGTATCTTTCCTACTCTAAGGTAAATCCTTCTGGAATGCAGGAACCAGAGCTTGGCTTTCGCCCACCTCCAAGGAAGGATGCGCTTGTCAGATAATCCGAGATCCTAATCGTGTCCCCTGCTCCATAACTATAAAGTTCTCAAAACCGTCTCCACCTTGGAATGCATTATTTGGGGACAAGAGGAACCTGTGTTCCCAGTCTACGGTCACTCATATTTGAATCATATAAGAATCAATTATCTTCTTCCCTTTGAAGTGGGAAGAACATGTCGGATAGACAGGAAGATGTCCGTGTTTTGCACGGGTTACGAATCTCCCCTTGGCCTGGAAGTCCTCAAGTCAGGGAGATGTTGTCGGAGCCAGCGGTCCTCTCTTGGTGACTCAGCCTCTGCTGGGCCATAGCTCTAAAATTCTGCTATGTGTGTGCACTGGGTTTGCCGGCTGAGAAATCCACCTCTTAAGTTGGTCCAGAGGTTGCCTTGTCTCACAGCAGTGGTGTCAGGTCTCCCTGTGGTGGGCCTAGCATCTCAGTGATGGGGAGGCTACCCTCCAGCCACTCACTTCCTGGCTGACCCCTTCTGCTCCCGGTCTGTGGCTACAGCTTCCTGGGTTCTCCTGGAGCGGTTCTGTGAAAGACTTTTGCTCATATTCCAGAAGTCAGGAGAATACAGATTCCTAAGCCGGCTACAGTCGGGCTGTACACTTCTCTTTTTCTTTGAGATTTACAGACACAGAGACAGGGCAAACTGCATGGCTTTCTTTGTGACTGCCCCTTCCCTGTCCCTCTTGGATGGCTTTGCCCTCCTGCAGTCTGTAAGGAACACTGGTGAAAAGAGGAGGAAGAATTAGAAAGATCTAAGCTCCCCTGGGGGTGGAGGGGGCTTTCAGAAAAACCCTCTTTCAGATTTATCTACCGCGTATGTGTGCGACTGGGCGGGTTAGTCCCGTGGTGTGGGTGTGGAGATCAGGACAGCTTGCAGAAGTCCGTTCTCTCCCTCCGTTTGTGTGCACCTCGAGGATCGAACTCAGATTTTCAGGCTTGCTACCAGCAATCAGGGCAGAGTCAACCGGTCAGGCCCACGTGATCCTCCTTAGAAACACAGGGGCGAGCATGGTCCAAGGCTCTCCCTTGGAATTCTCCCTGCAATCAGTTTGAGAACATGCGCACAGGGGTGGATGGCCTCTCCCCCAGCCCCTGGCGCTCTCGTCCTTCCTCCCTGCAGACAGATGGGTGTCTACAAGTCCTAGGCAGGCGGTGGGAGAGAAAAACCTGTCCCGTGCTGCTTTCAAAACCGGATTCCCATCCCTTTACTTGTAGCTAAGAGCTAACGCTCAGCTTTTCTCTGTCTCTTACTGCTCTGTGGGGCCCCAGCCCTCAGTCCTGCTTGCTCATTTCCCAAAAGGGGCGTGTCAGCAGCCTTGTTCCTTAAACATGCCAGGGGGTGACTGGGTGTCTTCCAGCTGTGCCCTTCAGCCTCACACCCCTCTCTTTGCCTTCAGGGAAAACCCCATCCATGCCTCTGTCACAGGTGACCTCCTGTCTCACCACCACCAACCCTGCCTCCTGTGTACCCCCAACCCCCAAGCTCTGTCACCTGCCCTTGCGCAGGATCACTACAGTAGCAGCTCGTGTTCTGAAGCCTTTCCAAAATCTACCAAGTTGGGTGTGGACATCTCCCTGCCTGGACGTCCCAGAGTCCTGCATTGTATTTAGAGATAGATAATCTTCTCCCTCAGCTGGGAACATTCACTCAACTGTATGTATGTAAAGGCTCTGTGGGGCCCTGGGCTAAATTAAACCCAAAGTGATTATTGATGGGGAGAGATACAGTTAGAAATTAAAGAAAGCCTAAAGCATTGTCAGTTCGTACAAATGATTAGATTGCTTTGGCTTGAGTGTTCTCATTTGTTAAACAATGAACCATGATATCTGTAGGGCATTTGCATCTCTGGTATTCAGAGATGTCTAACGAGGATCTTACTGTGGATTGTGTGTGTGTGTGAGTGTGTGTGTGTGATTGTGTCTGGTGTTTGTGTGTGGCGTATGTGTTTGTGGTATAATGTGTGTGGTATGTGTCATGTTGTGTGTTGGTGTGATTGTGTCTGGTGTTTGCGTGTGGCGTATGTGTTTGTGGTATAATGTGTGTGGTATGTGTCATGTTGTGTGTTGTGTACATGTGATGTGTTATGTGTGTGTGGGGTGTATATTATATATGGTGTGTGTATGTGTGCGTTATGTGTTGTGATTTGTGTGTGGTGCTGTGTAGTGTGTACTTGTAATGTGTTGTGATGTGTGTGTGGTGTTGTATGGTATGTGCTTATGGTGTAGTGTGTGTGTGTGTGTGTGTGCGCGCGCGCGCGTGCGACCTGTGTCTGTGGTGTGTGTGTGGTGTGTACATGTGGTGTGTGGTGTGAGCCTGTGGTATGTGATGTGTAATGTGTGTGTGTCTGATATGTGATTTGTGTGTGCATGGTATGTGCCTGTGGTATGTATGGGGGAGTGTATGGTGTGTACCTGTTGAGTGTGGTGTGTGCCAGTGTCATGTGGTGTGTGTGTGTGTGTGTAGGGGGGGTGATTTAACTACAGAGGAAGATGGTGTAGAGAATGGGTGCTCTAAGTGAGAGCGAGACTGTGGCCTGTGAGGGGATCTCAACCACGTGCTTAGGTCAGGGAAGAATGGGTAGTTTGTCGGTTCCCCGTGAGTGTTTACTGAGGGCCTACTGTGAACACGCACATGATTGTGTTTTCCTCCCTGAAAGAGGCCAAAGTCTCTTAGAAGGAGACAATCAATTGTCCTGATGTAGAAAGACTGGGTGGGAGACCGTGCGGGCCGCGGAGGGGCCTGGAAGAGGGAAGGATGGTGAGGACAGATCCAGTGGTGTGGGATGAGGGGGCCTTGCAGAGATGGAGGAGGGGGGATGGCTGTCTGCTGGCGAGCTCTGACCAGATCCATTATCTAGGTGACTTCTTTCCTAACCTCAGGCCCTTTTCCTGTCATAATTGTCATCAACCTCCAGAGCCAGAGGCGGCTTCTTAAGCTTATCTCTAGCAGGAACAACCTTTGTCTCCAGCCGGTCTCTTTCTGCGGAAGAACAGTTCTTGAGAAGACACTTATCACTTCTGGGAGTCACCTTGCCCGAAGGGGCCCTGCTCTGTGGCAGAGGGCAGGGTCACAGGAGTTCTGCCTGGAGACTGTGGAGAAGCTGCTTTCACTGATTACACTGCTTAAGGCTGACTCCTTTGCCCTGGGAGTGTGGAAAAGCTTCCAGACTTGGTCTGCTGCGGAATAGGAGGCTGAGCGAGCTGGTCGGGTTTTCACTGTGCTCTTTCTCGTTAACCGTACAGCCGGCCAGCCGTGCATTGTTAGCGTGTTACGCAGACTTACACTCAGTCTTCATCACACGGTTGGGATGAGAGTGGAGGGGACACCACGGGGTCAAGGACAACAGATGGGTCTTCACTTAGCAGGTTAGCCGTTCAGCGGCTCCAGAGAAGAAAGACTGCTCTTTCTGGCTGGGGTGAGGGCAGAGCGGGCAGGGGCAGGAGAGGCCTCTGCTGTCTGAGATGTCTGTAATGTCCTCAGGAACAAGCCCCTCGCCATCTAGGCAGCTGTTTTCCTTTTCCATGAAGAAGAGGTGGCAACTGTGGCTGAGTGAAGAAGCCTGAGGCCTGGTGCCATTCTAAAATAGCAGCATTGCTGAGTTTTCCAGATGAGGAGTTCTCCTTGGTGAGCCAAAGAGCTTTGGAACATTATTTGAAAGCAAAACCACCCTCTTCCTGATTTTTCTTTCTTTCTTTCTTTTTTTTTTTTTTTGAAGGAGACGTCTCACTCGGTGAAGTCAGGGTTTTTAACTCTTGAGGAGAAGCAGGTCAGGGGCAGCTGTTGGGTCTGTGCTGATGAACCCGGGCTCTGAGTGTCAGTGCCCTTCTCTTTGGCAAAGAGCTAGTTGGGGCTTTTAGGAAGGGTAAAGGATGCTTCCTCCTCCTCCCCCCCCCCGAAACAGGGTTTCTCTGTGTAGTCCTGGCTGTCCTGGAACTCACTCTGTAGAGCAGGCTGGCCTCGAACTCAGAAATCCACCTGCCTCTGCCTCCCAAGTGCTGGGTCTAAAGGTGTGCGCCACCACCGCCTGGCTAGGATGTGATGCTGTTTTTCTAGGAGAGTTGGCTGACACAGGAAAGTGCTGGTAGTTAGTATGAGAAAGAAAATAAAAGTAATTAGAAAAAGGAATCGGAGTACCAGTCTTACTGCCTGGCAAGTCACCTCAAAGCCCTGGTCAAGGGTCTAGAGAAATGGTTCAGTGGTTAAGAGCACTGGCTGCTCTTCCAGAGGACCTAGGTTCGATTCTCAGCATGCCTATTGAAGCTTACAACTATGTGCAACTCAAGACCCAAGGGATCTAAATCCCTCTCTTGGTCTCTATGGGCACTGCATTATACATGGCACATACACATATATGTAGGCAAAATACCCATATGCTCAAAAATGAAATAAATGAAATAAACTTTATAAAGACCTGTCTGAAAACAACTACCATTTCTTTATGTGTGGTTCTACATAGCAACGATTTGGTCTGGGCTTAGCTGGGTGGTTCTCCCTCTGACTGCTTTTATGTAGCAGCTCAAATGGGATTAGGAAGGTTAAGATAATCTTCTTCTAGCAATGGTTGTGGGCTGTAAGTGGGGCTACACATCTCCAGAGACCTCTGTTGGCTTCTTTTATGGTTGCTGGGATCCAAAAACCAGCAAGAATGAGAAGAAGACTCAATGAAGGAGGTTTTCTCAAGTCTCTGCTTGGGATCCACTAGCTGCCCCACTAGCCGCATCAGTTGTGCAGACAAGCATTGAGTCTGTATGGGTGGGGACTACCATGAGGGTGTGTGGTGGGAGTAGGGGCTCACTCCACTGGGAGCCATTGCTGTGACTGTCTACCCACAAGAAGGAAGTAAATCTGAAAGGAAATTGAGTGCTCCAACCTCAGCAAGATGCAAACCAGGCGAGTCAGAACTCTCACGTGCTCAAGCCAAGGGAAGAAAGACCAGAGAAACATCTCCTTGGGGTTTTGGAACAAGCTGGCTATTTCCTGGGTTAGAGAGACACTTAGATTCATAAGATTGGGAGAACTCAAGTGAGAATCTTCTTCAGCATCTCATAAAACCTGGGGTAGCATTGTTTTCTCCATGTAAACCGAGATAGATAGATGTTGTTAAATAGCTTGAGAGACCATAGGTTGGTTGATTTGATTTCTCTGGCTTTCCAGGACTATAGAAAGACACTGGTGTTGTTAGAGTCTAAACAGGAAAACAGAATCATAGTTTTCTACAACAAAGAGAATTGATTATACTGGTGATGGAGGGGGATGGATGGGGAGGGAGGATACTACAACTCCAAGACAAAGAGGCAGAGAACATACCAACTCGGAGAGTCCAGGGACCTGGACGACTAGAACAAACCAGAGCCACCACAGCCCCACCCAGAGGCAAGGAGAAGACAGAGAGCCACAACTGGAGAATTCCAATCAGAGAAAAGAAGATCTGAATCCTCCTCTTCTTCAGCACCACCCTGCCAGTGCCCGCCCCCAACCATGAGCCAAGTCTGCCTAGAAACTCTGTAAGAACTTCAGAAATGGCACCAACATGGTAGCCCCTGGAATCTGGAGCAGGAATGATCTTTGAGCAAAGATGGCCCAAGTCACAACAGAAATGTTTTCTGTAGTAACCTGGATGGACAGTACCCTGCTTGATATGCTGAGACAGACACACAGACAGACAGACAGACAGACAGACACAGTCCCATGCCCCACAAGGTCCCACTGGCAACTTCTGTGTGTTCCAGGGGACATCTGAGTAAACTCAAGAAAGACGGCCTAACCCCTCCTCATTGAGGGCTGAACCTGTCTAACAAGGGGTGTCTTCCTCCTTGTGATGTTCTGTGCCTGGTGGCCATCTGCCACACAAAGGCAGACCCTGTGGCAATGAACGCTCCCACGGCCTTACAGAGTCAGAGCTCCAGCAGCTGGCCCAGAAGTGCAGCGAAGCTGTTATACTCTGCAGTGTTCTCCACACACAGCTGAGTTAGCTTTCTCCTGAAGCTGCCCACGAACACCCAGCTCTAGAGCTGGGTCATGGAGAGAGAGCCAAGGCTGATTTCCCTTTCCCCATCATAGAGCACCTGCCCAAACTACCATGTCTCCTTCCAACCACACACTCACACTAACCTGCAAACCCACTCCTGGGAGTTCACCTCCCCTGCTTTCCCAGACACAGTGATGGACAGGGGCACATTCAGGAATCTCAGATGGGTTGAAGCTGGACCCACAATTCAAATATGCAACCATATACATATTCACACACAACACACATACACACAAACAAGCACACATGCACACAAGTAGGTATGCATGTATGTGACTATGTGACTGTCGGATCTCTATGCTGAGAAAAAAGGAAATCATAGAAATAATGCCACATCCTGATCCTTTACTCCTTTATTCATATGATAGCCCTTCAACAGGCCCCATTCTTGACTATGGCTGAGAAGGGGAAAGTGTTCAGAGACTTCATGACTTGGTGGTTTGATTGATTTTGATTGTCAACCTGACCCAGTTGAGAGATGTGCAGATTATCAGAGCTTTCTTCTGAACATGTCCACTGGGAGCAGCTGGGCCCTGAGAATACTCTAACATCAAAGCTTTACCCATTTCATAACTAACAATTATTCATAATTTGAAATTCTTAATTTCAACAGATTATCAGGAGGTGGTGTGCCAGCTGAGGAAGCTAAGGCTAGACCGGAGGAGATAGACTACTGGGTGTACAATCCCGGGCGCTTCATCCTGCCCTGGTCCTGTCTGCCTCTGCTTTCCTCTGTTTTCCCTTCTTTATGACGTGAGCTGTCCATCACCCCTTCCCGGTCACAAAGCACTGGCATCTCTGACCCGTAAGGGAAGACATCTTTCCTCTTCTAAGTTGTTTCATTTGCGTATTTGGTCACAACAATGATAAAATCAACGCACCCACAATCAAGATGTCAAGTCTGGAATCCTGCATAGCTCTAAATCAAGATCTTCCCCCTACCATGTTTCCTCTCCATTTATGTGAGTAGCATGTTTTCTCTTGTGTCAACGCTATGTATTACTTTCCTAGAAAAGCGAAAACAAATGTGATTCCTAGGGCTCTTGTACCATTGAGTACTCCTAGCGAGTGGCCCCTGGATTGAACTTAAATGAACCTGAAATGAACTGTGACCTGTGCATAGTAACTGCACATTCTCCTGTTGTCCTCTGAGTCCATTGGCTGGCTGCTGCCATTTCAAAGGAGAGTGCTAAAGGGTCGTCCCTGGAGATGCTATTGCCAGGGGATCTGGAGGCAATTTAGTATCAGTATTGAGAACACAAACTCTGGCACTGGGCACAGACTTGGAAGAGGAATTTTCCATGTGCACACAAAGCTGCTTTGTAGCCGGGGAGGACTGGAGATGCCAGCACAATTCAGGAGAGGCCGAGCCAATCCTAGACTCTCTGCCGCAGTATGGATTTGAGGGAAGCAAGAGCTATCATTACATTGCACACACTGGCAGAAGTCACGGGTGATGGCTCTAGTTCAGAGCAAGGCTTCCAAGCTGTGCAGCACAGGTGCAAATGAGGAGCAGTGCTTCCTGAGAACCAATGATTTCCCAGAGAGTGATTCTTCAGGTCCCGAGAGGGGCTTTCAGACAGCAGCCAAGTCTGATCCCAATGTTCAGGGCTGAAACCTTACCTCCTTTATTAGGCTACTTGCTCGAGGGTTTCTGTTGCTGTGATAAACATCACAACCAAAAGCAAGTTGGAAAGGAAAGGGTTTATGTCACCTTCCAGTTTACAGTCATCTCTTGAATCTTTTCCATATAGGGTCTGATCCCTACCAGGCCACAGGTTGCCCTTTCAAAATCTCCAGTGGCCTTGGTGATGGTAAAAGCAATGTATCAGTTTTCAGACCTCACCTTCCTGATTTATTGGTAGAATTTTTCTGTGTAAAAGAGGTGTGTGTGTGTGTGTGTGTGTTATGTGTGTGTTGTATATGTTTATGGACTTACCTGACCATGTGTGGGACTATGGAGGTCGGAGGTTGACATTAGATTTTTTTCTCTATTGACCTCAACCTTATTTTTAGAAGCAAGGTCTCTCATTGAACTGAGAGCTCACCACGTAAGCTAGACTGTGGTTAGCCATTGAGTTCTGGGATCCAATTCACTCCACCCATGCAAAGGTGCGGTTGCAGGTGCACGCTGCCACGCCTGGCTTTTATGCGGGTGCTGAGTGAGGAGCTCCTGAGTCTTCAGTCCCATTACCAGGATTTAACGTTGCATTCCGCCCTCCTTTTCAACGTCCTTTCTGTTCTTGACTTCTAAGGCAGCCTGTGTGGCTTCCTGTCATTCCCTGCCTGACCCTCTGTCCTTCTCTCTGTCCTCAGACGCTGGCATGCTCTAGCTGTCCACTCACAGAACTCTTCTCTCCTCTGCCCACACTTGCTTCCTGGGTCTGCTGTGTGGCTCTGATACTCCCCCTCCTCCTCCATAGCTCAGACCTTGCTTCTGAACTTCAGACTTTTTGCCCACCACTGACTCAGCGTAACCCCTGGAAGTACTAACAGGTGCCATGACCTTAATGTGTCTCTGAGACTCTCAGCCTTCCCCCCTCTATCCTTAGTCATAGTTTCTTCCACCTCAGAACTCAGCTCCATCTCCCCAGAAGCCTGACTTTGATCCTCACAACTCAGGTAAAAATGCTGGGTATGGTGGCACAAACTTATCCCAGAGCTAGGTGGATTCCGGGGGCTTGCTGGACAGCCATCAGAGCCTAATCCATGAATCTCTGTCCCAAAGAGAGACCCTGTCTCAAAACCCAAGGCGGAAACTACTGGAGGAAGGACAGTGAAAGTTGAACTCTGCCTATCATGTGTGTACACATATGCACATATGCGTGTGTGCCCTGCCATCGTGTGCACTCACACATACAAACAGACACAGACATACAGACACATAGATACACACACACACACAGACACACACACACACACACACACACACACAGGCTCTACCCAAACACCCTGTAAAACCCAAGCATTTCTCATCCTTCCCAGTAGTCCACACTGAGTATAAGGTCCCAACCTCACACAGCTTCATCCCCTAGAACTCATGGTATACCAGCAGAGATGTTCCCCTGTCACCCACGCCATTTCTCTGATCAAAGTGTTCCAACAGCATAAGGTCCCACAGAGATTCAATGCTGTTGTCCCCACCATACCCAGCAAAGCCCTTCACTTCCCAAGCCCTACATAACACCTGTGTGTTGGTCTCCTCACAGCTGATGCAACCATGTGGAAACCCGCTCCTCAAGTCTCATCATTTCAACACAGGACCTTGGAACTTGCTGACTCCTTTGTCTGGAATGTTCTTTCCAGTGATATTCTCTCCTTTTTCACCTTTCGGTTATTTTTATATATTTATTTGCTAAAGGAAATTCTTTTTTGATTACTCTAATGAAAACCACAATTAGTCCCACTGTGATTCCTCTTCCCCCGGCTGCCTTAGGCTTCTCCACAAGATCTGCTTATAATTTCCTCACCCCTTTCTGTATGGTAGGCCTCTCTTTTCTGGACTATAAAACTCCCAAGAGCCGAGTTTTATAATTTCTTTCCAGTGCTTTGTAACCAGTGCCTGGAATTCTCACTGCTTGGTGTACAAAGCTCATTGAGTGGAGTAATCAGGATCTAGTGTTGACAGCTGAGAAGACTTGCCTATTGGACATTAGTGAGCAGAGGACTAGGGTTGTCTATGTGACTGTCCACGGACACCAACTGTTGTCTTCTGGCCTAAGGACATATCCATATTAGCTCCTTAAGGGTGAGGACTATATCTAGCACCCTCAAGCTCTCTCCTCTCAGCATCAGGGTTGCCTAATAATGGTGTCATTGAAAGGGAAGAAAAGAGCTTCTGGGGCTGTATTGATAGCTCAGTGGCTAAAAAGTAATCAGAGTGCCCACTGTGATTGCAAGTGACCTGGGCTTGGTACCCACTTGCCTACATAAGGCAGGTTACAACAGCTTGTACTTATAGTTCTAGGAGATCCTATGTGGGCACCTACATGCAGGTGGTGCACATAAACTGATGTGCACACACACACACACACACACACACACACACACTCACACACTCACACACTATAACATGGGGGTAGGAGGCTCCTGAAGATGGTCTGCTCTGGGCTGGTCTGGAAGCACTCAAAGCAGCCAGTTTAATCTCCCTCCCCCTTTGCTTGGGGCCAGCTGCATACTAAATTTATTCGCTTACTTATTCAGCCAGCCAATTAGATGCAGCTTTAAAATCCCACAATTGTTGTTATTATAAACAGTTTTCTCAAAAAGAAAATAAAAAGTACTTGTTCCCCCTAATGCTTTCCCTAAATGCATATTTGTTCTAAATAGAAACATCACTGCCCCCGTCCCTTCTGTACAAATACCAAATGCACTGTCTGGCCAGACCCAGGACATTTTTAGTTCAGCATCTCATCAGCAGAATTTTGGAGAACATTTCCCTGAAGAAGACTTTCCCTCTCTCATCCCTTAAAGACATAGATAGCTCACTAGCTACAGATGTGTACCATACACTTCAGAGGGTACAGGCCATGCAGTGGGCAGATGGTAGCAAGCAAGTGCCACCCCACCCCCGCCCCAACCACTTGTAGAAGCTGAACTCACTCTTTCCTCCTTCCTAGGGTTTCCCAGCTGTGCTGACCATCCACTGATGTCATCATCCTTGTTTCCCTCAACCAGACAGAGGTAGCGGAGAAGCTCAGCCTGTCTGGGACTGAGTGGCCTTGGCCTTTCTGATGGTGCATTAGTCAGGGTTCACTAGAGTCAACAAAACTTATGGAATGTCTCTATATATTAAGGGAAGTTGTTACAATAGCTTATAGTCTGCAGTCCAACTAACACAATGGGCAGTTGTCAATTGGAAGTCCAAGAATCTAGTAGTTGCTCCAGCCCATAAGGCTAGGTGTGTCATCTGGCTTTCTGTATAAGCTGGAATCCTGAAGAAGTAGGTTCCAACAGATGTGCTGGCAAGAAAGTGCAAGCAGGCAAAGAAGAAGAAAGCCTCCTTCTGCCATTGTCCTTAGGGAGGCCTCCAGCAGAAGATGTGGACCAGGGTAAAGGTGTGTGCCACCAAGCCTGGATTGGAACTTGCTCTGCCCGAGGCTGGCCTTGAACTCGGATATCTGCTTGCCTCTGTCTTCTGGGATTAAAGGCATGTGCCATCCCATGTCAAGATCTAGTCAGAAGCCTGTGTCTTCTAGCCTCAAGATCTGGACCACAGGTTCACCCTCCATTTCGGGATTATAGTTCATTCCAGATGTAGCCAAGCTGATAACCGGGAATAGCCATCGCAGATAGAGATATTCCCAGTGACATCTGAATGTCTACTGACAGGACACCCTGTGGTACACACTTCCTATGCAGACTGGCAGTGCCTGACTCTATGATTCAAGTATCTCTCTTGAAGAGTTTAATCTCAGAGGCAAACAAACCTGCTGGCTCAAGCATCTCTTGGTATTTGGAGCCGAATTGTCATATTCTACAGAGACAATGCATGGTTACAGTAATTATACTGAGTAAACAGGATGAACTCAG
Source organism: Apodemus sylvaticus (assembly GCF_947179515.1). Taxonomy (NCBI): domain Eukaryota; kingdom Metazoa; phylum Chordata; class Mammalia; order Rodentia; family Muridae; genus Apodemus; species Apodemus sylvaticus. Next base: position 57,254,611 of record NC_067482.1, on the reverse strand, counting down.
TCATAGAAATATTGTTAAGGCCTTCTCTGGGTTTTTTCTGCATTAAAAAATTATTTATTTACCTGCTTGGGGGAGGGGATACGTGTGCCTTAGCACTCGAGTGTGAAAGGTGTAGGTGTCGGTCCGTTCCTTCCACCGTGTGGCTATCTGGAATTGAACTAAGACCATTAGGCTTGGTAGCAAGCTCTTTTCCTGCTGAACCATATTGCCCTCTGGGCTGGCTAGTTTTACGTCATCTTAACACAAGCTAAAGTCACCCGAGTAGGGAAAATCAATTAAGAAAATGGCTCCAGAAGCTCAGGCTGAACCCAAGCCTGTGTGTGTGGGGTGGCATTTTCTTAATTAGTGATTTAGTGATTGATGGGGGAGGGTCCAGTGCATTGTGGGCGGTGCCATTCCTGGGCTGGTGGTCCTGAAGTCTATAAGAAAGCAAGCTGAGCAAGCCATGCGGCACGAACCAGTAAGCAGCATCCCTCTATGGCCTCTACATCAGCTTTTGCTTCCAGTTTCCACGACATGTTTGAGTTCCAGTCCTGACTTCCATTGATGTTGAACAGTACTATGGAAGGGTAAGCTGAAATAAACCCTCTCCTCCCCAAGTTGCTTTGGTCATGGTGTTTTATCATGGCAATAGAAACCCTAAGACAACATCACTCTCCGAATTTTTTTTTAATATTATATTTTCTTCTGGATAGACAGTTAGTTTCATTGTTTTCTTCTCTTACTAGGATAGGCTTTAGTGAGAAGAGACCCTACTTTGCAGAGAAAATATCTTGCATCTGTATGGATGTGGTACCCGGCCTCCAATTATAAAATTGATGTCCTATAGCTTAGGCAGAAAATAGGGGGTTGGGCATCCTGTAGGCAGAAAGGACTCTGGGATAGTGCCAGGAGCAGGAGATTCACCAGGGAAGATGTGGCGAGACAGATGCGTGGTATCTGAGCCATGTGGCAGAACATAGATTAGAATAAATGGGTTATTTTACATTGTTAGAATAATTGCGTTGTTTTAAGTTATGATCTAGTCAGAGAAGAGCCTAGCTATATGGTCTAGGTATGTGTAAATACATTTTGAGTCTGACACTTATTTCTGGGAGCACGGGGGTAGGAGGAAGACTCAGACCTAAACTCAACACAGCATGACTCACCTCCCCACCCCCACCCCAAGTGCATGCCTGCTCACCTGCCACTCCATAAAAAACCAGGGACAAATACTTTATGGATTTCCTCTGGGTTCTTCAGGCCCAACCTCTGTAGTGCCCCGGGATAGTCTCTATTATTATTAAGTTTATTTTTTTATTGGAAAACCGCTGATCTTAGAAGCATGTTTTGGCTGCTAAAAGGTCCTCCTTTTTCCTTTGGGTCACTGAGACGGTGACTCACCGCTTTAAATACTCAGAGACACTGTCCCCCGTCAACAAATCTATTTACACAGCCCCGGTGGACGCCCCCGTTGACCTTTCATTTAATACCTGCAACTAGGCAGACTCAGACACTCCTATTCATTATGCCTAAAGCTAAGGACCTGGGCGTTGAGTGGGCCATTTAGCAGGGGGCACTCTGTTTCAGACTCCAACGCCCTCTCTTCTCCCTTAGCTCCCTTGCTGCAGGGGGCGCTCTGATAACAAGCACAGGAAACAAGGTTATATCCACTCTCCTTTTCCCATTTTTCTGTGCTCTGCTCCGTTTTTACTGTTAGGTCTCAAACCAGGGACAAATGACCAAGGTGCCCATTTAACGTATCAAAGCTAATGCTGGCACCGGGTCCCTCAGTCATACCTGTTACGGGTATGTCTAGCACATCCCGCCTCCCACCCCTTTCCACCAGCTGCCCTTCCCTGCATAAGCCAACCATTTTGATTTCCTGTCCTCTTTTGGGCTATCCTTTACCTTCCTGGCCTCTTGGTCTCCTCTTTCCTATCCTCTCTCCTCACAAGGCCCAGCTCAAGATCATGTTCACTCTGGACTCTCTCTCAGATGTCCCTGTGTGGTGGTTTGAATATGCTTGGCCCAGGGAGTGGCTCTATTAGGAGAAGTAGGTGTGGCCTTGTTGGAGGAAGTGCATCACTGTGGGGGTGGGTAATGAGACCCTCCTTCTAACCATGGGGAGCCAGTCTTCTCCTAGTGGCCTTCAGATGAAGAGGAAGAACTCTTGGCTTCTCCCGCACCATGCCTGCCTGGATGCTTTCGCCTTGATGATAATGGACTGAACCTCTGAACCTATAAGCCAGACCCGATTAATGTTGTCTCTACCACCATACCATACCTAGGAACAGTCATGTCCTGTCCCTTTTTTCTTTCCTTCCTTTTTTTTTTTTTTTTTTTGTCTGTCAAATCCATCTTTTCCCTTGACAATGGCTTAGTGCCTGTCCTTGGTGTTTGCCTTGCCCCAGATCCTGGGTCTTAGGAAGGAGAACCCATCTCTCACCTGCTCAGAGGACGAAGCACCTGAAACCCACCATGCACAGCATTCCTCCCTCTATCGTTTGTTTATGACTTTAGCCTCTTATTCTTCTCACCAGGGGAATCCAGGCTCCTGCTCACATCTGAACGGGGAGAGCTCTGTCCCTGGACCAGGGAGGCCCATGCACTCTGTACTTTAGCAGCTCCCAGTAAGGCTCAGTGCCACGGCTGGGCCGTTCTGCCAAGAAGCTATGAGTGGATTCCCTGGAAGCCTGACTCATCCCATCCCATAATAACCTCTAAAATGCTGGGGTTAACCTAGAGCATCTGCCAGCCAGTACTGAGCACCCTAGCAGGTCCTCCTTGCATCTGTCAGCCATAAGCAAGCCAAGCATCCTCAGGGCCAAACTCCTATAATTTTAATCAAAATGTGAGCATACTATGTCAGAAACATAGGCATATATATATCTTCCACAGTGTCAGAATACATTCAGTAATAATAAATTCACAGGCTAGGTCAGGTTTGTTGGCTACAATTTGCTAAGCAGTCCAATCTCCCTTGATACTTGACCACTGGCAAACACACGGATTCATTTTTAAATCATATTTATTTTTACTTACTCTTTGATAATTTCCTGCCTCTCCCGCTTTCTTGGATTCTGCCCTCAACTGCATCCCCCTCACAACTTCATTTCGTCTTGTTTTTCATAACCCCCTGAGTTTGAGCAGGGCTGTAGGCAGAGGTGTTGAGGCCTGCACTGGGGCATGCCCAGCCTATCAGGAACCACACCCTTAAAGAAAGCTGATTCTCTCTCCCCTTGCAGCCATCTACTGTCAATCACTCCTCAGCAGGGGTGGGGCCTCTATAGTCCCTCCCCCAGCCATACTGGGAGGTTGACTGGCTTGCTCTCCTACAGGTCTTGAGGAGGCAGCAACAGCGGGGCTGTGAGTGAGCTCATGGTTCAAGCACAGGTTCCTTGTTTAATCTTTGATTTCTTTGGACTTATTTTATGTGTATGAGTGTTTTGCCTGCGTGTATGTACACATGTCATATGCGTGCATGGTGCCTACAGTGATCAGAAGAGGGTGTCAGATCTTCTGGAGTTATGGATAGTTAGGAGGTACTGTGTCGATTCTACTCATTGAGGCTGGGTCCTCTGCAAGAGGAACCAGTGCTCTTAACTGCTGGTTCATCTCTCCAGCTCCAAGCCAGGCTCTCTTATTCCAATCTTAACCACTACTAGCTTTAAGGTCACCTGTTATACACTGCATAGTAATTCTCTCTCTCTCTCTAAATATATATATTGATATATTTATAATATTTATAATATTTTATATATTTAATTATAAAATCAAATTATATTATAATATAATTTTTATTATTAATAAATAGATAAATTATAATAAATAAATATATATTTAGAGAGAGAGACTCCATGTGCTCATATGGTCACACACACATATATATATATATGTGTGTGTGTGTGTGTGTGTACATGTATGTGTATGCATACATATACATTACAAAATCAGCAGTTTGAGTAAGTTGCATTAGCAACGAGGACTTAAGCCAGCAGAAGTACCTGAGACAGGAACTTTCTGCTCGTCAGTTCTAGACACACACACCAATGGTTAGATAACAGGTCACATGTCACCACCGCAGTGTTAAGTATCCTCCTCTTTATGGGGTCCAGGTGAGAGAGACGCGCCCTTCCTTACTCTGGCGTTCTGGGCTCTGGTTTTACTGATACAGTTTTAATACCCCATGTGCTCAATGGTCCCACTCTACTTCAGTAAGTTTACAGGGTGACACCCTTTTTACTTTTACAACCTGTTATTAACCAGCCTGTGCCTGATGGGATTCTGGACAGGTGGTGGCATTTATATGCCCACCAGGTTGCAGAATCAGCCTACCTCTGCATTTTTCAAAATGAACCCAAATGGAGTTACCAGGCAAGGCACAGCCTTAAAAGCCCAGTTTGGTAACTTAGAGCCAGGCACAGCTTCATTTCAGCAACATCCTCGAAGTGTCCCTTTATTTCCCGAAGCTCAAAACTTAAGACAAAACTTAGTATGTCCAAAGGTGGCCCTGTCTGCCCTCTGTATAGTACAAATTGGCAAGCCCACTGGCAGTCCCCTCTGCCATCTTAACCTTTTGAACCAATGCTCCATGACCTAGAGTTAAATTTGTCCCACCATGAATTGGCCATCTTCTCTCCTTAGCTAGGACCTTAGGCTGAGCATGCTAAGAAATGAGCCTTTAAACTGAGCACATTTCGGGTGCCGTAGATGTTTCCCACCTCATGCTTTTAGTTGGAAACAGCTTTTGAAACAGGTGCCTTCCTTATATACTGCAGGTCATTTATGTCATTGTTTTCTTTTTGATTTGTTGAATTGCTTGCTGTTCGGTTTTTACTCACCAAGATACAAACCTGTTGTATTTTTCCTCGCACCCTTAATCACCTCCTTCAGCGCTCACAGAGCCTTTGACTGTCTCTTCCCGTCCCTTACACTCTCAGCCAATCTACCTGTCTAGATCCATGTCACAACTGGATGGACATTAGAAGGGACCAGAATCATTGCACACCAAGGAAGAGGAATCAAACATTAAGATGGAAGTTCATTGGGAGTAGGAGGAGGGGGAGCAGGAGGAGAGGAGAAACCCATCTTCTCACAAAGAAGATGTAGTGATGGAGATGGGGTAGAACCCAGGGTATCACTTAGGAGGCAGCCCTGCGTGGAGGCAGTGGCCGGATAATCGAGTAGTTGGGGATGAAAGCTGGCGGGCGGTTTGGGAAAAGGTAACGAGCGGTTTGTACATTTCATCCGGGTTGGCACCCTTCAGCTTTGCCTACTTCCCCGGTCTGTCTCCCACAGGCGCGGCGTCCTGAGTTTTCTTGAGGGCAAAACTGGTCTGATCGAATAAGGGTTTTCTGTCCACTTAACTACTTTTTTAAGCGCTCAAGGTAACCGAGGGTCCTTGTGCACGTAGCTCCTGTCCATTCTCTAGTCTCTCTGTGAGCATAAGTCACACAAGGGCCGGAAGTAGCTTTGTCTTGGTTTTGATTTCTTTTTAAAGCCTGGTTCAGAGTTGCTTCTAGAAAGAGTGTAGGAAAGAGTTGGGGAAGAGAGAAGAATGAATGGGAGGAGGAGGCGGGGCGGGGGAGGAGGAAATAACAAGAGATTCTGGCAGATATTTTGAGCTATGCAAGTCGAGCCGTTGACGGAGAGAGGGGACAAGGAAACACTGAAGCAAATGAATTTGCATGGCACGGGATAGCATGGAGACCACGGGTGCCGCCCACGCAAGCAAGAGTGAACAACCAACAGAAGCTAAGTGGGTGTGGTTTAAGGCCTTGGCAGGGAGCCAGCGCCGGACACAGGAAGTCTTCCCTGGAGGACAAAAAACAGGCCCCTTTATAGTCCAACAGGGATGGAGTTAAACGGCATAACGGGACATTCTATAAGACAATCAGAATGGCTTTAAACACTAGCATTAGCGAAGGAGAAACAGGTGGATCCCAGGAGCTTGCTGGCCAGAGAAGGCAAGCTTCCGGTTCAGGGAGAGGCCCTGTTTTGAGGGGAAAAAATGAAGAGAGTTATAGAGAAGGACACTGATGTTCTGATCTGGCATTGGTATGTTTGCATGGGGCCCACAGTCACACATGTGTGCACTACACACATAGATGATACATATGCATGTGCTGTCTCTCTCTCTCTCACACACACACACACAGAGGAGAGCTAAATTATTATTTTTTTAACATAAAAATAAAGGGCAGAACAAGAAAATTTCTTTTGATTGGATCCATGGAAGCATTGTCTCTAACTGTATTTGTGCAGCCATTAGGGAAATAAACTCCTCAAGAGAGGCAAGAACAGAAGTCCTCAAAGAAGGACCCTGCCTGGCCTTTTGAAGGTGTAATAAGGCAGTCAGCATGACTGGGCTGGAGGAGATCAAAAGAACTGGGGGAAGGTAAGGAGCTGGAGAGATGGCTCAGTGGTTAAGAGCACTGACCGCTCTTCCAGAGGTCCTGAGTTCAAATCCCAGCAACCACATGGTGGCTCACAACCATCTGTAATGGGATCTGATGTCCTCTTCTGGTGTGTCTGAAGACAGCTACAGTGTACTCATGTACACATTAAATAAATAAATAAATAAACAAACAAATCTTTACAAAAAAATAAAAGCAAACAAGCAAGCTCAAGATCTTGAAAGCCCGTCTAAGGACTTTGGCCTTGACTGCTTTTAGCAGGTTAAGTTTAGAACAGCTATTTGATGGGTGTGGAGATGCTGAGCAGGAAGCAGGCTATGCAAGCCTGCAATTCAGGGGACAAGCTTGGAAAAGTCATAAAAACTTTAAAGTTTCACCACATTAGATGATCTCAAAGCCATTAGACTGGGTGAGATCATCAAGGGGACCAGCAGAAAGAGAAGGCCCAAAGGGTGAGAGCCAGGCCGCCCTGCGGCAAGAGGTCAGGAGAAGAGGAAACAGCCTTGGCCGTGAGGGGGGCTGAATGGAGGGCTGTCTGCCTCCCTCTGGAGGTGTGTGTATCTCGTTCTTGGCTTCCTTTGACAAAATGGGCTCTGCTGAGACCGGGGCATTGATGAAGTTCCGAACCAGCAAGGATCCACATGTAGAAATGACCGCTCACTTTTTAAAAGGTAAACTATTTAGAATGAGCTAGTGACGCACGCCCCTCCCTTTGTTCCCACCTCAGAAGAAGACATTATGCTGGAGTGATTTTTTTTCTTTAGTCCCATAAATGTTATTATATTCTGCTATGGGTCGGTGTGAATAAAGACAAGAACTGAGTGGGGAAAACGAAAGAAAGAAAGAAAGAAAGAAAGAAAGAAAGAAAGAAAGAAAGAAAGAAAGAAAGAAAGAAAGAAAGAAAGAAAGAAAGAAGTAAAAGAAAAAAAGACATGACTGCTTTTGAGCTCGGTAGTGACTGAAACAGACTGGATGGAGTGAGTGTGGGAGAGAGAGAGAGAGAGTCCAGGAGAACAGAAGACTGGACAGGAACTGGGACCCGGGGTTAACGTCCTTAGGGAACTGGGATAAGGAGACACTCTGGTGCCTTTGACTTCTCCCTCCCTTTCTCTCTTTCATCCTTCCTTCCTTCTTTCCTTCTTTCTTTCTGATTTATTTTATTTATATGAATACACTATAGCTGTCTTCAGACACAGCAGAAGAGGTCATAAAATCCTATTACAGATGGTTGTGAGCCACCATGTGGCTTCTGGGAATTGAACTCAGGACCTCTAGAAGAGCAGTCAGTGCTCTTAACCACTGAGCCATCTCTCTTGATTCTGTTTTGCTTTGATACTAGAGCGAAGCCAGCCAACGTAACTGGAGACAGGCTTGACTCTGGGAATGAAGGAATGACCGAATGAGTGAGTTAATGAGTATGGATTCAGGGTCAAGTGGGGGCCCTCTTTCCCATGGGGGAGATCTGAGAAGGTTTACATAGAAATGAGGAGTTCAGGAGATGATAACGCCCTTGGGGAGGGATAGCAATACTTCAGAGGGTCCTCTGCGTCCTACTCTCCTGTTGACACCAGTATCTGGCCCTCCTGTCAGCCTCTTAGCCTGGGGCCCAGTCAGGGCAAAAACACAAATCCTTCCCACCATGGCCCCATGAATCCCAGCCTCAGGGCTGCAGCCCATTTGGAAACCCGGCTTCGGTTCATTTGTGTGTTTTTTCAATTTGATTATTAAGTGCCGTTTAACACGGGCAAGGGGAAGGCCTGTTTTCATTCCTTGATTCTCCTTCCTCTCTGGCCTGCATGCCTCCCCGGTGAGTAATGGGGAGGCTGCTTTTCTGGAACACGAGGGGAAACTTCCAGCAAATTGCAAAAGCATGTCTCTCCCTTGAAAAATCCTTTCTCACTTGTTCAGCGCTGGGTTTGTAAAGGTCAGGGAAAGCCTCCATAAACACGCTTTGAATGGCCCCAGTTTTCTTTGTTCTCTTGGAGAACTTTCCTTTCTTCTCCTAAGGGGGTCTCTGGCCTGAAGGGATGGTGATGGAAGCAGAAAGCGTAGAGGGTAGTGGCATGCCCCGAGGATAAACACACTTTAGAGCAGCCAGGACAGCAGGCTGAGGAGCCCAGGAGGAGCCCCATCCAGGCTCACCGTCCCTCAGTTCCCGCAAGGCTGGGACAGCAAGGAAGACCACAAGCTAACTAATAAGGTCCTGGAGGAGTGACACTCTTCATATAGGAGCTTGCAAGGCAAGGAGAGGAAATGGGAGACCTGGAAACTAACGAATGTCAGACTTGCCTGTGGAGGGTTCTGAGTCAGAGGCGGCTACCCTCTGGCTTTCTCTGCATCTCTCTGAATTCCTCTGGCCAGAGAAGGCAGAGTTCTGAAAGAGCACAAGGGAGGAGCGCCGCTCCTGCAGAGATACACTCACTCTTCTCTGGGCTGTTGACAGACAAGGTAGCTTTCTGAAAGGTAGACAGGCAAGGATAGAGGGTGGGGCTCCTGTGTAGACTGATGGTGTCACTTCCAGAGCGAACCAGGGGAGGCGCCATAGAGCTCTGTGGTCAGTGCTCTGATACCAGGTCTTCTTGTCAGTTACTGATCTGATCTCCGTTACTGTGACCAACCTGTCCCAGTCCATAAAGCATCGCCTCTGCAGTGCATCTGTCACTGGCCCTCTTGGTCCACCACTGACATAGCAGGAAAAGTGGCCCTGCCCACCCAATTCCCATTTCTCTATCCGTAGAGGCTGCTTTCTTTTTGAATGTGCCATGCATTTTCTTTCTTACCCATACAAACAAACAAGCAAACAATGCTCAAGAAGAAATTGGGCGTGGTGGTGCATGCCAGCAATCCCAGCACGTGGGAGGTGGAGGTAGAAGGATCAGTAATTCAAAGCCAACCTCTATGTAGCAAGTTCAAGGTCAGTCAGGACTACATGAAACCCATAGTCAAAACAACACCAATAACAGAAACAGGAACTAAGAAAGGACAGGATGTGCTGTTGGGACAAAGACCTAAAATGGATCAATAATGGACCAATAACTGCTCTTCTGGGAGACTGATGGAGGGATGTCAGGAAAGAGACAACAGTGTCCCCTCCAGCCCTGGGTGGGAGTTCTCTGAAGTCCTGTGTGCCTTCCTCATCCAACACAGCACTCAGGGAGGACAGCTGTCAGATCTGGGTCCAACAATGTCCCCGTGGTGCTCAATAATCTAACAAAGGCTATATGCGCGACAGGAGAGCAAGGCCCTTTAATCAGCTGGAGCCCAGGGCATCTCCACGGCTAAAGGAGAACCAGCCGTCTCCTGTTCCACCAGGAACTGGGATGCACCCCCGCCCCTTTCCTCTTGCTGAGGAAGCCCGGGATCGCCCTGCCCTGCGGCTGCTGCCTCCTCTTCCTCTCCTGGCCAGCCGGGCCTCTCCTCTCTGTTCTGCTTTCTCCTCACCCAATCTCTTTTTCTCTTCCCCTTTCCCTGCCTCTGATCCTCCAGTGCCCTCATCCTTCCTCTTCCCTTGGCAGAGGGCAATGGTGTCATCTGGGGTTGGTCTGGGTCTCTCCAGCTCAGGACTGGCTTCGTGATAAGTCTCTGTCTACAGCCCTAGTGAAGGCGGTCAGCTTCTCTCAACAGCTGTGCATTGTCTGTCTTTAGGGCCATTCTGCGATGGCGAAACTGATGCTGACAGAGATGACACTACCTCCTCTCAAGGCCTTTTGAAGATTGTCGTTTTGCCCAAGGAATCATTTGCTGAACATATCTGATCCCCTTTTCTTGGAAAGTTCCAGTCTGCATGATTGCACCAGGGTTATTAACTGAAGTTCTACCTTCTGTGCGCTTAAGACATCCAACCGCATCGTGATCCTACTGCCCCTCCCACCACCAATTTAGCATAAGTCTGGTGCAGGAAAGCTTTGGGTCTTCCTATATTTCAGGGTCTATGGAGAATGAGTGATATTGGTTCTTTTTGATAATACAAGGGTCTTTAAAATAAAAAGAAAAGAAAAGATATATATGTAAGTACACTGTAGCTGTCTTCAGACACCCCAGAAGAGGGCATCAGATCTCCATTACTGATGGTTGTGAGGTACCAGGTGGTTGCTGGGATTTGAACTCAGGACTTCTGGAAGAACAGTCAGTGCTCTTAACCACTGAGTCATCTCTCCAGCCCAATACCAGGGTCTTAAACTCTCTGAATAATGTATTTGCAGGAGCTTGCAGTAGAATGGCTTCCTTTTCCTCTAACCTGGACAGTCAGCTACTCTCTAGCGATACCCCCCTCCCTCTTTGTCTTGAAATTTTTGTAAATGCAAAGGAATTGTGAGTTTTGAACAGTCTTGGAGAGAAGGAAAGCCTCTCTGCTAATTATTATGAACCAACTAGCCAAGTTTTGGGCAGCGAGCTGAAGTAGGGTTTGTATAGGCAGCTGGGGAAGCTGACCCTGGCCCCTGGAGGTTTCTTTTCAGGGCACACAGGTTTTTGCATGCACAGATGGCGGCCTGGTATCTGGGCTCAGGGGCTTGCCTGAGAGATTGCCACACAGTCGGCACGTGCTGCACACCCTTGTCAGGAAAGAGTGTTTATGAGCCTCCCGGCTAACGATTCCCATTTCTGGAACGTGTGCAGCCGCCAAAGGAGGCCGGGCTAAGATGGGACATCAGTGAGGCCTCGGCCTCACAGCCGGGCCTCACGCACAGGCTCAGTAGGGCAGCTGTTGGGGCTGCTCTGTTACAAGCTGAGGGAATCTGAGGCTCCCCAGAAATCTGGCCTTTCCGTTCCATCAACGTGTTAGCGAAGAGGGTCCTGCGAGAGAGAGGCTGGGGCCAGACTGACTGAAGCAGGGCAGTAATAAAACGGCTGCCCGTGATGAGGGTGAAAGCTAATATTTCCAGGGTGCTCCCTCCATGTGGGGCTTGTTGAAAGCCTGTGCCTGCTTTCCCTTTTATTTAATCCTTACAACATGCTCGGTACAGTCCAGATAGGAATTTTGTCTGCTCAGTTAAGCTTCCTGGCCTGAAAGAAGAAACACGTAGAGAGATCTAGTGCCCTGACCAAGGCCATAGACTTTAAAAATGGAAACATTCTCATATATATTAATATTTATGTATGTACATATATATTCATTGCTTAAAATATAGGTTTTCACTATGACATCTTCATGCATGCATACCATGTATTTTGCTCATATTTACCCCCCACTCCCACCCCTTATCTCCTCCTGCTGCTGCCGCTGGCCGCCCTCCACGGAGCTGAAATTAAACCCCAGTGTAAATGTGTAGTTAGTCCGGGAGGTGTGGAAAAGTGAATTCTGGAAGTCCATTCACATCCCTTTATATCACAGTTGACATGACAACTAAAAAGGATACATTTGAGGATTTAGAACAACCTAGATGAAGTGCCAGCTTTGCCCCCCCCCCCCCCCCCGGGCCTGGGAAATGGCTCAGTGGACCAGAGCGCTTGCTGTCAAAGTCAGAGGACCTGAGTTCAAATCGCCAGCACCCACTCAAAGGCTGAGCTTGATGGTGCGTGCCTGTAACTGCAGCGGGTGGAGACAGGAGGATGCAGAGAGCTCCACAGCCAGCCAGACACCGTCTCAACAAATAAGACGGAGAGCCGAAGAGGGTGGTCCCCACACTCTCCTCTGGCCTCTGCATTACACGTCTGTATGTTACACAGACACGCATACCCTCACATACACATGCGCATACACTGTACCGGACCACCCATGCCTCCTGTCCATAAGTTACCTTGATTTTCTTACTAAACATGAGGAGAGTAGTCATACGTGGCTCAGAACCCAGCCCCAGACCAAATCCCTAGTAATTATCCCACAACTGGACCACACCCAGGTCCCGGGAAACATGGAGCTCGGTGTGGGCACCCCAGCTCTTGCTGGAGTTCTGTGGCCACCACCTTCTCAAACACCCATTCATCAGTTGAATAGGACAACGGGACAATAGTGATGGCTGTATCAGGGACCACTCCAAGCAGGGTGAGGGACAAGGAAGCAATGTATGCAAAGCACATTCTGCATCTCTGAAGGGCTGTGGAAAGCCTCTTTGTTGTCTTTGGAAACCCTTACAGCCCTCTCCCTTTTGAGCACAGCCTTGCACACTGCACGTTGTCGTTAGGCACAGAGAAAGAAACAGCAGAAACCCAACCTTCAAAGGTCTTTGGTGCTCTAGGGGGAAGATGGGACCAACACAAATAAAGCATTCATTAAAAACAAAAATGACATGTCATATACACACATACTGTAGATAATCACTAACAGCCGTGTGGAGACATGAGCGGGGGCTATGGGATTGTGCCAGAGAGCCTGGGATGACATCTGAGAAGTTTCTGGAAGGAAGGGGAATTTTGGAAGGATGGAGGTCAGTCCCTCTAGAGGGAAGCTCAATTTCATTCTCCTCCAATCTTACCTGTTCTTTTCCCTAGTACACAGTAGGTGCCTCATGTTGGCTCCCTGAATGAGAACAGGAAATGGCGGGAGGGAGCTCCAGGGAGGGTGTGGGCAAACAGTGGGCTGGTGACTCAGAGGGGGCTGAGGGCTCCATGGAGTTTGTTTTTCTTTAGTATTCTCTGCCAGAGGCTGGCCCATGGAAGGCCCAGAGGGCCAGTTTTCCTTTGGAGAGAAGGAGCAGGGAAGGAGAATTCTATTTATGTAGTCTGGTTACATCTCACTTTTGTATATTCCTTAAGTACACAAATCCTTCCTAATACCAGGATCTGAAAATGAAGGCATAGAAAAACATTTCCTCTGTGGACAGAGACAGTTTTGTGTGCCTGCCTAGGGGCAGTTATGTGGTGTCATGATGCATCTTCTTGGTTGAGCTGAAGGTGGGTCTTCAGAGTCTCCTTTCCTGGGGGGTTTGCAGCACAGGCAGGAGAGCAGAGCTAGGAGAGACCTGTGCCGGAGGCTCGGAGGACAGGCCTGGCCAGCAGGCTTCCACGGCTGCTGGAGAGCAGTGGCCAGCCTTGCGCATTCACCTTGCCTGGGCTCACTTTCACTGTCCACAAGGTCTTGCATACAGATCTCATCACAAAGGACATCAGCTTTTGAGGAATGGGGGCACTGACTTGGGCTCCTGTCCTGCCCAACCTCAGGGGCTCCTAGTTGTCTTTCTTCTCTTTTACATCTTCCCCTTCTTTCCAACTTCTCAACCTTTGACGGTTTGGCAGCCCTTTAGAGGTTTAGAACTTAACATTGGAAGCATGAAGTCTGTTTCTATTGAAAATCACTAAATCATACTCATGTTCAGAACCCTTGAAAGGTGATTATTAAGCCTCTGAAAGACCCCTGACTGGTACCAGCTCTGTATCTCCAGTCTGAGAATGAATCCTAGTGGTATGCGCCAGAGACTGTTCCCAATCCACTCAGTGGTGATTGATTTTGGGACAGGTTTGTGACCTGGAACACCATTGACAGCTCCAGGGAAATCTTTCCTTGATTGGAAAGGATGTGGAGATAGGTGGCCATCAGCTGGGTGTGATGGCCCACACCAAGAATCTTAGTCTGAATCAGGAGAGGGAGCAGGAGAAGCAAAAATTTAAGTCCATCTTGCATTACATTAGGACATCTTTTAAAAAGAAAAAAATATGTGAGGTATGGGGGCAGCAAGAATGTATGTTACTAAATCGGGATATTGGCATCATATCTGGACACCATGCTTGGAACTAAGACAGCCTAGTTTGAACATGCTTGGGCCAGAGAGTGCCACTATTAGGAGGTGCGGCCTTGTTAGAGGAAGTGTGTCACTTTTGGGGTGGGCTTTGAGACCCCTCCTCCTAGCTGCCTGGAAGCCAGTCTTCTGGCTGCCTTTAGATCAAGATGTAGAATTCTCAGCTTCCTGCCTGGATGCTGCCATGCTTCCCACCATGATGATAATGGACTGAACCTCTGAACCTCTAAGGCAGCCCCAATTAAATGGTGTCCTTTATAGAGTTGCCTAGGTCATGGTGTCTCTTTATAGCAGTGGAAGCCCTAACGGAGACACAAGACAAGGACCAGGAAGGGAAGAGATGAGAAGAATGTGAACCCCCATCATATGGTTAAACATTCTAGAAATTGCTACCCTGTAGCTCCACTTATGGGAGAAGATAGATTTTCCCACTGTTTAAGTTTAAGGTGGCTTCCTCCTTGCCTTCTCATTAAAATGTTAATTTTTAAAAACGTGTGCACACGTGTGTATCTGTCACAAATGTGCAGAAGAGAGCATTAGATCCTCTGGAGCTGGAGTCACAGGTTACTGTGAGCTGCGCAGTGGGGATGCTGGGGTCTGACTGGAGGCCTGTGAAGGGTGGCAAGCACTTTAACTACTGAGCCATCTCTCTAGGCCCTTCTTTTTAATTTATTCTCTTTTTCCCCCTCTCCCTCCCCCCCTCTCTGTGTGTCTGTGATATGTTGAGGGACATTCTCATGGCCACCAGAAGACAACTTTGTGGAGGTGAATCTCCTCTTCCACCTTTGCCTGGGTTGTGGGATAGAAATCAGTCCTTCGGGCGTTTGCAGGATGCACCTTTACCCACAGAGTCATCTCTCCAACCCTGGCTTCTTTCTTGAAGCCAGAAACATCTCCAGCAAATTCTTTTAATTTCAGGACTCAGGAAACAGAGGCAAGCAAATCTCTGTGAGTTCGAGGATAGCCTGATTTAGGACAGTCAGGATTATATAATGAATGCCTGTCATATATATATATATATATCGCACACACACACACACACACACACAGAGGCTAGAAGGGCCCTTCTCCACTGGCTTTAACTGTCTCTCATCTCTGGCTTGCCTTCTGCTCCATGTGGAAATATATTTATATTTATAATATTTAAGTAAACATTTATTATTTAGTATGTATGTGTGTGCATGCACATACATGCTATCATGTGTGTGTGGCAGTCAGAGGACAACTTTCAGGCATTGATTCTCTCCTTCTTCTATGTGGGTCCTGAGGGTTAAACTCAAGTCATCAGACTTGGCAGCAAGCCTCTTCCCCTGCTGAGCCTTTTCACTGACCCTTCTTTTTCCGTCTCATGCCAGCTGGCTTCTGTTGGTTTTCCCAAGAAGAGACACTGATAAAAACTGGGAGAACCAGCTGGACGGTGGTGGTGCATGCCTTTAATCTTAGCACTTGGGAAGCTGGGGCAGGCGGATTTCTGAGTTCGAGGCCAGCCTGGTCTACAGAATGAGTTCCAGGACAGCCAGGGCTACACAGAGAAGCCTTGTCTCGAAAAACAACAACAACAACAACAACAACAACAACAGAAACCACCACCCACCAAAAAAACAAAACTGGGAGGACCTCTCTTTGTGTGTTGCAGCTCATCTCTACCAGGAGCCTCCTGGGCATCTCTTCCCAAATCCTTTCAGCCTTCTCCAGCCGCTTTACCACCATGTCACAGGAGCACACCAGCCCCAGCCCCTCAGGAAGCGTGAACTAGCAGCATGGGTGCCTTCATTGACTGAGCCAGGCTCTTGGGGACATCAGAACAAGCCCTGGCCTACCTCCTTGGGAGTGTGGGCCCTGGACTCCTACCACTGCCTGCAGGAACCCAAATGCTCTGCTTTCTTCCAGAGCAGAACTAGCAATCCATGAGCCCCTTGTCCAAGGTTCCAAGTTCTGGTAATCATCTGCTCCACAGTTACCTCCGTTACCTGGGAATTACCTGTCTTGGAGTTACCCCAGCACCCTTATTTTGATGGCTCCGTGTAGGCTATGGGCTGAATACGGTATATATGTGTTCCATAAAGTTCTGATGTTGGAAGCTTGGTCACCAGTGTGTGAAGTTAAAGTGGAACCTTTCAGGTATTGAGGGTCACGGGAAGTCATTAAGTCAAGGAGCTGGAGGCAGCCTTGTTAAAAGGATTAAGGCAGTTTCAGCTGGACCCTGTGTTCATTATGAGAGAGCTGTTGTCCTGTCAATTTGACCTAGCCTAGAGTCATATGAGAGGAAAGCCTCAGATAACGAATTGCCCATATCAGATTGATCTGTAGTGTGTGTGTGTGTGTGTGCGTGCGTGCGTGCGTGCGTGCGTGCGTGCGTGTGCGTGTGTGTGTGTGTGTGTGTGTGTGTGTGTGTGTGTGTGTGTTGGGGAGGATTCTTTCGATTATTATTTGATGTAGGTAGTCGCAGAGCCCACTGTGGGCGGCACCATCCTTAGGCAGGTAATGCTGGTCTCTGCAAGAAAGCTAGAGCATGAACCTGAGAGAGCAAGCTTCCTCCACAGTTTCTCCTTCAAGTTCTTACTTGAATTTCTGCCCTGAGTTCTCTCAGTGATGGACTGTGACTTGGAAGTGTAAACCAACTCAATTCACTCTTCTTCTAAGTTGCGTTGGATCAGAGCATTTTTATCCCAGTAGTAGAAAGTAAGCTAGGACAGTTGTTGCAAAGAAAGCCCAGGACTCTGGATTCCTGTCTTGCCATCTGGTCTCCTGCTCATACACACTCAGACAGTAATGTCATCAACCATGATCTGAGGCAGTTACCTACCAGGGGTCTCTTCAGAATCAAAGCTATGCTGTGTCACTTTGCAGCCCTCATCCTCGTAACATACAGAAACCTCCTGTTAAAAAATATATACACACGACCTTGTATATATTTGTTTTAGTAACAGCAAGCAAACTCTTTCACTAATTCCTGTCTTGCAAAATATGTCAGTTTCTCTTCTCTTCACCGGGCCCCAGCATACTACTTTTATTGTCATTTGATCCAAAGGTACCGGGCAAGGAAATTCTCCTCGAACACTTTGTTCCAGAGGGTTCCACTGGACTACCTGACATTTTCTCAGCACTGATGTCTCACGACTGAATCATTTGCAGGATGACGGCCTTCCAAGTAGCAAAAATGGCTGTAGCAATGCTATGCCTCACTCAACATCTCTGTCCCACATTTCCAAACACTAAATTTGAGTATCACTTGGCTGATACGAACTTCCTCCATCTGAGCCAGTCACTGTGAGTAAGGCATGTTGATGGCTTCTGCCCTGAGCACAGATGTGGCCAACCTCACGAACCACTGGATCCACAAAAGGGAGTCACGGCTAGATGCTGGGGAGCCCTCCCCCGTTAAACTTATAGGATCCTGCTATTCCTGCCATATAGTCCTAGATAGCCTGGTACTTTCTAGTCCAGGATGACCTTGAACTTGTAGAAATCCTCCTGCTTCCACTCCCTGAGTTCTGACATGTGCCCTGCTGAGGCCATTTTTACATCCATGCTTCCTCTCAAGTTGTCCAGAGCACCTTCAACTTCACGTTGCTGTTGTGGCTGATATTCTTTTCCAGTATATTTTTGTGGCTGGTTCCTTGATTTCGCATAAAGCATGATACCTTTAAAACATAAAGCCAAAGAAAATGTGGTTTTTACATGTTCTGATTGATGTGTGTGTGTGTGTGTGTGTACGTTGACACAAGCTAGAGTTATTCAGGAAGAGGAACTTTGAGTGAGAAAATATCTCTATCCAGATAGCTTCTAGGCAAGTTTACGGTATGTTTCATTGGTGAATGTTTGATGTGAGAGGGAGCAAGACCATGGGAGTGGGGGATACAAATTCTGGGCAGGTGGCCCTGAGTTTACAAATTCTGGGCAGGTGGCCCTGAGTTGTGTAAGGCTGAGCAAGCCACATGAAGAAAGCCAGTAAGCAGTGCTTTTCTGGTGGCTCCTGCCTGGAGTTCCCATCCAGACTTCCTCTAATAATGGGTTGTGATATGGAAGTATAAGACGAAATGAAACCCTTTCCTTCCCAAGTTGCTTTTTTTTTTTCATTTTTTATTGGTTATTTTATTTATTTACATTACAAATGTTATCCTCCATTCCCAGCCCCCAATTCCCTCCTCCCTCCTCCTGCCTCTATGAGGATGCTCCCCCCCACACCCACTCCTGCCTCAGCATCCTATCATTCCCCTATTCTGGGTCAGCAAGCCTCCACAGGACCAAGGGGCTCCCCTCCCAGTGATGCCAGATAAGACAGTCCTCAGATACATATCCAACTGGAGCCATGGGTACCCTCTGTGCATTCTTTGGTTGGTGGTTTAGTCCCTGGGAGCTCTGGGGGTACGGGTCTGGTTGGTTGATATTGTTGTTCTTCCTATGGGGTTGCAAACCCCTTCAGCTCCTTCAGTCCTTTCTCTAACTTCATCATTGGGGTCCCCATGCTTAGTCCAGTGTTTGGCTGTGAGCATCTGCATCTGTATTGATTTGAGTCTGGCAGAGCCTCTCAGAGGACAGCTATACCGGGCTCTTGTCAGAAAGAACTTCTTGGCATCAGCAATAGTGTCTGGGTTTGGTGTCAGCAGATCGGATGGATCCCTAGGTGGGGCAGCCTCTGGATGGCCTTTCCTACAGCTTCTGCTCCACTCTTTGTCCCTGCATTTCCTTTAGGCAGAAGAAATTCTGGATTAATATTTTTGAGGTGGGTGGGTGGTCCAATCCCTCAACCTGAGGCCATGCCTATCCTCTGGCTATGGTCTTTACAGGTTCTATCGTCCCTTTGTTGGGTATTTTGGCTAAAGTCCTCCCTGTTGGGTCCTGGGAACCTCTTGGGTCCCAGGCATCTGGGACTTTATAGTGGCTACTCCCAGCTCCCCCTCCCCCACTGCTACATACCTACTTTCAAATTCCCAACCCTCTGTACTTCTCCTCCATCTTCTCCCATATCTGAACTGCCCCCTTTACCCTCCTCCTCTCTCCCTCTCAGATCCCTCTCTCCCTTTATTTCTCAGAGATTATTCTCTTCCCCCTACTGAGTAGGACTATAGCATCCACACTTTGGCGTGATCTTGGGTTTCATGTGATCTGTGAATTGTATCTTGAGTATTCCTAGCTTCTTTTTGGCTAATATCCACTTATCAGTGAGTACATACCATGTGTGTTCTTTTGTGATTGGGTTACCTTACTCAGGATGGTATTCTGAAGTTCCATCCATTTACCTGCGAATTTCATGAAATCATTGTTTTTAATAGCTGAGTAGTACTCCATTGTGTAAATATACCACATTTTCTGTATACATTCCTCTCTGGTGAGGGACATCTGGGTTGTTTCCAGCTTCTGGCTATTATAAATAAGGCTGCTATGAACATAGTGGAGTATGTGTCCTCGTTTTATGTTGGAGCATTGTTTAGGTATATGTTCAGGAGTAGTATAACTGGGTCCTCAGATAGAACTATTTCCAATTTTCTGAGGAACCACCAGACTGATCTCTAGAGTGGTTTTACCAGCTTGCACTCCCACCAGCAATGGAGGAGTGTTCTTCTTTCTCCACATCCCGCCAGCATCTGCTGTCACCTGAGTTTTTCATCTTAGCCATCTGACTGGTGTGAAGCAGAATTTCAGGGTTGTTTTGATTTGCATTTCTCTAATGACTAAGGATGTCGAACATTTCTTTAGGTGCTTCTCGGCCATTCGGTATTCCTCAGTTGAGAATTCTTTGTTTAACTCTGTACCCCATTTTTAATAGGGTTATTTGGTTCCCTGGGGTCTAACTTCTTGAGTTCTTTGTATATATTGGATATTAGCCCTCTATCAGAATGTAGGGTTGGTAAAGATCTTTTCCCAGTCTGTGGATTGCCATTTTGTTCCATTGACAGTCCTTCACCTTACAGAAGCTTTTCAATGTTATGAGGTCCCATTTGTCAATTCTGGATCTTAAAGCATAAGCTATTGGTGTTCTGTTCAGGAAAATTTCCCCTGTGTCAATGTGTTCAAGGTTCTTTTCCACTTTCTCTTCTATTAGATTCATCGTATCTGGTTTTCTGTGGAGCCCAAGTTGCTTTTAATCATGATATTTTATCATAGCAGTAGGTACTATAACTAAGACGCTATTCTTTTTCAAATACCTTCAAAAGTGAGAAAACTCATTGCTCAACCTTGTGTCCCAAATTAGGTTTCATTGTGTGTTCTTCTTCAGCTCTGTGAGTCCCAGGCTGGCTTCCAAGTCATGGATATCACAGATATATCCTGTCCTTTCCTTCGTGGTCAGAGAAGTGATAAGGAGATACCAGATAGCTGTGAAGTCTAGGAAATGCCTCCCCATTTCCTTCATCTCTCTCTCTCTCTCTCTCTCTCTCTCTCTCTCTCTCTCTCTCTCTCTCTCAGATAGCCTCAGCTCATTGTGTAGCCAAGGATAACCTTGAGTCTTGATCCTGCTACCTCCATCTACCCAGAGCCAAATTATAAATGTTTGCCAGCTCACCTGGCAATGCTTTTCAGTTCTTAGCCGAACTGGATCCTATTCTTTGGAAGTGGAGCCTGAGAGCTCACTTCTGTCTGGGCAGGCAGCTAGCTCACCCCAGACATGAACAGATTTAAAGCTTGGAGATTAACCCACTGCTGCCATGAGGCAGCGGAGCACTCGTGCACATCTTCAGGCTTTGGGGAAATTAAGTTACTGTGTACTCAGACTGGAGAGTTTTTGACGTCCGTATGTGTAGTTTTTCATGTATGGATGCACCTGCGAATGTACAGATGTGGGGTAGCCAGAGATCTTTAGGTGTCTTTCCTCACTGACTGTCTACCCTGATTTATGAGACAAGCTCTTTCATTGGCTTGGAACTCTCTGATTGGGCAAAGGCAGGCTGCCAGTGTGCCCCAGGAGTCCTTCTGTATATACTCCCCAGAACTAGGATTACAAGCGCGTGCCACTGTACCCAGCCTTTCACAGGGATTAAGCCCAGGTCTTCTTGCTTGCTTGACAAACACGTTCCAAACTAAACTATCTCCCCAAGCATCTCTAGGTTTTAAGTCAGGATCTTGCCGTGCATCCCAGGTTAATGTTGAACTCCCTACACAGCTCAGGTTGCCCTGTCCTCCAGCCCCTCCTGGTTCACCATCCAGAGTGCTGGGAAGATAGACAGACTTGCACTCCATCGCGCTCTTCCTTCTAAGGCCTAGTGTAGGGGAATTAGTTTTCCCTGAGTCACATAGAGAGGAGGGCCCAGGATGTAGCTTAGTGGTAGAGCATTCGCATAGGATACGTGAGGTGCTAGTTTTGTTATTTAACTTCTGTCAGGTCTAATCCAGGAGGATGGAGGCCGAGGGAAGCCCTTTCACCAGGCCAGGGGCCTACTCCAGGGAACAAGATGGATGGATGGCCAGGATTGTGTGGAGTATTCATAGACCAATGTGTGTTTCCAGAAATTCTATAATTCAATAAGTGAATGAATGAATGAACAAATGAATGAATACTATAGCTCTAGCCCATCCTGTATCCTGGATGAACTTTTCTGGAGGGTCACACACTTTGGGTCTCAAGGCCCAGTTTGTCTCTGTGAGCTAGGTCACAGTGTCCTTCAGAGCATCAGGATTGTCTGCCTGGGCCAGTTCTCCCAGGGAACAGCACTCTCACTCTCAGCGTCTCTCTTGGGTGTCAGGCCATCTTCTCAACCCCAAGTTCTGTGAGTACAGGAACTCCTCAAACATCCCTAGGAGGTGCAGATGACCATCTTCGCCCGATAAGCAGGCGAGGAAGCTTAGACACAGACAGGTTAAGTACCTGGCTCCCAGCAGCAGGGATGGAGTTAAACCCAGGTCAACCTTAAGAAGGATGGAGCTGGAGAGGGGCAGCGGTTCCATGGAACGGGAGAGGCACAGCTACGCTCAATACCACAAGCGTATTTCCATTCTGAAAGTTCTGCCCTACCCGTTCACTCCATGTTAGTCCTGGTTCTAGACTTCTGTTACTCATGGGATTCCCAGGAAGAAACACCATGCTAATAGATGTCTTACTCCATTTGGGATGCTGTAACAAAACAGTGGGTGTGGATACATTACAAACAACAAGAGCTTGATCTGGCATAGAGAATCCAGGCTCCAGGCAGAGGTTTACCAGTCAGTTCCTGCTGGAGGCCCGGTTCCTGCTTTACAGATGACTCCTTCTAACTCTGTTCTCAAACAGAAGCACGGACAGAGAAGGTCTCTGGGCTCTCTAGTTCATATGCGTGTTTGAGGGCCAGTCATGTGTGTAATAGATAGGAGCCTGTAACCGAGGCCAGAGACCTCAGTAAACCTAGAGCTAGGATGTGTGTGAGCAGGCTCCAGAGCCTCCTCCTGTCTGTCTCCACCCCCACCACTGTGCTGGGGTTGTAGACTTGTATTCATCCTTGTGGACACATCAGGCTTTTTTGGGGGAGGTGAGGGGGGGATGCTGAGGATTTGAACTCAAGTCCTCATGCTTGGCAGAAAGCACTCCTACCCATTGCACCATCTTCCCAGCCAGCTTCTTGAGCTCTCTTTTATAAGGGCACTATCTCAGCCATGAGGGCTGCACTCTCTTGTCCTAAGTATCTGCACTCCCCACCTCTAGATAACCATTCCCATAGGGAGAAAGATTTGAGCATGATTTTTTGTTCTTGTTATTTTTCGAGACAGGGTTTCACTGTGTAGCCATGGAGGCCCTGGAATTCACTCTGTAGACCAGGTTGGCTTTGAATTCACAGGGGTCTGGCAGTGGAAGATCTAAGCTGAGTCAAATGTGTCCAATAACCTTCATCATGGCTCCAGTAATACAAGATGACATCTGACTTTGCATGTCTTGGGACTGCAGGATCTCAGCCCAACAGACACTCTCTGAGGACCGCGTGTGAGTCTACTGACTCCTCTGTGATGACTTCAAAATAAAACTACCTTGTCCCCTTCTCCAGCCCTTACTAATCAGAGCAAAGGATACTACAAAACTCAGAATGATGTTTCCACTGCCATTCTGCTCAGTGCCGGTTAACGGAACTCCTACCATGTGCCCCACACTAGGGTGGGTGACTAGGCCTTTCAGATGCATGGAGCTCAAGCCCTAACCGTTTTTCCCTCAGGTGGCCACAGATGTGACCAGGGAGAGCTGTCGTGAAGCAGCCTCCACATGGCCTTTGGACTGCAGTTTTTACCCTTCAAACCTTTTGACCCCGATCCTCTGCCAATGGAATTTCTGGGAACTCACGTTGGTCTATGACGACTCCACACAATCCTGGCCGTCTATCCATCTTGATCCCTGAAGTGGGCCCCCTGGCCTGGTGAAAGGGCTTCCCTCGGCCTCCATCCCACTGGATTGGACCTGACAGAACTTAAATAACAAGGTTTGCACTGTCCTGAACTTGTCAGCAGCCACCACCCAAGGACTTCCATGATGACTCAAGGGTGTTACACAGTGCCTGGCTCAGTTCTTCGCCAGGGCCCTCTCACCCCAACGGCCCCACTCTTGGTCGTGATAGAAACCAGGCAAGTCTCCCCATCCACATTAATTTTCTTTTCCCTTTCTTTTTACCTCAGGGAGGTGGAGTGCAAGACGCCTTCTTGCTCACGTGTATCTGGCATGGGACTTTCCAGCCCGAGAGCTGTTAACCAGGAGCTTAGAGCTGTGCCTTCGCACACGCTCAGAGCCAGCACGGGCTCTAGCTCCAGGCCGGCACACTCCGGGCCCTCACACATTGTATGGGACTCAGCTGCAACCCCAGTTGCCCCTCCCAAAGCCGTCCTGACAGAGCCCTGGCTAATGTGAAATAAAGCTTCTCTGTAAGGCGCCATCTGATTTTGTAAGAAAATGACAGATGGCTTTAAGTAGCAATTTAACTCTTGAAGGGGAAAGTACAACATTCCAAAAACTTATGTGACACATTTGTGAAAAGCCCTGATGAGTATTTACAGTTATTTTCCAAACACAGAATGGAATGGTAAAGAGAAGGAACATCACACATCACACCAGTTTTCAAATCTTGTTATGAAAGAAAAGTTTAACTCTGTGTGTTCCGGGATCTTCAGTGCATGGAGCAAGACCTTGTTCATGTTCCTTCTTCTGGGGTTTAAGGGGTTTTTCTTTCTTTCTTTCTTTCTTTCTTTCTTTCTTTCTTTCTTTCTTTCTTTCTTTCTTTCTTCTGTCTGTCTGCCTTTTTTGTTTGTTTGTTTGTTTGTTTGAGATTGGGTCTTCAATAATTCATGTTGGCTTCAAACTCCTCATGTAAGCCAAAAAATGACCCTGATCTTCTGATACCTCTGATTCCCAGTGCTGAGATTTCAGGCTTGGTCCAATACTACTACTAGCTTAGAGCTGGATGCAGCGGCGGCACATGCCTTTGATCCCAGCTCTTTGGAGGTGGAGGCAGGAGGATCTCTACGAGTTAAGGCCAGCCTGGTCTACAGAATAAGTTCCAGGATAGCCAAGGCTACACAGAGAAACTCTCTCTTGAAAAAAACAAACAAAGGGCTGGAGAGATGGCTCAGCAGTTAAGAACACCAATTGCTCTTCTAAAGGTCCTGAGTTCAAATCCCAGCAACCACATGGTGGCTCACAATGATCTTGTAATGAGATCAGACCCCCTCTTTTGGGGGTGTCTGAAGACACCTACAGTGTACATACATATAATAAATAAATAAATCTTAAAAAAAAACAAACAAACAGGGGCTAGTGAGATGGCTCAGTGGTTAAGAGAACTGACTGCCCTCCCGAAGGTCCTGAGTTGAGATCCCAGCAACCACATGGTGACTCATAACCATCCTTAATGAGATCTGATTCCCTCTTCTGGTGTGTCTAAAGACAGCAACAGTGCACTTACGTATAATAATAAATAATTCTTTAAACAAACAAGGAAAACAAAACTACTATTGTAGTCCTTGAGCCCAGGGAAAGCATTCTATCAACTGAACTGTATCCCTAGCTCTCCAGCTCAGGGGGCCTGAGCAACAAAGGGCGGAGCCTGAGTTTTGCAGGCAGCCTGGGCATGCTTGCTGCCCTCTCGCTCCCTGGAGAGATGCTCCAGCTTGGGCTTGAGCTGAGAGGGCACAGCAAGGATGTAAGCAGGGGAGGGATGGGCACGCAGCATGGATCAGTGACCAGGAAAAGGGTCAGAGGCATTCTTGGTGTCGTTTGCTGTTGCTGCGAGCATACCCTGATAAACCAACTTAGAGGAGCAAGGCTTTACCTTAGTTCTCCATTCCAGGTTTCAGTCCAGGGTTGTGGGGGCGGTCAGGGCAGCAGGAACGTGAGTTCACCCACAGTCAAGATGGGAGAGCGAGTGAGAACGAATGTGTGCAAACCTGGGCTCAGTCCACATCTTTCTTTTTCATATAATCCAGAACTCAAATGTTCTGCATTTGTTGCCACACCCATTTAGGCTGGGTCTTTCCAAGCCAATCAGCAAGACCCAGATGGTCCCCAACAGACAAGTCTGTAGGTCAACGTGTTCAGGAGACGCTCCCCCGAGACTCTTCTCAGATGATTCTAGATTGTGTCACATTGACAATGAAAACCGACCATTCCAGAAGACTCTGGAGTCCTTCAAGGAGCAGCCGCCTGGGAGGGGTGCTGATGTTGCTGAAGAATGGATGAACCCAGACCATGCTCACTGCGCATGTCCCTCCGGGGATGAAGTACGGATGAATCCAGGGCACGCTCACTGCGCATGTCCCTCCGGGGATGAAGTATGGATGAATCCAGGGCACGCTCACTGCACATGTCCCTCCCAGGATGAAGTATGGATGAACCCAGACCACGCTCACTGCGCATGTCCCTCCGGGGATGAAGTACGGATGAATCCAGGGCACGCTCACTGTGCATCGTGTTATTGCTCAGCGACTTTCCAGAGCGGTTCGAACTGACATTTCCCCACCCCCCTGTTTGATGTACATTCTTACGGAACACCAGTTGAACCCCTCCCTCAATGAACTCTCCGGAAACCCCGCACCCTACAACTTACATACATGAAGTATCTTTTATTTTTATTTTAACATTTAAAGATTCATCTTTTCAAATGGGGCATGCATATAGGTAGGAGGGAAGTCTTGTGATTTCCAAAGGAGGAGAAAACCGTGGCTGGGGATTTGATAGAGCAGAGGCAGGAACTGGACAGAGGTGAGGGAAGTCTCTATGGAGACTGGTTAGTTCTCTGGGCTATCATGGGATAAAGCAATGGAAGGCCTACTTACCCTATGCCAGGGAAACGATTATGCAGTGTTCGTTCACCCAATTAGCGCCACCCAGGTAGGGGTTATGGAGACCCTCGCTTCATCTCTGATTCCAGCTTTGACCTGGACGGCCTGCTGGCTGTTTGTCACTCATCTGATCAGCTCTACTGCCCTCTGGCCTCAAGTGCTGTTAATTACATGAAAGTCTCTGCTCTCACATCCACAGGATCTGCTTTCTTCATTCCTGCTTTGTCTATGGGGGTAATCTGCACTATGGAAGCCTCTTGTTAGTAGCCACCCTTCCCCACAATTAAGTCTCTTACAATTAGCTGTATCAGGAACAAGAATGTATGAAGGGACAATAGTCTGTACATATGTGACTCAAGGACTTTGTGGGCTATCACATGACTTGTGGGGAGCCCTGTCCCTCTGACATGCCTGACTTGCTTATTCTTTTTTTTTTTTTTAGTTTACTTTTTTTTTTTTTTACTTATTCACTTTATATCACAATCACTGTCCCCCCTCCACCCCCTCCCCTTCTCCTCTGAGTTATTCCCCTCACCCTGGAACATCAATAAAGTCTTTGTGAGGTTAGGTGCTTCCTCCCCACTGAGGCCAGACAAGGCAGCCCAGCTAGAAGAACATACCCCACAGACAGGCAACAGCTTTTGGGACAGCCCCACTCCAGTTGTTTGGGACTCACATAAAGACCAAGCTGCCAATCTGCTACGTATGTGTGTGGAGGCCTAGGTCCAGCCTGTGTATGTTCTTCGGTTGGTGGGTCAGCCTCTTAGAGCCCCAAGGGTCCAAGTTAGTTGACTTTGTTTGTCTTCCTGTGGAGTTCCTATCTCCTTCAGGACCTGAAACCTTCTTCCTCTTATTCCATAAGAGTCCCCACGCTCTATCCAGTGTTTGGCTGTGGTTGTCTGCATCTGTCTGAGTCAGCTGCAGGGTGGAGCTTCTCAGGACAAACATGCTCCAGTCTGCAAGCATAACAGAATATCATGAATAAAACTTGCTTATCTTATATCCAGCACCAAGCCTTATTGCTCACCTTCCTCCGCGTCTCAGACTTTGTCTTGTCAGTCTCTAATCTTCTTTCACACCTAGCCTTCGTTCTCACTGCAACATATGTGGCCAGCTGGCAGCTTCCACCGCAGGCCCTTCCCCGACAGACAGCAGTTGGGTGTCAGGTTGACCACAGGTAGATCGTGATGGATAGTTTCAATTGTCAACTTAATGAAATCTAAAATCAGCTGGGAGGGTCATTTCTGTGCATGTGTGTGGGGATTAACTAAGGCAAGAGTTCTCATAGCACTGTTCCCTGGTGAGATTCTAGACTGTCTCATAGAGAAAGCGAGCTGAGCACAGCCAGGTGCTGCCCTCTGCTTCCTGATTGCTAATGCAACATTTCCAGCTACTTCTACCTCCTGCCATTTTGACTCCTGTCACAATGGACTCTATATATCCTGTACGGTGAGCCAGAATAAATCCTTTCTCTCTTAAGTTGCTTTTGCCAGGATAATTTATTATTAGAAAAAAAAAGGAGAAGAGGAAAGGAAGGAAGGAAGGAAGGAAGGAAGGAAGGAAGGAAAGAAGGAAGGAAGGAAGGAAAACAGTATGTGTGCATCGTGTGCATACTTTATAGGCTGAAGATGTGTGTGCCCACCTGTGCGCATGTGTGCAGAGTTCCTGACAAACACAACTGCTGTTAGCCTACTAGGGATGAGCTTTTGTTCTAAGCTCAAGGTGGAGGGAAGAACCCACGCCTGGAAGAAGCAGGATGATAATAATTAATATTAATAATAATAATAATAATAATAATAATAATAATAATAATAATGAAACTCAGAAGCCCTCCAGCACCCAGGCAGGCCCCACGGGGTTCCTAAGCAGAGCTTTGCCACCTCCAGTTCTGTGCAAGTCTGACTGGTATTCATTTGTGGGGCGACTCATGTATCATAGATCAAGAAAGTTCCTGGGCCATCTGGCAACTTCACAGAGAATTTGGTTTTTTGGGGCTTCAGTTCTTCCATATGTTGAAGCTGCGGTGGCTCTGTCTGCCCAGAGCTCACTGGGCCTTCTCTTAGCAAAGCTCCTGCTGATCTATACGGACTGAAAGCGTGAGACATATGGCTTCCTAAGGCTTTTCGATAGGTTGATTGTGGAGAAGGGCTCTTCCGGCTGTGCTGGCCAATCAGGAGCTAAGCTGGGCCTGAGGAAGCCCCTTTGGTCGAGGAGAGGCTGAAGCTGACAGAGACAAACGCACAAAGATGTATTCTGAGCATCTAGATCCAGTTGTTTCTGAAGCCGGTTGTATCTGAATTTTTATGCTACGGTGGGCACTAAATGATTTTGAGTGTGAGTCATCTCTTTTTGTTCTGACTGTAGGACATCTCTACGGTATGACTTACACGGGGAGTTGGTGTTCTCAGGTCTATCCTGGGAGGGGTAGTAAACCCTCTCAGCTCTCCAGCTCCTGGTGGGTCAGTCAAGGGCAAAGGGGCAACTGTGAGCTCTGGGGTGGTGTCAGTGGCACCGACTGGAGAAGGCCTGAAAAGTGCCAGGGGACCTCCTGTGCCTCTTTCCCATCATCTCCCTGATTTCCGTCATCATGAAGTAGGACACCACATACAGGCATAGGAGTTACCTTCCTCACTGCTGAGACAAAACTATCTGACAAAAAAACCCTATGCAATAGACGGTCCTATCTTTCCCGCTCTCTCTGTCTATTGCACACTTGGAGCCTCCAAGCAAGGCCATTACCAGGTATAACCCTTGGACTTCCACAGGAATAAACCAACCAACCAACCAACCAACAGACGAACAAACAAGTAAACAAGTACCCCACCCCACCCTCCAAAAAAAAAAAAACCCACGAAAAACAAAGCCACATTTTCTATTTATAAAGTATTATGTTAGGTTTATTATAACAGTAATCCAAACACACTAAAGCACCAGGCAAGATAGAGACTCAGTGCTTCTGTGATTTCAATAAGTATGTGAGTTATCTAGGACTCACTGAGAACAGGCAGAGGAGGCTAGAAGAAAACATATGCACACACACACACACACACACACACACATGCACACGCACGCGCGTGCGCACACACACACAGACACACACACACACATGCGCACACACACACACACAGACACACACGTACACAATGCACACACATACACACAGACACACACACGTATACAATGCATACACATACACACAGACACACACACACACACACACACACGCATGATTTCTTCAAATTGATTTTCTAATGCATTTTTAATAACTACATTATTAAATTTAGCTGAAGGTTTTCAAACATATTTATTGTGTGTCAATAACTCTTTACTTGATATCTATTAATAGTTTAACTAGAAATGACTACAGGGCTAGTGGGCAGCAGAGAAAGGCACTTGCCTCCAAGCCCAGTGACCTGAGCTCAAGCCCTAGAACCCATAGGGTGGAAGATGAGATCCTCTGACTTGCATATGTATGACATCACACACACACACACACACACACACACACACACACACACTGCAATGTGAGAAAGTCTGTCATAGACATGTGCATGTGCCTGCAGAGGCGAATAGAAGTCCAGACATGGGTAGAAGAAGGTAGTCAGGGTGTTCAACAGAGGACTGATGAGGAAGGACGCATGTAAGAGATGGTCAGACAAGCCAGGAGAGGGGAGGTCCCAGGGCATCTGAGGACCACTGGAGTCGAACCACGGAGAGCTGCAACTGAGGGCTCTCTGGGAAGTGCAGCACCTGGAGTAGAGAGGACAGATCCAACAGGAACCGGAAGTACTTACCAAGGATGAGGGGAGTGATGGGGGAGTTCCCACTGAGCTCCTTAGGGACATCAGCCCTGAGGGTCCAAGTTCTAGGCTGCATGTATAGTCAGGGATAAACTGTTGAAACTGCACACACACACACACACACACACACACACACACACACACAGTAGGACCACAGAGTCTGCCAGTGTGAAGCAAGATTCCATAGCCGATGTCACCTCCAGCCTAGACCCAATCAATAGCTCTCTAACTAGTCTCACTGAGCCCTCTGATCTCAACTAAAACTCAGTTTTAATTTTCTATAACAGATCTGCCCTTCTCAGGATGTATTGGATGTAAGCAATACCACTGATGGAGTAGAAGGCGTGAGTCATGGCTTTGGGATATTGTCAAGAGAAATTTTGACTCCTATGACTCCAGTTCTGTAGTTGTACAATGGACTATTCCCACTCCACTCCCCCCACACCCTTGAGACAGTTTCTCAAGTATCCTAAGTTGGTCTAGAACTCATTACGCAGGTGAGGATGACCATGAACTCCTGACTATTCTGACTCTACCCTCCCAGTGCTAGACGTACAGGTTGGTCCTGCCATATCCATCTTTTGTAGTGTTGGGAATCGAACCAAGGTCTTTGTGAGGACTAGGCACATGCTCTACCAACTGATCTACAGCCCTGGTCCATAGTCTGTCATTTTAGATGAAGTTTCTGCTTAGCCATAACCCTGACCCCACAGGGATAAAATGCCAGTAAGATTCATATCACCCACCCAAGGCGTCCCACACCAGGCATTCACAGAGTAAAGCAGTTGCAGATGATCTTGGGGACACCGAGCCAGCCTCTTGGAAAAGACTCCCTAGACATGAGGCAGAAGAGAAAAGAAGCTGAAGCCCAAAGACAGAGCTGGCTCAGCACCATTTCGTGAAGACCATCCTGCTCACAAGATCACTGAGTTTCCAAACTGATGGCCTTACCTGCAGGTCTTTTTTTACAGATGCACCAGGGTTTCACGCACTTCCTTAGGCCATCAGTTCCTACCCACAAGAGTGGCATTTGTAGAGACATGACTCTACATTGAGTAACTCACATGAAGCTCATTCGTACCTTCCATTGTTGAAAGGAGACCACAGGCTAGACGGTCAGTTTCACAGAACGAGGTGACTCCCTTGAGTACAGGAGTTGTAGCCTTGGACAAGTCAATCCCTTTAAGTATACACATATATAAGCTCTCTTATGTGTTTCATAATTATATCAGAAGCCTGCCACAAGGAGTCTATTGTTATCATAGGGCCTAGTTATACAAGTTAAATGCTTGGTCCAATAAGGACCATTACATTATTATGATGATGATGATGATGATGATGATAATTATCATCATCATCACCATTACTACTACTACTGCTATTATTTAGTTTTATGGGAAAGCATGTCACTCTGTGGTGATGCTGGTCTGGAACTCACAGCAATCCTCCTGTCTCAGCTCCTGTGTGATAGGCAAAGGTGTGTCAGAATGCTTGTCCTCTGCCTTATCATTATCTTTTAATTCCTGTTACTTGCAGAATATTTTAGTTCTAGCTTGATTTCCTCTTGCTAAGATAAAACGCCCTGACTAAAAGCAACTTGAGAAGGAAAGCGTTCTTTCAGCATACAGACAGAGTACAGCCCATTATCCAGGGAAGCCAGGGCGGGAGCTGAAGGCGGGAGCTGAAGGTAGGAACTCGAGCAAACACCAGAGCAGAGCTGCTCACTGACTTGCTTCTTCTGGCTTTTGCTCGACTGGCTTTCTTCTACTGCCCACAGCTATCTGCCCAGGGTGGGCTTGGCTCTGACGCATCAAAAATCAATTAAGACTCCTTCAGGTAACTCTGGCGGTGCCAAGCGGACCAGGAGTGTGCCCAACTGAGCTGAGCGTTCCAGTGTGTGTCAGCACTGTGCCTGTACATGGGCCTGTCACAGAAACGAAAGTCACTTAGTTCACATGGCTCCTGATGGCTCACTTTTGTCCTTGAAAGTCAACCCATTCACTTACTGTCTTCCCTCAGCCCCAGCCTGTGAGATCACCTAGACCGGGGGCTGGCTCATTCCAGCCAAATGCTCAGCCCAAATTCAATTTTAATTTTCTATGACAGACCTGTTGCTCTCAAAACCTGTTGAGTGAAAGTGACAAGGGTCGGGTGCGGAAAGTGTGTATCAATGACTTTGGGGGCAGTGTCTGGAGAGCCTTCAGACTTCTGGCTTCGACAGCCACACTCCTGGACCCCACGGGACTCGTGGTCTCTATTTCTCCTGTCCCTCTCGTGGGGAAGAAATACCTTGGATCTAGCCACTTCCATCATTTCCCCCCTCTGAGTAAGTGGGAAAGTTGCCCATTCATCCCTCCAAGGGTTTAATTAGTGAGGTCTTTGGCAGGTCCCCCTCCGATGGAAGGAGCTGGAGATTCCATAGCCTAATCCAGGCCAGCATCATCTCCGGCCTGGACCAGGGCAACACGCTTCTAACTAGTCCCACTGAGCCTGGTCTGACCTCTAGCACATTCTGAACCAAAAACTTCCCCAGATGCAATATGATCCCATCTCTTTCCTTGTCAGGAACTCTCAATGGCTTTTCATGATCTCGAAACCTGGATCCACCATCTTCACCGGAGTTTGACTCCCTGACTCTGTCTGTGCTGAGACAGGGTGAAGGCAGCTTTGAACGTGTGACTCGCATGCTTTGCACGTGGAAGACAGCGTGTGGAGTTCTCCTGCTCCTGTGCAGCTTCCCTCCCCCAACCCCAGAGCTCCTTGTTATCACCGTCGTCCCTGCCTCCCACTGCAGTGTTGACACGAGGAGTTCAGGGACTGTCCAACACCTACCAGCACCAGATGGGACTCTGATAAAGATGCGATGTCTGTTTTTAAACACTGGGTTTCTTACACGAAGACAGAGATCTCAGGGGGAAAAGCTCAAGAGAGAAATGAGCAGATGAGTTGGTTGTAATTCCCTGGGTTGCCGCAGGCTGAATTACTCAAGACACAAGCACACATCTGTTGCTTTCATTTTTAAATATGATGCTGTTAGGAATTACTTTCCTTAATCTTGATGTTCCCTTCCCATCCTCACACACACTCTTCATTAGAAGCTGCTGTCCTTCCTGCCCTTCCCACAAAGCCACAGTCTCTGGTGGTGATTAAGTCACAGAGGAATCTTTCGTCAGATTCTAATGGAGTAGGGGAAGTGTTTGCCTCTCACCTCATGACCATTCTCTCTGGGGTCTGGGAATAAGGGAGGGAGGAGAGGCTGTAGATATGCTGCTCAAAATGTTGATGATCCCTGTTAAACACAGAAACTGATAATTTAGTGAATGTTTGGGCAATTTCGCTCTGGTAGGACATCCATAGGGTCAGCTGGTCACAGTGAATGGGGCAGTAAGGAATTATTGGATGCTGTTTAAGTCACACAGTCGCTGATGCTGAGGACACAGTTCAGTGGGTAAAAATAATTGCCACACAAGCATGAGGACTTGAGTTCAAATCCCCAGAACCCATGTAAAAGCCAAACGCTGTTGGTGCTCGAGTGTGTAATCCCAGCACCCTAAGAGAAGGTGAGAGGGGGAGACAGGAGAATTTTTTGAAGCTCAGGGACAGCTAGACTAGCACAGGCAGCCAAAAAGCAACAAAAAGACCCTTCCTCCAAACAAGAAGGAAACTGACCCCTGAGGCCCAAGATCGTCTTTTAATGTCCATGTAAGTCTTGGCATGTGTACACAGCTGCATTCACACCTAGGAATGAACATATCACATAGCACACACACACACAAGAAATCCAAGAAATTGTTAGGGTCACACCATCCTTCTCAGTGTTAAGGAAAAGTCGTGGTTCTCAGTCCTCCTAATGCTACAACCCTTTAATACAGTTACCCATGCTGTGGTGACCCCCAACTATAAAAATTATTTTGTTGGGGCTGGAGAGATGGCTCAGTGGTTAAGAGCACTGACTGCTCTTCCGAAGGCCCTGAGTTCAAATCCCAGCAACCATATGGTGGCTCACAACTATCCGTAATGGGATCCGATGCCTTCTTCTGGTGTGTCTGAAGACAGCTACAGTGTACTTACATATAATAATAAATAAATCTTAAAAAAATTATTTTGTTGCTAGTTTATGACTGTAATTTTGCTACTGTTATGAATCACAATGTAAATATCTGATATGCGTTTTATCTGATAAGTGATCCCAAAGGGAATCTCGACACACCAGTTGAGAACCACTGCTGTAGAGTTTGTACTGCAGATAGTATGGAAACAGCTGTACTAAAAGATGGCACAAGCCTTGTGAGAGTGTGAGGCAAAGACAAGCATTCGGGAAATATCCTGAAGCTAAGGCAGGTGCCATGTCTATAATCCCGGTTCCTAGAGGCCAAAGCAAGAGGGAGTATCATGGCCGGCCTGAAGTACACAGTAAACTCTGCTGCACCAAGCGGAGGGAAGGAGATACAGTGGCAGAGATTGAGTTTAAACGTAAAAGTGCAAAGAAAATAAAGAATGGTCACTGTAATTAAGGGAACCAGGGGTCAGACCCTTTTGTGACGAACTTGAGGTGGATCCTGAGAGAACTGATGATGGAGGACAAGGAGTATTGGGCATTTCTGAGAAGGGGGCAGGTGAGCTATGACTTGTGTGGGGAGGTGGGGGCTCACTGCTCAGGTAACTAAACTGAGCTGACAGGACAAGCATTTAGCTTTCTCTTCTTGGAAACCAACATAATGACAATGAGTTTAGTCGAAAGCAGCAGGCTGGAAAAGTAGCAGGCTTTTGTCTGTTCACATGGGGTCAGCTATTCACCTCCATACTTTCTTTGCTTTGGCTGTATGTATACATGCATGTACATGCTCATATGGGGCATATGGGGTATATGCAGATCTGAGTGCAAGCATGTTCATGTGCATAAAGTCTAGGCATCGGTCATTCCTCTGGCCTATGAGCCCCAAGATCTTCCCGTGTCTGCCTCGGTACTGGGATTATAAGCAATGAGCAGTTTTTTTACATGGGGTCTGGGCACTGAAGTCAGGCCCTTACACTCTCATGGTATGCTTTGCTAATGCCCCAGCCCTTGTTTGGTTTGAGACAGGGAGGGCCTCACACATGAAGCCCATACTGGCCTGGAGCTCGTGATGTAGTATTGATCTCTCAGTACTACTCCTACCTCAGCTTCCTGAATGCGA
Organism: Apodemus sylvaticus; assembly: GCF_947179515.1. NCBI lineage: Eukaryota > Metazoa > Chordata > Mammalia > Rodentia > Muridae > Apodemus > Apodemus sylvaticus. Next base: position 57,219,338 of record NC_067482.1, on the reverse strand, counting down.
GAATTAAAGGTGTTAGTCTCTATGCCTACCTTCTACGTTCTCAGCAATGCTAAAATGAAAAATGGTATCCCTGAGGTAGAGAAACGAGCAGACAGTACCTCATGGAGCCCAGATTCAGCATTGTGATTCTTGAGAATAAGTAACAGCCTTTGCCCCCTAGCATGATGCAATGGGAAGCTATGGAACCACTTTTGGATTCTTTTCTTTATTTAAGAACTCTTTTTCCACATAAAATATTTTGACCGTGTTTTCTTGCTCCCTTAACTCCTCCCAGATCCTTTATACCTCCTTACCCACACAACTTCATATTTCATTTGTGTGTGCACGCACCTGTGTGCGTGCGTACATGCATATGTATAAGGATATGTGTATTCATGTCCCTTAGGAGAGATCATCAGGCACCGTGGGGAGTTACAGTGGGTTATGGGCCACCCAACACGATGCTTGCAATGGGACTCCAGCACTCTTCAAGAACAGCAAGCACCTTTAGCCACTGAGCTCTCTCCAACCCCAAGAACCATATTTGTGATATAAAACCTGTAACTTGAAGTTAGTCACAGAGAGCCATCGAACACACTAATTGGAGAACTATTCCTCAAAAATAACTGCAAAATGTAAGCACCGTGAAAGGGGAGCTCTGCAGAGCTACTACAGGTTTCTAGAGCCTGAGAAGTGGCAGTTGAACAAACCTGCGTTCTGAAATGACCTTAAATGACAACACTGGGACAGCTGGTGTGACTTGATCGAGACCCATCCACCATGTAACGGTAGGTATCAAGGTTCATTTCCTTAGTGTGACCACTCTCTGTGGGAAACGGAGATCATGCTTATGTTTAGGGAATGCATACTGAGTATTAAAGAGTCATGGGGTTTCAAGCAATTCAGGAAGAATCATAAAGCTGATGATGTAGACCAGCTATAGATAGAAGATGCACCCTTGGTACGTGACCCAGGGATGCAGTGCTAGCTAGCACCTCGGGGCTGGAGGGGAAAATGTGTGGGTCTGTGGGGATTCTCTGTGCTATTGTGATTTTTCTGAGAATCTGAAATTGGATCACAATAAAACATGGAAGGAGAAGAGGAAGCTTCTCAGCCCCCACGTGGCCTGCGCTAGGGTGTATTTTGTTTACATCTTCCATCACTCTGGCTTGCAACCTCTCTGCCTCATTCTGAATCATCACGATTGGTCCCTAGATTTACACCATACTTCTTCATCCTACAGGTGTTTTTTTTCCCCCAGATTAGTCCCAGACAGTTGAGTTCTTTAAATTCACAGCCCAAATACAGGCTCTGTCCTAGTGTCTCAGATACCTCGAATGTCTAAGTATTTCCTACATAGATCAAGATAACATACAGTTACTGAACTCTTACGGTGCTAGGTTCTGGTGATGCCTTTAGTCAGGGTGCTTGTCTTACCGTTTTCTCTGTTGGATTTTTCCTCGCAGGTCGTCTGCCTACGCCCCAGCACAGGTCACCTGTCTGCCCACCACGTGGGCCTCGGGGATGCGATGGAGATGTGGGTTGCAATGAGATACACCAGGCCAAACAGTTCCATGTGGGACTTTATATAAGATGGGGAAAGGGGTAGCAGGCGGGCGGGAAGAAGGAAGAAAAGAAAGAGAGAGAGGGGGAGAAACGCTACCCAATTATATACGGGTGATGACGTAAAACAGGTAAAGGTGGGCCATTGAATTCTGGGTATATGGCGGCTGTTGCCTTGGCAACAGGCCTATAGTTACACTGTTCTAATTGTCGCCTATATGACGTCACAGGCCTCTCAGGTCTCAGTACCAACATCCTCCATCTGTATTTCAGAGGTTGTCACAGGAAGTCAGTATTCAGTTAGGGTCACCCCATGTATTGCTGGGGAAATTCAGGGCTGCCCAAACATTTCCTGATTCTGAAATCAGGGTTATCTTCTCCATTTCTCCTTTTTCCTAGAGGCCCTTTCCTTGCTAGAATCTTTGTTTGTTTGTATGTATGTATGTATGTATGTATGTATGTATGTTTGTTTGTTTGCTTGTTTCTGAGACAGGGTTTCTCCATATAGCCCTGCCTATGCGGGAACTCACTCTGTAGACCAGGCTGGCCTTGAACTCAGAAATCTGTCTGCTTCTGCCTCCCGAGTGCTGGGATTAAAGGCGTGCGTCACCACTGCCCAGCACAAGAATCTTATTTAACCCCCCCCAAGTGTGGCATGTTTTATGTCATACTGGAAAATGTGTAGGGGAGGTGGGAGGAGAGATCATCACCCCTGGGGGTGTCATTTTATAACAAGAATGTGGGTGTCAGGATCAGAGAGGCCCAGGCGCAAATATGGGTTTGTCACTTACGATTTGAGTAAGTGTTCAGAGGTAAAGGTTTCTGTCTGTAACACAAAGACCATTTAGCTCTGAGGGTTGTGTCTTAAGGAGAGATAGTAGAGCTCATGGTCCCTTGCCGTGGATGACCTTCTTAGGACTAGAGGAAAATTTCAGCTCTCTGTCGTTCTGCTTGTTCCTCTGGGGCAACCCTCAAGTCACCTCAGAAGCTAGCCTTGTTTCTATGGAGATGTGTGTAAGGTAAACAGATCTGAAAAGGGGAAACCCAGACACCCATCCCTACACCCACTCACACCCAGCCCGCTGCCTCAGCAGAAATGTTTCCAAAGAAATGCTTTTCAAAGTTTTTGGGAAGGCCCCAAATGCTTTCAAAGTTTCTCCTGTGCCCCATTGTCCTACTCTTGAAGTGAGTAATAATTAAAAACAGATAATATGAACTTCACATAAGAATGGATCAAAAGTGGAATCACACAGCTCTCCAGTGTCTAATATAATTAGGTTGACACACTGTTGAGGCCAAATGGATGGCTTTTCTCTTTCTTGTCCTTTCCTGCAATTATTTGAAGAACTCTCAGTAGGTAGAAGAGTACAAAAGACCTACTCAGTGTCAGTGTTCATCCAAACAGCTTACTCTCTTCTGAAACTCAGGTTTTCCTCTTTTGCTTCCTTGCACCCCACAACATCATTACTTGCAAATTTCAAAAGAAAGCCGTGTCTTTGAACATACACAGAAGTCAAGGCACATAAATCACATTAACTTCACATAATGAGGAGTGGTAATCCCCTTGTCCCTTTCCACTGAATAATACTTTCGTTGGTAAATCCTTTAGAAGTACAAACATTTCGCATCCAATCACCTCCCTTTGAAAACACGCCCCAAATAAATTAGTTGCCTTAGAAATCTATTAACCCAAGCAGCCATTAGGTAATAGACATTTCTAAATGAGACTTAACCTTAGATCTCTCTTGTAGAGATCTTTAGATCTCTAAAGACTTTAGAAGTCTTCAATGATCATCGATTTATGGGGATGTTAACATTCACATAAAAGAATAAGAACAGGACTCTCTCTGTCAAACACAAGGGCCAATTTTTGATGAGTGAAAATCACCTCTTGTCTTATCCATAACTTCCCCAAGGTGTGACACCTGAAATGACACAGCAGAGACATAAATCACAGAAATAGAAACTCAAGAAATGACAGCTGACAATGGTAGACGCTCTTGCTGCTGCTCTCGCCGCATAAGAGAGAGAGAAAGGGCATCTAATAAAGCCTCCATTAGTTTCCCTATGAGTCAGTGGTGCATGTCTTGAATTTCCCACAGGCCCCATCGAAAAATCTAGAAGCAGAAAACTTCAGTACTAGGTTCACACAGTGGGAAGAAGATGAACAAAAGATTTTTTTCTCAAAAAAAAAAAATACAAAAAAACCAAAACAAGTCATCTAGATGTCCCTGAGCAGAGCAGTTAGTGCCACCATTCTCAAGGTGAACTCAGAGCCTTAGGTAGAGGATGATAAGGTCCTAGAGTTAACATAGGAAACAAACGCCTCAGTGCCTGACCATGAACATCTTTAACTACATCCATCAGGGTCAGACAGAAAGCCTAGGCCACCGATAACAAACATCTGTAGTTCCATCTGCTATCATCAGGCCCAGAACAGAGAGTCAAGGGGAAACCCAGAGTCTTTCCCTTTGTCTACAAATAAATCTGCTAGATGCATTGCTAGAAGCATTGAGTAGCCACAAAACCATAGAACCTCCCAAGCCTTGGAGCTGGAAAATTATAGAAGAGGAAGCTGCAGTTGAAGGGAGTAAAATGACTCTCTCAAGGTCACAGAGAAACCACACTACCCTTCACCACGTGTGACTTGGATGGAAATAGTCTTTTTCTGACACAAATGAAATCAAACCGAATGAGCATGCTATGTGTCAGCAGATGCTGGACCACATGCAGCTAGCTCATTGCCTAACAGAGGAAATGTGGATTCGTAGAACTAGCTTCCTACTTTGAACACTATTTTTCCTGTAATTGGGTAAGGCTGGGGGCAAACTCTGGTCAGAGCCTGCAGAGATAAAGGGAAGCTGTGCAAACACCGACATATCAACTGCAGGCCCAGTGAAGACTTCCAGAATATGTATCACTCCAGGATTATATTAAGCATGCCCAGCGTGGGCGAGGCAGTTCAGACATACAGCACAAGCTTAAGACACAACCTTTTCCTTCAGGAACAATTGAAACAACTCTGAGAGATCATCAAAGATCAAGTACAGGACTGAGAAGTTAGTTCAGGCCTCAAAGCAATTGCCTTGCAAACAAGAGGACACAAGTTCGGTATGCAAAATTCATGTAAAACACAAACAGGAACATACCACACACACATACACTCACACGTGAGTGTAAGACTGAGTACTGACCATGATTCCAAAAAAGATGTGTGAAATCATTTTGTACTAGAAAAGTCAAGGATAACTTGGCTCAGCTGAGAGCCAGTAGGGACTTCGAAGGTTGGATTGGGGCACAGATACAAGAGAGATGTCCTGGGGATATCTTAACAGGGACAAAGATTCTGAGGTAGAAACTAGTGTGTCTTTGAGGAGGCTGGTAGAGATAAAGTACCCTGGAAACAGGGCTTAAGGACATATTGGAAAATAGCACTGGGTCTGGATCTATAAGGGAAATGGCGGCTGAAGTAACAAACCAGAGTAGGAGCTCTTGATCCAGTTCCTTGCAAACACCCCTCTCTCTGGGTGTTTGAGGAAAATGACAGTTGAATCAGCCAGAGTCATCTAAGTGCCATACATTTGCCTTCATGTCATGATAGAACCCAACCTCTGGGCCAGATACTGGTTAATATGAGCACTTAAGTGACAGCCAATTCTTTATACCACCACTCCCAAATAGGGAACCGACTACCATTTTAGAATCCCTTTCTAGACCAGGGGTCCTCATTCAGTGGTATATCTACTAAATATCAATGAAGCGTTGAAAATTCCTTCACTTTTAACCTTAAACCAACCACCACCGCCATCTCTGCCTCGTCCCTCCCCTACCTGTCAACTTTGGCTGCTGGTTCTTGAATATCATCCACCTAGCTTGTCACTTGTTACGTTGGAGCTTGCTGGTTAGGCTAAGCTGGCTGGTTAGCAATGCTCAGGGATCCTTCTGACTCAGCCTTCCTGTGTTGTGACCACAGCGTGCACCACAGCATGCACCACCACACCTGGGCCATGAATTCTAGACATGGAACTCAGGTCTCTGCACTTACACTTCAGCAACCGAGCTAACTCTTAGCACTTGAACCTAGCATTCTTAAACTTAGCAGCTCCTTCCATTAGAGCCCTGCTGGCAACTTTCTACTATTTGCTCAAATTTCCGATGGAGAGGGGTGTGGGACGAGGCAAATGGAAGTGCCCAGACAAGGAGAACGGATTCATCTTCAGTAGGAGACTTATTTCATGGTTAAAGCATGGCCTCCCCAAATGCCTGATCTATACAAAAGCTATTTATAATAGCTCTGATTTTAAACTTGGACTCATAATGAAGTTTGAAGCAGACAGAGCAAAATACCAGACTGAAGAAAAATTACAGCTGGAAAAACCATTTTCAACCAAAAACAACCAAGAAAGCCTTCCAACTTGTTACTCACATTAGGAATTCAAAGAAGGCGAAGGACCATGACTAAGAAGACAATGTGTCGGGAAACTGGAGGAATAGAAAGCCTCACCTCCACCTGGAGCCCTGTCCTTGGCCTAGAACACATCCAAATGGAACAGTAACATCCTTTACTACCGCCTCAATGGGCCACACACCACAAGAGATCTCTTGTTCCCCACAAAGAGTTAAGACTAAAATCTGAGGAATCTCAAGAAGGGTTCCAATTCTTCCTTAGGCCTTTGGCCACCAGCAAACATGCCCTCTCTCTGTCCCTGTCCACTTTCAAACTGAAGATTGAAACTCCTGCTCTGAGTTCCTCAGTCACTCCAGGGGATCTGTGCTCTCAGGGAAGAAGGAAGAAGAACACGGGATAAATGGCTGCCGAGTCCTTTGTGGGGTACCGCTTAACTCACGGTTGTCAGGGCCAGGGCTTGTGGTAGAGAGATGTGGTGAAATCAAAAGGTTCAGTCTCGTGTAAGAACAACATCAAGGGATGAGAAGGAGGAAGATTGGGTGGAATGGGAGGGTAAGAGGGTGGCTGTGGCCAGGGAAAACAGAGGGGAATAAAGCCTAGAAACTCACAGATACCTCTCAGACATGTTATCAGGGCCACACGACTTCCACTTCTACTTAATGGCCAAATTCAACACGTTATCTTTGTTTGTAAATAAAGATTTATTGGAGCTGAGTCATGCCTGTTATCTCTGCCTGCTTTCTGCTTGAACGGCCGCTTTTTAGGTCATGGTTGGCTAACCATTGCAATTGATGGTAGCTACAGCAGAGAAGCAAGGGGCAGAACAAAGCTGGCAGAGGGCCTCTGAGATAGCCCCTGGCCCTCCTTCCACCAAACAAACAACAAACAGACAAACACCTCATAAGAAACTCTCCAGAAAGTTCCCTTGTTCCTGCCCTAAATTAGTCATCACATAGCTGTAGAGGGTCGGCTGACCTGAAATTGGGAGAAAGAGGATGCATTTGAGACACGAGGTCTGTAACAGCTGTCTGTGATCTCGGCCGGACGATGGCTGTGGCCGTTGGGTGCCAGTATGACCAATGGCCAAAGACCACAGTTCTTTCACACTGAGGATATGTGTGGCCCTGAATGCCCACAGCCCTCACTCAGTGCCTCAGTTCTAAGCCTGAAGCACACTTAGCTTCTAGGATCCTAGCTGCAACCCCAGGAAAAAGGGAAGGAAATGACATTCTAAGTTGAGGGACTGAACCATCAAAGTTCTTAACCTGGACGTCACTATGTAGTAAGGTTCCTGCCATGGGCAGAATGTCGGCTGGAGCTATAAACTAGGTTATAGAAAACTGAGAACTTTTACATACTGTCCAGCAGTGAGGAAGAGGAAACTGACGCAGCTACAACAGGAAATTGGAACTTGGTTTGCAGAAACCCTGAAGACCTCAGCAATTTAAGGCTCATGACTCAATGACTCCACTCTACTTTTCGACCTACTTTCTCCTTAGTAAAACAACTTGAAAGAAAGAAAGAAAGAAAGAAACAAAGAAAGAAACAAAGAAAGAAAGAAAGAAAGAAAGAAAGAAAGAAAGAAAGAAAAGAAGGAAGGAAGGAAGAAAGGAAGAAAGAGAAAGAAAGATGAAAGAAAGAAAGAAAGAAAGAAAGAAAGAAAGAAAGAAAGAAAGAAAGAAAGAAAGAAAGAAAAAGAAAGAAAGGAAGAAAGAAAGAAAGGAAGGAAGGAAGAAAGAAAGAAAGAAAGAAAGAAAGAAAGAAAGAAAGAAAGAAAGAAAGAAAGAAGGAAAGAAAGAAAGAAGGAAAGAAGGAAAAGAAAGAAGAAAAGAATACCATTCCTGATCAGCCTCCCCCTACCTAGATCTGAAGATACTCAGCACAGGACCACATTTAACCAACAGGCGGCACTAAGATGGATATCGCAAATACTCATTATCTGATGATGAATGAGCTAGGTCCTAATTAAAGCCCCTTCATTATCGCTTCCCTCTAGTCTAATTGAACTGTTATTAAGTAGATCCTGAGTGGTTTTAACTCCAGGCCAATTCTCCCTCCCTGGAGTGGTAGCATGGAAAGAATTCCAGAGGAATCCTGGGACATGGATTTTGGCTCTCCTACTAATTAGCCGTGTTGGCCAAGTCAATCTGTCTGAGTCTTGGGATATTTGTCTTTAAAAATGAATGAGTTGGATTTACTGAATTTTTGTTTCTCAGATTTTGAAACAAACAAACAAACAAATAATTCTATAACCACCAGGAGACATCAATTTTCCCCAAGCAACTTAATACAGTCCAAGAAAAACAGGAATTCAATAAATGAGGTCTTTGACACGAGACTATGCAGAGGGAGAGCCAGCACAGGTGGCTGGAGGGCCATTTGGCCATGGGTAGTGACAATTCTAAAACTCTATTTACTGTTGACCACCAACTTCATGATTGAGAATTAAACATAAAGAAATGATTACAGATGTACACAGCTCAGAAGACAGTAATGGAGCAGGACGTTAGCACTTTTGTTCAGTTGATTTTGAACTTTCCTATAATCTTTAGAAATGTATTATAGTATTTGTATATGAAACAAAATAGGGTCTGGAGAGATGGCTTAGCTGTTAAGAAAACTGTTTTCCCTTCCAGAGGATGGATGTTCAATTTGCAGCACCCACATGACAGCTCACAACTGCTGTCGCTCTGGTTTCAGAGTTTCCGATAACCTCCACAGGCACCGTGCGGTGCACAGACATACATGAAGGCAAAACACCCAGGCACATATAAATAAATATTTTTCCCCTAAAAGCAGAGTGCCATAGAATTGGGCAGAAAGATGAAACAGTAGAGGCCAGAATACAGTAATCATTTTTGATGTGCCAAGACACTTATCTCAAAAAAAAAAAAAAAAATCCAGAGACTGCACCACCTGGGGATCCATCCCATATACAATCAGTCACCAAAGCCGGACACTATTGTGGATTCCAGGAAGTGCTTGCTGACGGGACCCTGATATGGCTGTCTCCTGAGAGGCTCTTCCAGAACCTGACAAATACAGAGGTGGATGCTCTCAGCCAACCATTGAATTAAGCGAAGGGTCCCTGGTGGAGGAGTTGGAAAAGGGACTGAAGGAGTTGACGAGGTTTGCAGTCCTATGGGGGAAGCAACATTGTCAACCGTCTAGACCTCCTGGAGCTCCTGGGGACTGACCAAAGAGTATACATGGAGGGACCCATGGCTCCGGCCACCTATGTAGTAGAGGATGGCCTTGTTGGGCCTCAGGGCTGCGGGGATCGGCCCTTGGTCCTGAAGGTGTTCGATGCCCTAGTGTAGGGGAATGCCAGGATGGGAAGGCAGACGTGGGGGGATGGGTGGGGGAGCACCCTCATATAGGCAGGGTGAGGGGAAATGGGGATAGGTAGTTTCTGAAGGGGAGACCTGGAAAGGGGAAAACATTTGAAGTGTAAATAAAGGTAATATCCAATAAAAAGCATATGTGACAAAAAAAAAAAAACAATAATTTCATGTAAAAATGTACCAGTCTTCACGTGCCTTATATCCCAGCACTCCAGAGGCAGAGATTGGAAGATCTCTGTGAGTTTGAGGCCAGTATGGGCTACTTGGTGATTTCTAGGCCAGCCTGAACTTCATAGTGAGACCCAGTCTCAAAAACAAAAATGAAATCTGCTATTAATATGTTCTATAGCTAGGGAGTTGGAGACTTGGATAGCTCAAGCTTCTTATCCAGTCAGCCAGTGCTGAGCAGTAGGAGAGGAAATGTGTCTCCCACTTTACATAGACCAGGCTCCCCAGGGGCTCAAGAGAGCCCATAATAGAGATAGTGGGAAATACCCTTGGTGTCTGATTATGCTCTGGAATCAGAGCTGAGACTTTTGGATCCTCTGAGGAAGCGTTGTCCTTGCCGTGATTTTGCCAATCCTTTGTGCTGCTAAAAATGGAAACCCAAATTGGTCTGTGGAGACTGAGGCTTTCTGGTAGGAAAAAGCAGTTAACTGGGCTTTTATCTGTGCAGAGGAAATTCCATTCAGGAAGAGGAAGGCCTCCACAAGTAAACCCTCAAGCTCTGGGTCTACCATAGGAGACAGACGGAGGGACTCTCATGTTCACAGACTTAGGTCTTCCTCTGGTGGATGGAGAGCTGCTGGCAGTTTGGCATTTAGGAAGGAGAGAGACAGCCGAGGAGAAACCAGTGCGGAGCGGAACAGGGAGTGCTGTAAGATGCTGGGACTCTGAGGGTCACAGAAGGCCCAGTGATAGGGGACAGGTCACGGGCAAACTCTGGAATGTACTTGGTCTTCATGGTGAGCTTAAATTTCCCCTGAGGATGGGGGTCCAAATGTCAGGTGAGCCCCAGACCGAGTGCCTCAGACCGAAGGAAGCACTAAGTCTATTTTTGTCATCAAAGATGCCATTCTGATGGCAAACGTTCCCAAGGGAGTAGGGCACCTGTGTCCGTGTCCTTGGAAGAACCCAGGGACCCCTGAAACCTGGTGGTTTGGAAGTGGGAGTCATGTCTTTTGTATATTCTAGAAAAGGCATGCCATTGAAAGATTGCTATGTAGTCAGAAACTGGGTTCTGTGTAGTTAACCACATTCCAAGGACCAAGATTTAACTCTAGCCTGCAGGACAGCTGAAACCACCTAGCAGAATGCTTTATAACAGGACTTGTCTTTTCTGCAGACCCTCAGACCATAAGACCTTGGCTGCTGCCAGCAGGATAGGTGATCACACCATTACATCTTGCTTTAATGGGAAAAGGCTTCCCCTGTCCTGCTGATTAATCAGCTTTGCCATTCTTGTTGCATGGTCAGTATCAAGAGAGATTTGGAGCTATGTTGGCTCCAAATATGGCTCCCTGGGTATCTGTGAACATGACATAAAGAACAGCCATATCAGGGAAGAGGACAAGTGAATTTTGTTCCAAGGTCAAGACAGCTCCTTCTTGGGTGGCACAATCATAGGACATGGTATGTGTGCGCGTGTGCGTGTGCGTGCATGCGTGCGTGTGTGTGTGTGTGTGTGTGTGTGTGTGTGTATGTGTGTGCGTGCGTGCATGTATGTGTGTGTGTGCGTGTGTGTGCGCGCGTGTGTTACAACTGGTAGGGGAAAGGTTATTAATACGCTGAGGTATCTCTAGACACGATGTAGTTTCCTTTTTCTTATTTTACTGTCAACATGGTTATTATCCATCTGTAGTAGATTCCTAGAGCAACCATGACAAATTACTACAAACATGACAGCTTAAAAGAACAGAGAAGATTCTCCCACAAAGTCTGATGTCCAAGTGTCTGTCTGGAGGCAGTCCCGAGTCCCTTGGTCTGTGTCTGCCTCCTCCAGTCTCTGCCTTATACATCTCCATCTGCCTTATCTTCTCCAGATGTGTGTCTCCTTTAACCATCTCATTGCTGGATTTGGGGCCTATCTGGATTAGCCATGGTGATCTCCTCTTGGAATCCTTTATGTAATTACCTTTGAAAAGACCCCGTTCCAAATAAAACCATGTTGGGGAGTTCAGTTCAGATTTGAGCTGGGAGGAAGTGCATAAAATACCTTATCAGGTGTTTAGTGTGGAGGGAGGGCACATGAAGACGTGCCGCAGCACACACGTGGAGGTCAGAAGACAACCTGTGGGAGTCTGTCTGTTCTCTCCTTTCACCACGTGAGCTGCAAGGCTCATTACACGTGGCAGCAGCAAGTTCCTTCACCCACAGAGCTGTTTCTGTGGCCCAGGAGAGTCTATCTTTGAATTAAAGTGCTTGAAGATTCCTTGTAATCTCAGACTCAAATTCGAAAGGGCAAATGGTGGCAACAGAGCCAGAGCCACCTCAGTGTGGCCTGAGCAGCACTGTGGCTGGAACATAGACAGAAACCTTTGCATCAGCCTGAACTCTACTGTCTTCCCACTCAGGCCACAGCTGTCTCCAAGTGCTGGGTGGAGATCTGGTATGGTTTGACTCTGTCCCTCAAGACTTTGTACGCCAGAAACTTAGTCTCCATGATGTCATTCGTGACTTAAAAAGAAAAATCTAGGGGCTAGGGCATTGGGTCAGACTGTGAAGTATTTGCTGTGTAAACATGAAGACCTGCATTTCTACCTTCAGAAAACATGGAAAAAAAAAACCAAGCACAGAAGGGTGTGCCTGTGATATGAGCTCTGGAGAGACACAGACTAGTGGTTTCCTGGGGCTTACTGGTCAACCAAGGTAGCTCATCTCTGAGCTCCAGGTTCAATGAGACTCTATCTAAAAAGAAAAATAAGGTATAGAGTGATCTAAGAAGATACCAGATTTGACCTCTAGCCTCCAAACATAGGGTGGACATATTTATCTTTCTATTTATCAATCCATCCATGAATTTACTATCTATCTCTCTATATCTGTCTATCTATTTATCTATCTTTCTTTCTATCATTGGTCTGTCTCTCTATTATCTATCTGTTATCTATCATCTCTGTAATCTCTTACACAGACTCACACACACACACAGACACAGCACACAGCACACTTTCAGTCAAATACTGGGCAAATGTCGGTACCACAATCCTGGACCTCCTAGTTCCCCAAACTACAAGTCAATTAAGCTTCTGTTCTTTGTAAATTAGTTGGTCAGCCTCGGGTATTTTGTTGTAGCAACAAAACAGACAAAGATAAATCCTTTCTCCCCTCATGATCACATGATTTTTGTCCTAGTCTTTAAATGCCAGGCCACCAAATTCCTCACTGATGTTACAACAGCAGCATGCTACAGATCTTTACTTCTGGCCTTTCCCTCTTCCAATTCATCCTTGAACCCCCTGCCTTAGTATCCTCTGACCCCAGTGTTCCAGCAACCATCTCCCAGGCACACAGCTAAAGGACTGGAGCTAGCACTTCCTAAGTGAGTATTAAGATCTCTCAAGGTCTGTTCGCTGTCCTGAGGACACTTTTCAAGCCTTTGGCTGTACACCCTGAGTCCTCTTTGAGCAGAAACTTGCCTCCCTTGGCAGCCACAGCTGTCCTCATGGCCTGAAGCGTTTTGTGTTCCAGCTGTGCTCATCCTCTGTGGTTTCCAGAGCCCAACAAGCCCCCCACTCCTTACTTTTGGAGACTGAAGGACTCCTGCCTCCCATGCTTGGTTACACAGATATATTCGAGCTTTAACTTCCAGACGTCTAGAATGTGGCCTTATTTGGAGAATGGATCGTTACATGTAAGTAAATTTAGGTATCACAATGACATCATCCTCTGACCTGAGTGGCTCCTATATCCAGTGATAGAGCTTCTCATATGAGAAAGGTACATATTTGACCCAGAAACATGCAGAAGGAAAGGTCAAGTGGAAGTGGGCCAGGGCTCGGTGAGATGCTCAGAGGGAGTCAAAGAGGCCAAAAGAAACAAATATTCTCCCTAGAGAAGGAGCTGGCCTTCCTAACAGCTTCACTTTGGATTTCTATCTTCAAAATCATGAGAGAATGGGTTTCTATTGTTGTAAGCTACTTGGTGGATGGCCATTTGTTAACAACCCTAGAAAACCAATTCCCACAGGAGATCATGTCAGGACCCCAGGGTTCCAGCCACCCTCTCCCAAGTACATAGCTAAAGGACTGGAGCTAGGACACCAGAGGACCCGGCCAGTGAGGGTGTCTTTCTCCTATTCATACAAAAGCACCTAATGAGACAGAAGAAGCATGTCCCATTCTTCGATGTTCTTTAGTTTAAATTTACTTTCTTAAAGTTTTCATTTCTTTAACTGGAAAAAAAAAGGAAAAGAGCAGGAATAGAGAGATCATTTCACTGTTGGTGTCCAGATATCTAGTGTCAGGATGCACGCAACTGTCTTATTCTGCTGCAGAGCACATGCCCTACTCTGAGCTCTCTCTCTCTCTCTCTCTCTCTCTCTCTCTCTCTCTCTCTCTCCATTGTCTTATAAGACAAAGGTTCCAGCGACACTGTCTCTACATCAGGAAATCCTATAGGCCAGCTGCATGTCCAGAATGGAGACGGTGGTAGAGATCGTGTGATTTCCACTATTACCCCAGAAAAGGGCAAGGTAGGAAAAGTAAGACTGTAGAAAAGGAAGGCAGTGTTGGGCAGTCTTCATGGACCTGCTTGCAGCTAGACTGCCCCTCCGGCAGCCTTCCCTGCCTCAATGGACACTGTCCCAGGAATTTCAGTGCCTTCATTTTCTCTGAAAGATACATTCGTCCTTCTCCAGGGCCACTGTCGTTCACGTGTCCACCCATTCCTCATCTTGAAAGCAAAGACTTATTATGTTCTAAAAGAGACCCTGGGAATGGGTGTGCAGGTATGAGAGACTGGACTTTCCTGAGCTTGAGGCAGAAGGAAAGACACAGTCAGAGTGGCATGTGGTGCCCAAAGAGCACCGAATAAAGGCAATTTCATGCCTGTCATAACCCCGTTTAAATCGACCATCAAACAGAACTGAAGAGTGGCCTAAGTGGAGCACATCACAGGGACACTAACGTGCTGCAGATGCCCTATCTGAGCCGCTGTCTTTATCTTTCCCCTAATTGAGGCATCTGTGCCTAAGGATGTTTCTGTTTGGGCCAAATACATGTTCCCAATGTCCAATGGGATGCACCGAACTGCATTCCACACAGATATACACATGAGCTCATGCAAGTCCCAGGGTACTCATCTGGTCCAGATTGAAGAGAAACTAGCTGGATGGAGAAAAACACGTCGTGTATCAACTTAATACCAAACAGATTTTATGACAGACTGGAACTGCTTTTGATAATCTACTAATATATCAGAAAGGCTAATGAGTTAAAAAAGACCTAGCTAATCAGTGTATCTTTGAGGTCTGGATAATGTTTGTGTGGGCCACAGGGATGCTAAAAATACAAAAAGTCAGGGAGCTTAGGGAAGCTTATCTAAAAGCTCCCTGCCCCCAACTGCTAGAAGCAATTCTCTCTACTGTAGCCAGCATGTATTTTGCCAGTTTATGAGCATAGATGATTTATTTTTTTCTGGCTAAAAGTCAGGGTGGACTTTTCCAGAGACAAAGAGAAGCTATGTCCTCTCCATTCTGATCCACGATAGGCAAGGATGGCCCTGGAGAAATAAACCCAATAAAGGAAAAGGAGCTGTTAGCACGTGACTGCCTCCCCAACTTGGTGGCATGCTCATCAGGGAGTACCCCCCCAAGATCTGTCCCTCACCCACAGCCGCACTCCAAGGTGGCCCCTCAGGCTGCACAAAGTCCCTCCTCGTGTTCTGAATCGAACCCCTTGCTGATGCGTCTCCCAACACTACCTGCTTTTACGAGCAACAATGGGACAACTATTACCCAAATGGCCACATTGTCTGGAAGGCTGTACAGTGCACACAACCAAATCTTTTAGTTGGTGTATAGACACATTACCTAAAGAGTCAAGAAAAAGATTCAGAATAATCTCAAATGAAAGCCATCAGCTGAGCTGTTTTGTTCATGTCAGCTGTTCTAGCGCACGCCGCCCTATCTTATTAGTGTTATAAAGAAGTTCTGAATACACAGTGGTAGGAAGATACAGGTTGACAACTAAAGCAGCCATGCTGTTGGAGAAGGAAGTACCAACTTTATTGACCTCGATTTATTTTTAATTAGGAAACCAGAGGCACAACTAAGAAGCTAATTCGTTATCTCTGTAATTTTCTCTTACAGGTCACTCACTCCTTACATGGAGCTGTTTCCATGGTGAAGGGTCCATATGCCTTGGCACCTTTGCAGTTTCACTCTACTGTGGTAGACAAGTAGACATTTAAATGTGACCCTTTGCTTGGAACATATCAGCATATGCAGAGAATTCCCCGTCTGTTTTGCTCAGGATGTAGGCAGATGAGGAAGTTATAGAGACTCGTAGATATTATGTCTCTATTTGGCTGATGTTGGGGGAAAACCTGAGCTTCTGGCCAAGGAGATAATCCCCCGTGCAGAGCTGGCAATGAGATGAGTGTGTCTTCAGAGGTCATCCACGTCTGCAACTGTCCCAGGTCAGCGACGATGGTTGTATGGGGAAATCCCACTTTCAAAGGTTAACAATAACTTGTGACTTAAATAGAAAATTCTGGGAATCAGTGAGTGAATTGAAGCTTGCATTATAAATAAGAAAAATTAATTCAGGCCATTAATGTTTTGTAAGTAGTGCCCTAGGTGAATCATTATCATGAACAATAATAACTCATGTTTTCTTTCTCTATCCAGGTGCTGGGAACTGCTTTAAATATGTGTATTTTAATCTTCCAAATAAGTTAATTCGCCCCATTAGGGATACAGAAGCTAAATTACCTCTTGACATAACCCAGGCATGACAGAGGTGAGGCATAAACTCAGTCTCCACAGGATGGGTTTATGTTACCATCTTATCATGCCTCTTAACATAGTATTGCTTTTCTCAAGAAAGTCACAAGATGAGAGTCTGGAGAAATGGTTTAGTTGGTAAAGTGTTTGCAATGGAAGCATAAGGACCCATTGCAGAACTGCAACACACACACACACACACACACACACACACACACACACACACATGAATACATACATGCACATACACATACCCATGCATATACACACATATATACACACACATACACACATGCGCACACACACTGTAGGAACACACACACGCACACACACACACACACACACACATGTATGTATGTATGTATATAAGCAGCAGTGGGTTGGTCCCTCTTCCACTTAGGAGGTTACTACAGCCTTGATGTGCAAGGACACACTGTATCTGAATGAGCAATCTGTTTCAACCCATCCAGACCCCTCTACAGCAATGCCATAGACCAGGTTGTTTCCATTTCTCATGTTCCTAGAGGCAGCAAATCCAAGATCCAGGCACCAGGTGAAGGCCAGTTTTTCCACTTCCTCTAGGCACGGCAGCAGCAGCTGAAAGGTATCTTTGGCCTCTTTTATTAAAAAAAAAAAAAATTAACCTGTTCTCTCTACCATGGCAACGACTTCCTAAAGGCTGCACCATCAGCCCCTTACGTCAGGAATTAGAATTCAACAGATGTATCCGAGGCTCTAGCTTTCTGTCTAGACATAGGGATGGGAAAGAGGGGACACACTGAGAAGTGGTAGAGTTAAAACTAGTCAGATCTGTACCTGCAGGCAACAGGGAGAGGGACAGATTCAATGAGCCAGGATGAATTCCACTTTCAGGCCTGGGTACTTGTTATTTATTGAAATGCAGAATATGGGGTAAGATATGGGTTAAGGAAGGAACATGTTAACTTATGCTTAAGCAAGACTTCAAGTGTTTGCAGAAACATCTCAACGGAAGTAGGCTTGGGTCCGGGGGAGTGATGTCATGCTAGAACCTTCAGCTTGGTGTCTATTGGATAGAGTGGTGACCCTAGTTTCAAAGATGAAACAAGTTTCTTTCCTCTGTAGACACATAGCACGCTCCTGTCCTAGGCTGGCTTTTTTTTTCCCCTCTTGAATCCCATCGGGACTAGCAGATGTTTTGATGAGCAGAGGCTGCGGAAGAAACATGCAGGGGACTTCCCAACTCAGACCCTAAGAGGAAAATCAACTTTCTTTCTTTCTTTCTTTCTTTCTTTCTTTCTTTCTTTCTTTCTTTCTTTCTTTCTTTCTTTCTTTCTTTCTTTCTTTCTCTCTCTCTCTCTCTCTCTCTTTCTTTCTCTTTCTTTCTTTCTTTCTTTCTTTCTTTCTTTCTTTCTTTCTTTCTTTTCTTCTCCTCCTCCTCCTCCTCCTCTTCGTCTTATTCTTTTTTGGTCTTTTGAGACAGGGTTTCTCTGTATAGCCCTGGCTGTCCTGGAACTCACTCTGTAGACCGGGCTGGCCTCAAACTCAGAAATCTACCTGCCTCTGCCTCCCAAGCGCTGGGATTACAGGCATGCCCACCACTTATTATTTCCTCTTCCAACACAGTGTGGGATCCATCTGCCATGCTACAAGGAAACACAAGCTACAAGCCTACACAAACACAATAAGGAACAGTGTTGCCTTAAGCCATTAGCTTTAAATAGTTCAGTTTGTAGCAAGAGAGATGTGGGGATTAGTAGCTGGTGAGGTCTGAAGACTTCCTTCAAGATTTCTAAGTTGAAACTTAATTTCCTATTAAGTTTCCTAAGTTGAAACCAAGATTCCTAAGTTGAAACCAGGTTGTTTTCCTGACCAGGTTGTGGTTCAGGACACAATAACTTTATGGATCCTAATGAATGGAATTAGGAACCCTATGAAAGGACCAGGGCTTTATAACCAAGCTCTTGTAATCCTTCTCCATATCAGGACCCAACATCCATTCCCTTCTTCTTTCTGCTATGTGAGGTCATGGCATCAATATATCATCCTGGAAGATGGGAGTAGCCCTCAATGGGTGCGGCGCCTGTGTCTGCTTGATCTTGGCTGTCTGGTTCTGAATTTTTTTTAAAAGAACAATAACACTTTGGGTTTTTTTTTAAATGCCTTATTGTGTCTAAGTTATAATATGCTAAATAAATATAGTTCTTCTCTTTTATAAAAAAAGATCTTAATTTATAACCAAGAGGAAGAGTTTCTAATGTGTTGGCAAATAAGGTACAAAGGTCACAGAGTGATCATAATTTTCCCACTGATTACAGTCACCTGACTAAGGTCACATATGATATGACTTTTATGATATGACAGGACTCTAGAAGTGAGAAATAATCTGTCTATGTTCTCTTCAAAACAAACAGATGGGGAAAAACTATTGTACTTTATCACTAAAATTAAATAAAAATATACCTATTATCCTTAATGAGTTGCATTCAGTGTATTAATTTTTGTAAGGTTGAGAACACACAGATTCACATTTCAAGTGATATTTCAACTCAAGACAACTATGAATCAGGAAAAAATTTCCAAACAATATTTCTGAAAAAAAATTATCCTTTTTTTTTTACACAAATCTTCACTTCATTGCTCCACATTTTCTCATTTTAAATGCCTATTGCAGATGAGTTTGGTTAATCAGCTACAACAGCGGTACCAGAAACTACACAGGAAAAACGGCCCGGCAGCCAGCAGCCTATGTCTTTCACGGTCTTTCGATCGTCTCCAGCCACATTTCAGTTCCCCTCATGATGCAGCATCACACTTGTCTTCTTTACAGCCACAGCCTGTAGAAATGTCCGTCAGTCCCAGATTGCGGTCTCTGTTTCTCCCAGCCCTGCACCAGTGTTTCTCCGTTTACGGCTTTGGATTCAGACGCCTCTCCAGTTAACCACCTCCCATTCCTTTTGATAATCACACAGAGGATGCATGGCTATTTGTAGAGATATCTCATTCTAAAGGCATAACTTATAAGTTATTTGAGGAGGAAGTCAGTTCTTTTAAAATTCGAGTGTGCACATGCGCACTGTGGTCCATGTGTGAGATCACAAGGCAAGCTTGGATGTTTGTCTTTCCCTTCTACCTTGGTTTAGACAGAGTGTCTTGTTTATTTTCTTGTATGCCAGGCTAGAGGACCCATGACTTTTTTGGGGGATTCCTTTAATCACAGGTTTCCATCTCACCTTGGGAGCCTGAATTGCAGATGGGTTCATTGCTACATCTGACCTGACCGGAAGTCAGGGGATCCAAACTCTGGTCCTCACGCTTATGCAGAAAGCAAATTATCCACTGAGCCATCCCCCTAGACCAAGGAGGTCAATCAATTTAAGACAGTTCATAAAGACCTTAGGGAAAGCATTCCGTTTGAGATAAGAGGCATTTCAGTTACACTGAGGGTTTCAAGTTGAAGTCACAAAAATGGGGAAAAAATTGAAATCAAAGTAAGTTCAGCTCAATTTAGGAAAATCTCCTAAAATATAGAGATGATAGGATGGTCATAATAGGAGCTCTTGTTGACTGCTATATCACCAATAACAATGGCGAAGAGATCACAAGAAAAAAACCAAACTACAACAAAGAAACATTAGACAAGTTAAACGTAGCAGTTTATCAGAGCAAAGCCCCACCCATGAATCAGAGCCCCCCTCCCCTGCCCCCCATGCAGCCATGTGGCCCTCGCTTCAGCCATTTCTCAGCATTCCCTGAAGGACAGTTTGAGACATCCTATAGCTATCAAAGCCCACATTTGCCCCAGTCTCTGTTTTAAAATGGGATAGCATTTGCTATCTCATATAATGTACACATGTATACTTACATACTTTAAATCATCTCTAGATTACTATAACACCTAATAGAATGCAAAGACTATGTAAGTCACTGTGTTGCCCCTAGGAAACAATGACAAAATAAACCCTTTGTGTGTTTAGTATAATGTAAATCTTGGTCTTGGCACACCTTTGGGGGTGGTTGAATCTGTGAATGAAGAACCCATAAATAAGAAGCTAGCATATAAACAGAAAAGGGAGATAGGTGATGGACAGAAACATCTTCGCTGGTTACTAGTCAGCATTCATCTAAATCGGGCATAACTCGATAAGACATTTGCTTTGTGTGAACGTATTCCAATCAACAGGCTGCATGTGATTGGTAAGAACTCAGCTGCTATGATTGGCTGAGACTTAGCTATTTGTTACAAACATATTCTCATATGTTAGAGTGCAATTTATCTGCATGCTAAGTCATGTTATAGCTTAACATAGAGGGATCCTACGCATGGTGACAGCTTTAGGCCAAATTTAGTACAGTTTACCCGGGACAGGGATTAGCCGTGAAGTACTACCACAAGAGACAGAATACCTAGGTTCATGGCTACATCACCCTGAACACACCTCATCTCACCAGATCTCAGAAGTTAAGCAGGGTTAGGTATGGTTAGAGCTTAGATGGGAGAAAAGACCATGAGGTGGCCTAAGAAGATGGTGACTGCTTCTCTCCATGCTGGTGATAGCATATGGGAAGGGTGAGATTAGCTGAACAAGGAATTGCTACATTTTCTTTTTATAGATTTATTTACTTATTTACTTATTTATTTATTTAAATTTGATATATTCTTTATTTACATTTCAAATGATTTCCCCTTTCATGGATCCCCCCTCCCCGAAAGTCCCATAAGCCCTCTTCCCTCCCCTTGTTCCCCCATCCACCCCTTCCCACTTCCCTGTCCTGGTATTCCCCTACACTGCTGCACTGAGCCTTTCCAGGACCAGGGGCCACTCCTCCTCTTGGACATCATTTGATATGTGAATTGTGTCTTGGGTATTCCAAGCTTCTAGGCTAATATCCGCTTATTAGTGAGTGCATACCATGAGTGTTCTTTTAAGACTGGGTTACCTCTCCAGCTCCATTCATTTGTCTAAGAATTTCATGAATTCATTTTTTCTAATGGCTGAATAGTAGTACTCCATTGTATATATATATATACCACATTTTCTGTATCCATTCCTCCGTTGAGGGACACCTGGGTTCTTTCTAGCTTCTGGCTATTATAAATAGGGCTGCTATGAACATAGTGGAGCATGCATCCTTATTACATGCTGGGGAATCCTCTGGGTATATGCCCAGGAGTGATATAGCAGGGTCCTCCAGAAGTATCAGTCCCAGTTTCCTGAGGAACCTCCAGACTGATTTCCAGAGTGGTTGTACCAGCTTGCAACCCCACCAGCAGTGAAGGAGTGTTGCTCTTTCTCCACATCCTTGCCAGCACCGGCTGTCTCCTGAGTTTTTGATCTTAGCCATTCTGACTGGTGTGAGGTGAAATCTCAGGGTTGTTTTGATTTTCATTTCCCTGATGACTAAGGATGTTGAACATTTCTTTAGGTGCTTCTCAGCCATTTGATATTCCTCAGGTGAAAATTCTTTGTTTAGCTCTGGAACCCATTTTTAATAGCAAATAGTTATTTGGCTCTCTGGAGTCTACCTTCTTGATTTCTTTGTATATCTTGGATATAAGCCCTCTGTCAGATGTAGTGTTGGTAAAGATCTTTTCCCAATTTGTTGGTTGCTATTTTGTCCTTTTGACAATGTCCTTTGCCTTACAGAAACTTTGTAATTTTATGAAGTCCCATTTGTCAATTCTTGATCTTTGAGCATAAGCTATTGGTGTTCTATTCAGTTCTATTCCCCTGTGCCCATGTCCTCAAGGGTCTTCCCCAGTTTCTTTTCTATTAGTTTCAGTGTGTCTGATTTTATGTGGAGGTCCTTGATCCACTTGGACTTGAGCTTAGTACAAGGAGATAAGAATGGATCAATTTGCATTCTTTTTCAGGTTGACCTCTAGTTGAACCAGCACCATTTGTTGAAAATGCTATCTTTTTTCCACTGTATGGTTGTAGTTCCCCTGTCAAAGATCAAGTGACCATAATTCTGTGGGTTCATTTCCGGATCTTCAGTTCTATTCCATTGATCAACTTGCCTATCACTGTACCAATATCATGCATTTTTTTTTAACACTATTGCTCTGTAGTACTGCTTGAGGTCTGGGATACAGATTCCCCCCAGAAGTTCTTTTACTGTTGAGGATAGTTTTAGCTATCCTGGGTTTTTTGTTATTCCAGATGAATTTGAGAATTGCTCTTTCTAAGTCTATGAAGAATTGAGTTGGGATTTTCATGGGATTGCATTGAATCTGTAGATTGCTTTTGGCAAGATGGTCATTTTTACTATATTAATCCTGCCAATCCAAGAGCATGGAAGATTTTTCCATCTTCTGAGGTCTTCCATTTCTTTCTTCAAAGACTTGAAGTTCTGCCATACAGATCTTTTACTTGTTTGGTTAGAGTCACACCAAGATACTTTATATTATTTGTGGCTATTGTGAAGGGTGTCATTTTTCTAATTTCTTTCTCAGCCTGTTTATCCTTTGAGTATAGGAAGGCTACTGATTTTCTTGTGTTAATTTTATATCCAGTCACTTGGCTGAAGCTGTTTATCAGCTGTAGGAGTTTTTGGTGGGTTTTTTTTGGGTCACTTAAGTATACTATCATATCATCTGCAAATAGTGATAGTTTGACTTCTTCCTTTCCAATTTGTATCCCTTTGACCTCCTTTTGTTGTCTAATTGCTCTGGCTAGAACTTCAAGTACTATATTGAATAAATATGGAGGGGCAGCCTTGTCTAGTCCCTGATTTTAGTGGGATTACTTCAAGTTTCTCTCCATTTAGTTTGATTTTGGCTACTGGTTTGCTGTATATTGCTTTTATTATGTTTAGGTATGGGCCTTGAGTTCCTGTTCTTTCCAAGACCTTTAACATGAAAGGATGCTGAATTTTATCAAATGCTTTTTCAGCATCTAATGAAATGACCATGTGGTTTTATTCTTTGAGTTTGTTTATGTAGTGGATTACATTGATGGATTTTTTGTATATTGAACCATCCCTGCATCCCTGGGATGAAGCCTACTTGATCATGGTGAATGGTCATTTTGATGTGTTCTTGGATTCGGTTGGCAAAATTTTTATTGAGTATTTTTGCATCGATATTCATAAGGGAAATTGGTCTAAGGTTCTCTTTTTTGTTGTTGTTGGGATCTTTGTGGAACTACTCCATTTTCAGGAAGAATTTAGAGGTAATAGTTTGAACAAGAGACTGTTGAGGAGAGATTTTCAAGTGATTTCATATCAGCTAATCCTCTAGCTAACAAAATATTCTCAAAGAACACAGGGTAACTATCAGTTTCAAATGCTACCTAGAAAATACAGCTTTCAGGTGAAGAACTGATCAAACATGTGGTTGCCAGACTGTCAAAATCCCAAATGTTTAAATGGTACCCACTGATCTCTCTGTTAGGAAACAAAAGAGGGAGGGGAGGGAGCTGCTTCTGGACAGGGGCTTTCTTAGGTATCCGGTAGCTAGCACCCTGGAAAATTTTTAACGATTTATTTATTCTGTATTTTTTATGAGTATATGCCTGAGTGTATGTATGTGCACTGCATACGTGCAGGTGCCTGTGGAAGCCGGAGGGTATTGGATCCCCTGGGACTGGAATTGTAGGCAGCTATGAGTCACCTGCTGTGGGTACTGGGAACTAAACTCAGATCCTCTGCAAGAGCAGCGAGTGCTCTGAACTGGAGAGCCATGTGTGGCTCCAGCCCTCCTCACCCTGGTTGTTTTTAACGCTAGAATCATGCAGCTTAGGCAGTCCTCAAATAGATCCACTGGGGCATCACATGGCATGAGGTTCAGGGCAAATATGAACAAATGTCTACTCCTCTCAGGTAAGGTACCCATGACAGACTAAAGAAATGACTCTAGTTTGGTGGCACAATGAGTTTCTTGGTTATACTTGCAGGAATGAGAATGGGCTGTTTCTTAGAGCCGTGAACTTTTTTTTTTAAATTTTTTTCTTTATTGATATATTTTTATTTACATTTCAAATGATTTCCCCTTTTCTGGGTCCCCACTCCCCACAAGTCCCATAAGCCCTCTTCCCTCCCCTGTTCCTCCATCTACCCCTTCCCACTTCCCTGTTCTTGTATTCGCCTATACTGTTGCACTGAGTCTTTCCAGAACCAGGGGCCATTCCTCCATTCTTTTTGGACCTCATTTAATATGTGGATTATGTCTTGGGTATTCAAAGTTTCTAGGCTAATATCCACTTATCAGTGAGTGCATACCATGATTGATCTTTTGAGACTGTGTTACCTCACTTAGTATGATGTTCTCCAGTTCCATCCATTTGTCTAAGAATTTCATGAATTCATTGTTTCTAATGGCTGAATAGTACTCCATTGGGCAGTGAACTTCTGATCTTCTTTCTTCTATCTCCAGAGGGACAGGCAATACAGTACCACACTTACTTGTATGCAGTGTTAGGGGGGATCAAAACCAGAACTGTATGCACACTAGTCCACTATTCTACCTAACCCAACTCAACGGGTGTGAGCTTGCGGAGGGGTACCTGTGGTTAATCACAGCTGTTCTGGTGAAGATGGCGGTGTCTGCGAGGCATGGTGGGTGATTGAAAACAGAGATCTCACAATAATTTAATGGGACTTATATCAGCTTAAACTTGAAGGGATGAATAATGGAAAATTCAGAGATGCTAAGACCTCAAACATCCTTCAAGCAGGAAACAGCCTAAGAGAGCACCTCAACTAAACAAAAGGGTCATTTGGTTTTGTCGGTTTGGTTTGGTTTGGTTTGGTTTGGTTTGGGGCTCTTTGAAACAGGGTCTTACTGTGTAGCTCAGGTTGGAATGTGCTATTGAGAGCAAGCTGGCCCTGCATTGCAGTGATTCTCCTGTCTCTGCCTTCTGAGTTCTAGGATGACAGGCATGTTTCACCACGCCCAGCTCACAGGGTATTTCTTACAGGAAAGGAAGGGAAAGCCAGGAATCCACGAGGAATTGCCAAGAGCTGTGGAAAACTACTCACAAGGAGCAGAAACACACAACCAATCCAGGGACATTCCCTGGCCCAGGAGTCAGGACAAATGGTCACATGTGCCCAGTGGAATTTCAGAATTGCTAAGAACAGTGGTGCTTGCCCACCCTGTGTGCTCTAGACCTTATTGCTTTATCCTGAATCCTTTCCCACAACTGTTTCTTAGTTTGTAATACAACTTGCCGTTTTGATCCAGTCATCATGATGCCTCCTCCCGAAGCAACCACACAGAAATAACCCCTGAAAAGCAGTATCACGGAGTAGAAAAGAGAGAGTGCCACATTATAAGGACGACTTGGAACTGATTCCATCACTGAGTAAGAATTCAGACAGGTGTGAGTGCACTTTGCACACTGGAGTGCTAGCCACTGTCAAAAGCAGAAGGGTAACCATGACAGATTATCACCTGTGTCTGCCACCCATTCCTTCTCTCTTCCTGAAATGCCACCTCATTAAGATGTAGCTCTTTTCCTTGTGCACTTGTCTTGACCGATATGAAGCAGGGTCATCGGGAGTTTTGAATCCCTCTGTCTGATAAGCACTGGCAGCTTTACCCTTCTCCCTTGGGAGCACAGGTCCATTTTCTAGAAACAGAACGGGGAGATTGTATGAGAATGCTTGAAGGGAGGCTTAGGCTGTCAACTGTCGGTCCAGCCTGAGTTCCCAGCCAGTGGCCAGAACTAATGTCCAGCCGTATGTTAATAAGGCTATTTCTGAACAACCATCCACCAACACTACCCCCCACCCTGACTCCCTAAGCCAATACCACAGACAGAAAAGCACTCAGTTAAGCCACAGGATCTTAGGGACAAGAATTTGTTGCAGTTTGAAACCACAAAGTTTTGGTTGGTTTGTTGTGGCAACAAGGGACCAAAACAGAAGATAAAAGAAACTTTGGGGAGACCAAGAATCTTAGGTAGCTATATGAATAGCAGAGATGGCAAAAGGGGCCAGAGGAAGAGGAGGGCAACTAGCAGCTGAGTGCACATGAAACCGGAGGTAGCTTGCTTCGAAACAAGGAGAGACTCGCAGCACTGGAACTCTAGAAAGATGATGGACAAACATAGCGGTAATCCGCCATCATCTTTGGTAAAGTGACTCCGTTGATGGCCATCTCCAAACAGTGTCATCAAAGCAGTGGCCACAGAAGCCAATCTTGAAGGTTAAAGAGACTTCTAGCAGGAGCATTGACTTGCTACAGACAGTAACAAGAGGAGACAGCAGGCACAGACACCTCCTGCCACCAAGTTATCTCTAAAGGAAATGAAAGTAGTAGGACATTTGATAAATGGGGCCATGAGGTCGAGGGAGTTTTACTTTAGTGCCTCAATACTTTCCACTCCGCCTCCAGGTTTGACTTTTTGTAAATGGGCATCTTCAGGCTGGTGTGTGGCTGCAGCTGCGGTCGGTTCATGAGGTTCCGGGGGAAGCTGGGGGATGGAGATCTGATGGTGGCATTGTGTGGGGTGAGGACTGTGGCGCTGGGTGTTCAGATGCACCATGTGTCACTGAGCAGTTACAGTGGCACCGTCCCTTCAGGCTCTTCTCCATTCTAGAGGGGACACATCCTGGAAGACGTTGAAGAGCCTTCTAGGATGCATATTCAAGTTCAAATGTTTCTATGTGTGATGGTTATATTTTGTTCTCAAGGTTAAAGCAAAAACCTAGTGTGCGGATATCAGCTAAATATTCCATTGAATCAAAATGTTCGGATCTCATAGCTATCACCTACATAATAGAATTGGTGTCTAGCCCAGAGCCTATGGTGTAGATCTTTGGTAGAAAGTGCTCGGTAATGTGCTAGGTCCCTCCTGAGACTCTAAGGAGCCAGAGCTACCCAACATTAGTCATTGCAGATGCTTACTTCATTCAGAAGAGAGCGACCCATAGATAACCCAACATTAACCAGGTTAGCAACTGAGAGGGGGGCTGGAGGTGGGGGTTGGTAAGCACAGATTATCTCCTCAAAGGATGAGTAGTCCTTCGCTTGCGTGGGCTAAGGGGACAGGTATCTATCACTTAAGGTATTGCAAAGGTGAAATGTATATGCTAAGACCTTCGATAGCCCTCTTCAAAATGGCCAGCGTTCTCAGGCTTTCTTCTGTTCCTGTTCATTGGTATTGGAGGATGTCACCTACCTCAACTTCCTTGATGTTTCTTTTCTTTTCTTTTTCTTTTTTTTTTGAAAAGAATGTTCTTTTACTGAAAAAGGAAGTAAAAAACATTTTATGATAAAGTTGAAGATTTACATGGAAAATATTTCTGATAAAATAGAAGGGATATATAGAAAAACACATTAAAATGAACAATTTTCATGGAAAATTAAAGAGTAAAATGGTAGACATAAAAAGGAATTAATATCCTTAATTAATTGAAAAAGGAAGTAGAAACATTTTATGATAGAATGAAGATTTACATGGAAAATAAAATTGTAGAAAAATGTAGAAAAATATGTTAAAATTGAAGATTATCATGGAAAATTTCATATAGATATAATAATGGTAGGAATAAAAGTATTTCTAAGTTGCTTGAAAGTGAAATTATAAACATTTTCTGATAAAGTTGAAGATTTACATGGAAAATATTTCTGATAAAATTGAAGAAATAAATAGAAAACATGTTAAAATTGAAGATTATCATGGAAAATTATACAGATAAAATAGTAGACATAAAAAACCTTTTTAAATTAATTGAAGGTGGAATTAAAAACATTTTGTGATAAAATTAGAGAGTTACATGGAAAATATTTCTGATAAAATGGAAGAAGTATATAGAAAAAGATGTTAAAATTGAAGATTATCATGAAAAATAATGCAGATAAAATGGTATACATAAAAACTGAATTAAAAACTCAATTAACTGAAAGAGAAATTACAAACAATTTCTGATAAAATTGAAGATTTACATGAAAAATATTTCTGTTAGTCTATATCTTTTTATTGGGGAATCGAGTCCACTGATGTCAAGAGATATTAAGGACTAGTGATTGTTGTTTCCTGTTATTTTTGATGTTATTTTTATGTTTGTGTGATTATCTTCTTTTGGGTTTGTTGGAAGAAGATTACTTTCTTGTGGGCGGTGGTGGCGCACGCCTGAAATCCCAGCACTCTGGGAGGCAGAGGCAGGCGGATCTCTGAGTTTGAGGCCAGCCTGGTCTACAGAGTGAGTTCCAGGACAGCTAGGGTTACACAGAGAAACCCTGTCTTGAAAAAGCCAAATCCAAAAAACCAAAAAAAAAAAAAAAAGATTACTTTCTTGCTTTTTCTAGGGTGTAGTTTTCCTCCTTGTGTTGGCGTTTTCCATCTATTATCCTTTGTAGGGCTGGATTTGTGGGAAAATATTGTGTACATTTGGTTTTATCGTGGAATATCTTGGTTTCTCCATCTATGGTGATTGAGAGTTTTGCTGGGTATAGTAGTCTGGGCTGGCACTTGTGTTCTCTTAGAGTCTGTGTGAGATTTGCCTAGGATCTTCTAGCTTTCATTGTCTCTGGTAAGAAGTCTGGTGTAATTCTGATAGGTCTGCCTTTATAAGTTACTTTCCCTTTTTCCCTTACTGCTTTTAATATTCTTTCTTTGTTTAGTGCATTTGGTGTTCTGAATATTATGTGCCAGGAGAACTTTTTGTTTTGGTTCAGTCTGTTTGGAGTTTTGTAGAGTTCTTGTACGTTCATGGGAATCTCTTTCTTTAGGTTAGGGAAGTTTTCTTCTATAATTTAACTGGCCAAATAAGTTGTAAATCTTTGCTCTCTTCCATACCTGTAATCCTTAGGTTTGGTTTTCTCATTGTGTCCTGGATTTCCTGGATATTTTGGGTTATAAATTTTTTTGTATTTTGCATTTTCTTTGACTGTTGAGTCAATGTTTTCTATGGTATCTTCAGCACCTGAGATTCTTTCATCTATCTCTTGCATTCTGTTCTTGATGCTTGCATCTATGATTCCTGATTTCTTTCCAAGGTTTTGCATCTCCAGCCAGAGTTGTCTCCCTTTGTGAATTCTTCATTGTTTCTACTTCCACTTTTAGATCTTAGAGGGTTTTGTTCAGTTCCTTGACTTGATTGTTTGTGTTTTCCTGTAATTCTTTAAGGGCATTTACCTGTTGACCCATGTTCTCCTGTATTTCTTTAAGGGAGTTATTTATGTCCTTCTTTAAGTCCTTTATCAGCATCATGAGATGTGATTTTAATTGAACTCTTGCTTTTCTGGTGTGTTGGGGTATCTAGGGTTGTTGTGGTGAGAGAGCTGGGTTCTGATGTTGCCAAGTTGCCTTGGTTTCTGTTGGTAGGGTTCTTGCACTTGACTTTTACCATCTGGTTATCTCTAGTGTTAGTTGGTCTTGCTGTCTCTGGCTGGAGCTTGTACCTCCTGTGGGCCTGTAAGCCTGTATCTGTGCTCCAGGGAGACCAACTCCCTTCTGCCACCAGGCTGCCTGGCTCCCTGGTGCCAATGGCAGCAGGAAGACCTCTGTCCTAACTGCTCCACTGATTGTCTGCCCTGTGAGCTCCTAGCTGTTCCCCTCCAGAGAGATCCCTTGCTATTTCTAATGTATACTTTCATCATCTTTGCTATATGGGACACTTCAAAGTTTTGTTACACTTCTTTACATATGTGTGTATATGCATGGGCACACACTTGCCATGGCACACATGTTGAGGCCAGAGGACAATTTCCTCTCTCCCTCTACCACGTGGGACCCATGGATCAAACTCAGGTTGTCAGGCTTGGCTGCAAGCCCCTATACCCACTGATCCATCCTATGAGCTCATGACAGTGTATTTTTGTTCCCAAGCACAAAGAAGGGCCAAGCCAGAGAGGTTAAGTGATGTTCTCACCATCAGTAAAGTTCTTAGTTGATATTACCAAACTTTTTCTTTGGAGAAACAAAAGAAACTAGGAAGATAAATCTTACATCTTGGGCTGGAGCAATGGCTCAGTGGTTAAGAGCATTGACTGCTCTTCCAGAGCTCCTTAGTTCAATTCCCAGCAACCACATGGTGGCTCACAACTATCTGTAACGGGATCTGATGCCCTCTTCTGATGTGTCTGAAGACAGCAGCAATGTACGCATACACACAAAACAAATAAATCTTTTAAAAAAAAATCTTACATCTCTCATGACTACCCTCCCCCAATTCTAATAGATAATACAAGCATTCTCAGAGTAACAAAACAAGGCAGGGAGAACAACCTACCATCCACATCGTCTCTACAGTGGGAGGATGAGTGTGAGTGTGCAAGTGGGGAGAACACTGCAGATCTGGGGGGAGTGGTCACAGCATAGCTAGGAGTTCTGAGGTGCCTCTCAGGGTCTCTATCATGATGCACTGTGTCATGTGATGGGCCTTGCTGCCTTCACTTTCCAATGGGTCACCAGCTTCTGCACTACTACGATAGTTACCAGCATGAACTCTTAAGCCAAGGGACATTATTTCAGCTCCTGCCTCTACCGTGTCCTTACTCCTAACCCTTACCACTGGCTGTGGGACTTTGTGTGGTTTAACTTAACATCCTCACGCTGTTAGCACCTACCATATGACGCTCTTGTATGAAGTGGTACACATGAGAGTGGAGGGGAGAGCTTGACATACACTAAGAGCTACATTTACCCCTCCTTGCTAATATTTTGTGAACTTCACGTTTAGGGTGGAAGGCAGTTATAACAAAGAGCCAGGTTCTATCACACAAAAAACAAGATGAGGACAAACGAACTAGCTGGGGACAAGTCCTACCTGATATTACACACGACTTCTTACCTACCAGTGCTCCTCCTGCTGCAGAACCCTCCCTCCACGGGCATCCTGGCTTACTTCCCCTCTTTCTTGGTCCTTGTATGTGTTCGTTCATTCAGTCTTCGCTCATTGAGCTATTCATTCTACCTCCTCTGTGCCACGCCTTCTTCCATGTGCTGGAAAACAATGGGGATCCCATAAATTTTCTAAAGAAAGATTGATTGTCCCGACAGTAAATTAAACGAGGTAGTTTCTAATGCTAAAACCTGCAGTGCCGGTCATTAGATGGCAGTCGAAATTAACCTGGTGTGTGTGTGTGTGTGTGTGTGTGTGTGTGTGTGTGTGTGTGGTGCAGTCCTTCACACTGGGTGCTTGGTAAGGACTCCTGAGGATGGGATAGAGGCTCAAAGGATAGACTGCTGAGAGGAGGCTGGTGCTGAGCTGCATGTTCTCAGAGAAACACTGTGCGGGGACAGCAAAGAGCAGCTCCAGATTGGGGTTTGGATTATTAAAGTATAAGGGGCCTGGGTCCCAGGAAAGAGCTAGAGTGGAGGGTGTGCTGTCAAGACTGTGGGTATGGGCAGGAGCTGAATCTTTGCCACTTTCTTTGTTTCATTCTTTCATTTTTAATAAAATATACTTTATTTTTAATCCCAGCTCTTAGGAGGGGCAGGCAGATCTCTTGTATTCAAAGCCAGCCTGGTCCACAAAGAGTTTCAGGACAACTAGGACTCCACAGAGAAACCCTGTCTTGAAAAACTACACATACACACACACACACACACACACACACACAAAACAAAACAACAGCCTTTTATTTTCATTTGGCACATCATAATTTTAGGACTAGTCAGGTGCAATGTGATGTTTTGACACACACCTATATGAACTGTTCAAAATCCTCTTCTAGCAATTTTAGAACATACGGTGGTTCCTTACAGCTGACTACGGTCCCACTGTGTAGGGAAGAGTAGCAGCACAGACTCCCCCAACTGAGCTGTGACTTTCCCCTAGTCGCCAACCTTTATTTCTTTGTTTCTTACAGCACTTAGATCTCAGATGCTACCATGGCTTACAAGAGTTCAGTCTGTGCAGACACACTGAGGTCAGGGCCTCCCTGACTCATGTACCGGAGGCGTCCTCCTCAGGTGCTGGTGGCGGAGTAAATGAGATTCAGTGTTAGAAGCCAAAAAGACACCAAGGCTGATCTTGTTGCGTAGAAACATCTGGTAAGACATTAGATGGTTTCACTGAAGGAAAATCCTAGTCTGCCTATTTTATGTCATTTCTGGAGAACTTTACAGGGAAAGAAATGTACCTTCCCAAGGTGTCACTGGGTGAGGCGTAGAGCCTAGGGCCTGGGGTGTAGACTCTACTGAACGTGGCTGGAGGAGAGACAATCTTACAACAGAGAGATAACAGCCCTCTTCTCAGCCTGAGGCTGAAGGCACCTTTCCACAGAAATAACGAAATAGAACTGACTCTGACTGGCAGCTTTTTCCTTTGCTCCTGGACTTATATACCACACCCTGATCCCTATGTATGGACTCAGCTGGACTTATATATCACACCCTGATCCCTGGGTATGGACTCAGCCAGACTTATATACCACACTTGATCCCTAGGTTTGGACTCGGCTGGACTTATATACCACACTTGATCCCTAGGTATGGACTCGGCTGGACTTATATACCACACTTGATCCCTGGGTATGGACTCGGCTGGACTTATATACCACACCCTGATCCCTAGGTAAGGACTCAGCTGGACTTATATACCACACTTGATCCCTAGGTATGGACTCAGCTGGACTTATATACCACACTTGATCCCTAGGTATGGACTTGGCTGGACTTATATACCACACCCTGATCCCTAGGTATGGACTCAGCTGGACTTATATACCACACTAGATCCCTAGGTATGGACTCAGCTGGACTTATATACCACACTAGATCCCTAGGTATGGACTCGGCTGGACTTATATACCACACTTGATCCCTAGGTATGGACTCGGCTGGACTTATATACCACACTTGATCCCTAGGTATGGACTCGGCTGGACTTATATACCACACCTTGATCCCTAGGTATGGACTCGGCTGGACTTATATACCACACTTGATCCCTAGGTATGGACTCAGCTGGACTTATATACCACACTTGATCCCTGGGTATGGACTCGGCTGGACTTATATACCACACTTGATCCCTAGGTATGGACTCGGCTGGACTTATATACCACACTTGATCCCTGGGTATGGACTCGGCTGGACTTATATACCACACCCTGATCCCTAGGTAAGGACTCAGCTGGACTTATATACCACACTAGATCCCTAGGTATGGACTCAGCTGGACTTATATACCACACTTGATCCCTAGGTAAGGACTCAGCTGGACTTATATACCACACCCTGATCCCCAGGTAAGGACTCAGCTGGACTTATATACCACACCCTGATCCCCAGGTATGGACTCGGCTGGACTTATATACCACACCCTGATCCCTAGGTATGGACTCAGTTAGACTTATATACCACACTAGATCCCTAGGTATGGACTCAGCTGGACTTATATACCACACTTGATCCCTAGGTATGGACTCGGCTGGACTTATATACCACACTAGATCCCTAGGTAAGGACTCAGCTGGACTTATATACCACACCCTGATCCCCAGGTATGGACTCGGCTGGACTTATATACCATACCCTGATCCCTAGGTATGGACTCAGCTGGACTTATATACCACACTTGATCCCTAGGTAAGGACTCAGCTGGACTTATATACCACACTAGATCCCTAGGTATGGACTCAGCTGGACTTATATACCACACTAGATCCCTAGGTAAGGACTCAGCTGGACTTATATACCACACTTGATCCCTAGGTATGGACTCAGCTGGACTTATATACCACACTTGATCCCTAGGTATGGACTCGGCTGGACTTATATACCACACCCTGATCCCTAGGTATGGACTTGGCTGGACTTATATACCACACCCTGATCCCTAGGTAAGGACTCAGCAACGAGCAGCATAGATGCCCATGGCAAATGGAGCTTCACTGAAGGTACTATGGAAAACTCCTAAACCCCTATGCGAAACACCAACAAAAATATGATCTAAGTGATTTGTATAGATTCAGCAGGGTTTAAACAACCAGGGAAATGGCCATGCCTCCCCTGCAAAGTCCCAAATTAAGTGTCTAATAAAAAGAAAACAACCCACTGTTTCTTTTCTTACTTGCAGTCCTTGTAAGATCATCAATAAAACACAAGTTCTTACAACCTCGTTATACTTAAAAATAAGTTTCTTTTCTCACTAAAATGATGTTTCGTTCAATAACTACTGCTAGCAATGAATCAATTTACCCAAGACTCCTGGATCTCCATGTGGCTAGGTGTTGTGGGGTGGACTCAGTTACTCACATTTGTGGTTTCTTTAGCCCTTCTCCTGCCTGAATGCAGAGAGAGGGCAACTTTTCTTTTACTAATGGAGCCATTCTTCAGAGAGACAGAAAGATACACAGAGAGAGACACAAAGAGGGAAAGAGTCATCTCATGAGTTTCAGCATGGGGCATAGGGTGTGGGGGTAGTCTGAAATGAATTTGACCTTCATAATGGAGAAATCTCAAAGTACGAATGCTTATCATATACAGAGCATCTACACACACTGTCTCAATAAATCAAATGTTCCAAACATTTGACTTTTATGGGTTGTTTGTTATCACAGGTTAGAAACCATTTCTCTAATTCTTATGTGTCATTTATTACCAAAGGTCACACACTGGGGATATGTTGATCTGATGAAAATATGTACTCAAAGGTAGATAACTGAATTTTCATTATGCCCTTCTAGGGTCAGGAACTACTACCACCCTGTCATGCACAGGGTGGATTCCAGCCTGAACTTTGACTCAGTTTATCTTGCAACCCCTCTGGTATGACCTCAATAGATGTCTTCACATACAAACAACCTGGGGAAAGAACTCACACTAAGGGATGGGAGGACTGAGCTCAGGTGGTCTTTGCTACGTCCTTGAGTTCACCCTTAAGGATTCATGTCTGTACCTTGAGTGGTAAGGGGTGTGGCAAACAACAGCAGCAAAGACAGATAAACCATTAAGAGTCATCTTAAAACTCAGTATGTCCATAGGTCACAAGCAGCAGATTTTATTCCAGTCTCCCTTCAATGCAGATGAGAGGGTCCTCTGTCCAGTGCCTGTCAATCCTTTTTTCTATCTTGCCCCAACTTGAACAGTTATCCCTCTTCTAATTAGATAAGGAAGCCTGGGACTGGAGAGATGGCTCAGCGGTTAAGAGCA
The DNA here is from genome assembly GCF_947179515.1 of Apodemus sylvaticus. Classification (NCBI taxonomy): domain Eukaryota; kingdom Metazoa; phylum Chordata; class Mammalia; order Rodentia; family Muridae; genus Apodemus; species Apodemus sylvaticus. Next base: position 57,184,064 of record NC_067482.1, on the reverse strand, counting down.
CTGATCTTTGAGAGGTCCTGAGTTCAATTCCCAGCAACCACATGGTGACTCACAACCATCTGTAATGGGATTCAATGCCCTCTTCTAGTGTATCTGAAGACAGCTACAGTGTACTCATATGCATAAAATAAATAAATCTTTTTTAAAAAAGGAAGCTTACCCTAGACAGCTGCCCCCATCCCAGCAAGATAGACTCACAGGTTACAAAGTGACCTCACATCCTTTGAGGCTCGCAGGACCAAGAATCTGGAGAATGACTACCAATCTTCTCCCAGAAGCATTCTATCCAGAAGCAGTCTCCCCTTCCTGGAGCCCATCACTGTGGCCTGTTCTGGATTTGCTCATGTAGTTACCAAATTAGAGCAAAAACACTGAGCAGAGGGAAGCCAAGAGAATCAGAGGAAAACAGGGGGAAGCCCTGGAGCTCATCCTCCTGGAAGGTACTTTGGCAGACACCGTCCCTCCCCCAAAGCTATTCTCCCCATCTGCCATATATTTGAGCTCTTTTATAGCTGGGCACATGGCCATCTAGAGTGAAGACATCTCTTTGAAGTTTGGTGGTCCATGTGACTAAGCTCTGGCTGGTGAAATAATAGCAAAAAAAAAAAATCATGGGGCAACTTCTAAGAGCCTTCTCTACAAGACAGTTCAAAGATGTTGTCTGTATCCTTTCTTCTTTCTAGTGTTAGAAGTATAAAGGCAAGGGCTGCATCTCTAGTCACTATCTTAGCCTATAGGGGCCATTTCCTATTTCTTTACAAAAGGGAAGAATAGGCGCTAGAAGGAGCCTGAAAGATGATGGTTAGCCTATTTTACTGGTACCATTATTACAGAAACCCCAGAATCTCTAACCTTCCATGAGTGGAAGAAAACTAAGACTCATGTTTGTGACCTATTTGTTACCTTCATAATTTCATTCCTGTGACACAAGAGCTGACACAACAGCTTAAGGGAGAAAGGTTTACTTTGGTTCATGCTTTATGGGGAGATAATGCATCCCTATGGGGAAGGCATGGAGGAGTCACTATGTGGCAATGGGAGTACGCAGTGGAGACTTGGTCGTAAGACATGATCCAGAAAACAGGCAGAGCAGGCTCAAGTCAAAAGTGGCTATAACCTTCAAAGGTGAGCTACCTCTGCTATCGAAATCCCATATCCCAGAGGATTCATGGCCTTCCAAAACAGCACCGAGTGCTCAGAACTAAGAATTCAAGTGTAGACTAAGCGTCTGCATTTCAGACTCAAGCCATAAGAGTGGCTGTTAGTTTGAATGTGTTTCTTGCATCGTGGCTCAATCCTGTGTTCTTATCTTCTTCTCCATCTTCTGACAGATAATAAATTTGATCCTTTTGAGCCATATTTGGTTGAATGTTTTATTCACTAGCACCCAAAATCATCCTAACTAATGCACAAAGTAAAGCCGACGATCCTCTGTAGAAGTTTCAAAGCCACCTGATAGTTTGATACATCAAAGATGGCCACACCCGTATGGATGGGACATGAGCAAAGGGACCCAAAAGAAGATAATCCTCAATGGTAGGCAGCAGATGTGTTGATCAGAAAATAAGAAGGGTTGGGGATGCTATTCAATGGTAGAACACTTACCTAGCATGCCCAAGGCCCTAGGTGTAACCCCCCAGAATTAAAAATGGTAACAGCACACCAAAACAAATAACCTGAACCCCCCCAAACCAACCAAAGAGCAAAGTGTAAACCACATAACAGTCAGTGTGGCAGCTTGGGCAATTGTGTGAGGGTTGAGGCAGGCGCCCTCTAGTCTCCTGAAAATATTCAAGGATCCAATTTCGCTGGCAAGATGGGGTAAGAATTAAGGGGATATGCTTCATCGCCATTAAAATCAATTGTTTTCAAGAAGCAGTTGGTAAGATGAAAGCTGAATTCCACAGCAGTGAGGAAATAAGCTCAAAAAGGGTGCGCGTCGTGCACAAGCTCACAGAACAAATTTCACAATTTGAATCAACACCAAGTCCTGATAAAAGGATATTTCAGTGTCATGATGTTTCCTTAATGAATGTTCTTGCCTTCATCTAAACAAATGCATCCCTGCTTTTTGCCAAGAATTTTTCTAGCAGTGCATGAGAAATTAAGGCATATTTACAGTAACACCCACTTTCCCAAGATAACCAAAGATAACCTATTAGGAATGTTGGTACCAGAAAGTTTCCTGCTAAATATAAATTCTCGGTGTCTACAATCCAACTCTTCACTTTCATGACGAATTTAAATTTTTATTTTTGAAGCTTAATTTACATATCCCCCGTAAGCACAAGTAACAACAAATGAAATTTAAATTAATTCAATATTAGAAAGATTGAAATTATTTTTATTGTTAGGTTATTCAGTCTTTCCAGTTTGAACCAAACTGGCCTCATCTTTGGAGTACAAGTAAATCAGTAAACCTGGCAGAGAAAGGCCACGCATTTTTCCAAGGATGGGTCAGAAAATGTGTGATTTTTTTCCCCTGCAGGCTATTGGCTCACTCCCTGCACAGAGAAAATCTCCAGAGACTCTGAAGCACAACTGAATAACATCCTAAGCTTGGATGTTTATCAAAACTCTGGCAAAACCAGGCCAGGAATGGACTCTTTTCTAGCAAGGCTGCCAACATTTTCTGTCTTCATAGGATTGGACTATCTCGAGAAGAGTGTCCTGGTGACTGGGACCAGCTGGATCTAACTGACGACGTGCTGGAAGAGTAGAAAACAAGCATCCAAGAGGGAAGAGGATATGCTATCTAGAGCTGCAGAGATGATCATTTCAGCTGCTGAAAGCCAAGCACACTTGCTCCTTTTTACAAATCCAAAGGACTTTTAACCTTCCTGCTTTTGGCGGTGCTCTGGAAGAGACCTGCAAGGATGTCCTCACGCTGTCACTAGTGTTGGCTGCAAAGGTACCTATGCAATAGCTCAGGGCCACAGCATGCAGTGTACCTATCTCAGCCGTTGCTAAATGACTGCATCATTTATGTGGAGGAAAACACAAAGCAACCTATGATAAATAATAGTCTGATCATGAGTCATCTTCCCCTGAGCCACTGAGGGCTATCCTCACTCGCTTCAAAGAAGTGGACAATAAATCTATTGGGAAAAAAGGAGTCCAAAGAGCTTCTAAAGAATGTTAACCTAACTCTGTGATAAACATATCGATCAAAGCCCATCTCTTCCAGCCCCCTTCCTATGTGTGCGCTTGTGTGACACAGGTCAAAACGTGAAATAATATTTTCTAAGCTCCCTTGCAACTGTAGCCATGGCTACCCTTTGGATTTTACTCAGTAGGTCACTGTTGAAAAATTCGAGGTGAATGAATACTGTTTGTCTCTTCTGCTAGTTTTGGAAGCAAGTACTTCTGTAGTTGCATTATCACGAGCCCAGGTTCCATTCTCTGATTTCTTGGGAGACTCATGGCAGGGTTCAATCCATCTGTCTTACAAGTGTGGATTGCTGTAGGCACGAGAGCCAGAAAGGACGTGATGGACTTCCTGAGAACACACATTCTTGACCCCATCGGTGTCTGTTATGTCCTATTTGCCTCTTCCTCTTTTTCCTCCTCTTCCTCCTTCTCCTCCTCTTCAATTGTATTCATTTAATATTTTGTGTGTGAATGCTTTGCCTATTTGTATGTCTATGTGAATTCCTGCTACCTTTAGAAGCCAGAAAAGGGTATTGGGTCCCCTGGGACTAGAACTACAAATAGTTGTGAGCCACCATGTGCTTGCTGGGAATCAAACCCAGGTCCTTTGGAAATACAACTAGTTCTCTTAACCGTTGAGCCAACTCTGCAGCCTTTATCCTATGTCATTGCTGTACTTGTTGTTTGAGACAAGCTCTCTCTATGTAGATTAGGCTGGCCTTGAACTTACAGAGATCAGGCTATCCCTGCCTTTTGAGTGCTATGATTAAAAGTGTGATATCAAAGTGTTATTTCTAGAGACAACAGCTATGGCAGGAACTTACAAATTTGTCAAGCAGTTTCATAATTATGCAAGGTTTACTTGCATCCCAATGACTCTATATTCCACTATAGCTTTCATAGTTTAATAGTTCTCTCTATCAAACTCAGCCTTCCTAATAACTCTATAAGCCATCAGATGTTCCCTGTGTCTGGAGTGTGTGTGTGTGTGTGTGTGTGTGTGTGAGAGAGAGAGAGAGAGAGAGAGAGAGAGAGAGAGAGAGAGACTGTCTCATTATGTAGCTATCATTGACTGGGGAATTGCGATATAGATTAGGCTTATCTTGAACTTTCTGTGTCTGCTCTGAACTGGCTAGGACACATGCTTACTTTGATTCTACATTTAACCACGAACTACACACCTCTCTAAAGAAAAGCCCATTTCTTCCCGTTTCGGCAGATGGGTGTGGGGAAGAAAGAACGAGGAGTGAGGGTGGAGTAAGGAAACTGACCTAGGGGAAAGTCTTACCCTGCAGCCTATTTCTGAACTCAGGAGTTGTAAGGGAAGACAGAATGAGAGCCAGGAAATGGAGCCAAGGAAAAGGTCAACATGGTGTTAAATGGAGAAACTTAGATGAAAGCTGACTGTGGTCTGCAGGAAAGGAGTTGGGGTGAAAGGTCTAAAGCTAAGGAAACTGAGAGTGGAGAGGAATTGGCAGAGCATCTCTGGACAGCAAGTTCTTCAGGTTGTTGTAGTCAACTGCTCCTTAAAAATTAGGTCAAATAAGACTCAGACAACTTAAATAACCATCTATGTATGTGTCCAATAAATCCAGCGTTCCTTCCAATATGTCAGATGCCCTGTCCCCTTGGGTCCCCATCTCATTGCAATACCCATCTCTGCTCCCTTCTCTGTCCCAGCATCCTAAGATGTTGCCCCCTTCCCACCCTTCTCTTCCCAAATAAGCCCATTCAAGAAGCCTCACAGCTGGCTTCACACAGGGGACAGAAACAGCATAATAGCTTCTCACAAAAAGCCTCAGTCAATGGGAGTCCTTTTCTTCAAAGTCTCTTGGCTTCCTTGGTCTCCTCTTCCAGGCTTATCTCTATGGCTTCTTTTGTTTTCATTGAGGAGTTTACATTTTTCCCCCTTTCTCTTCACCAGGCATCATCTTCCCAGATGGCTCCTTCGTTAAGCAAAATGGTCCATTAAGTCAGTTTGTCCCCTAAGCAATTCTCAGCTAATATCTCATCAATCATGGTAGAAGATAGGCTTGAGTTTGCATAGAAGCATGAGTAATGGCATCGAGTGCTCAGATGGGGGGTGACTGTGTTTGTCAGCTTTCCATCATTGTAATGAAATACCCAAGCTAATCCTCTTACCAGGAGAAAAGATTTCTTTGGCTTGTGGTTTCAGCTCATGGTCTCTTGGCTCAATACTTTTTAGCCTCTGGTGAGAGAGAATATCATGGTTGGAAAAAAGTAGCTGGCTTTATAGTGACCAGGAAGGAGAGGGCAAAACCTGGAGTCCTAAGCTTTCCTTCACAAGCACACCCTTAGTGGAATAACTTCACTCCACTAGGTTTTGCATCCTGAACCTTCCATCACTTCCTAGTAGTATCATGGGCTGGTGACCAACCCTTTAATACTTGACCTTGGGGAAATTCTCAAGATCTAAATGAAAACAGTGATTCTCTTTGGATCCCTCCCATTGAGGTGACTGGAGAGGAGCAGAGGGAGACAGTAGGAGGATTTCTGAAATCTGAATATCAGCAGGTGGCTCTCTTTTCCTTCCTACTCAACTTCAATATGCCCTGTGGTGGTCCCCTGAATAGGGTGACATAGCCACTTACCAGCTGCTGGGTTTGTGCTTGATAAGAGCCAGCTATTGATACGGTGGCAGGAGTGTCTTTAAAGGAACCAGCTAGGATGACCACAAGATCTAACTTAACACAAGTCAGCTGACCAGAGGAACCAGGTGACTGGAAAGGACCCTTACTCAGTGTTTACAAGCCATGTGATCACACTGTCCTCAGCACCCTCCCCCATGCCCAGAAGGGGTTGCTCTGTGTAGCCTTGACTGTCCTGGAACTCATTCTGTAGACCCAGCTGGCCTTGAACTCACAAAGATCTACCTGTCTTTGCCTTCTGAGTTCTGGGATTAAAGGTGTACCACCATTCTAGTCTCCTCGTTTTTAATACTTTTCTTGTCCCTCTTTTTCTACAATTCCTTTCATGTTCCCAACTGATTTTACAAACTAAATGACAGTATATGCTGCCATAACAACAATGCTTAAAACCTACTGGTTTAACAAGCTAGCTTTGCTTGAGGGCAGAGAAACCCCCTGAAGTGATCATCTGTTCTGTTCTTTCCCACTCCAGGACAAAATCTCAGGTGAGGTCCAATAGCTTTCAGCATTAGATAATAAAAAGCCTTCAGCGTCTGTCCAGAATTGAAAAAAAAACTTTCCAATGCATGCTCAAAACTGCAAGTTCTCACCTGCTTCACCATTACACAGGCCTGATTTGACGAATGCATGTACCAGGCAAACATCCTGGATAATTTCACCTTCCTTCTCTCCTCATCTCCTCCCCTAGTTGCTATTTGGTAATTTTGGACCTTCGAGGTCTAACAGAGAGGGCAGCAGAAGGTAGAACAAAGGACTTATTTGAGGAGGCATTGGTGCCCCATGGCATGGTGAACATACACAACTGACCCTGAGTCTCCTGTCTCTTTCAAAAGTCATCTTTTAGGCAATCCTGGCATAGACAACCATTGTTCTTAGCTATATGAGTAATTCATCCTTCCCTTAGCACTGACCTCTATCAGCCAAAACCTTTCCTTGGGGTAAGGGAACAACTGTCATTTGTGCACCTCCTGACATTGTTGCAATTCTTTTGTTTGTTTGTTTGTTTGTTTTGTTTTGTTTTTCCGAGACAGGGTTTCTCTGTACAGCTCTGGTTGTCTTGGAACTCTCTCTGTAGACCAGGCTGGCCTCGAACTCAAAAATCCTCCTGCCTCTGCCTCCCAAGTGCTGGGATTACAGGAGTGTACCACCACCACCTGGCTATTGTTGCAGTTCTAAGGACAATTCCACAATGTGCTGGTGAATCATTTCCCAGTCCCTTTGAGTTAGGACACAGACACAGTGAAATGTAGGCTTAGATTTGTAAAAACCTACTTTAATAAGGGTTCTTAAACACTTCAACTTCTCTTCTAGCCACCGACCCAAGTAAGGGAGAAAGATGGTTAATAGAACAAGGGAGATGTGGACCTGTTTAGTAGTTCTTTCCAGTCTTCATTGTTAGGATATCAGCAATTTAGTCCACAACACCAAACATGAATCTGTAATGGCATTCCAGTCCAATCAGGAAACACCAAACACTAATCAGAAGCAGTGGCTCAATTCAGAAGAAACCTTGAGGCCCCACCAAATTGGCATGAGTCAGAGGAACCTGCAAGAAGCAGCCAGAACACCACAAGCAGTTCTTTGGCATGTTTTTTTTTTTTCTACGAAGTCACTACAAGCAAAGATTAGTGAAGAACAGCAAAGTATTGCAAGGTGAACCAATGCAAGAACATGGTTCACTGATGGGTTCTACTTATACTGGTTCCAAACAATACTAGTTCTCTCAAATGTCTGCCTCAGCAAAACATCCGCTCATGGGTCTGCTTCAGAAAAACATCTTCTCATAAGACAGCTTCCAGAAAAACATCCCAGGACACAACTGAGTCTCCAAAGAAACCAGAAACATACACATCAGTAAAAAGATTCTGCTGATAGAGGTGCTGTGGGAACCTCCATGCCAAAGTCAGTGGATAACATGAGGAAATGGGCTGGTGGGCTTCCATGAGGCTGATGTTGGTGACCACAGGGCACCTTGGTCCTAGAATCAGTACTGGAGCATTTTTAGCCCTTTTCTCAGGCTGTTCCTTCTGGGAAGACTTGCTACTGTGACATTAAACTGAAGTTTCTTCCAAAGATTTTGTAAGTTGCTATGGTGGTTTGGATGAAAATGGTTCCCACAGGCTTAGAGAGTGACACTATTAGAAGGTGTGTTGTTGTTGTTTTTTTAAGTAGGTATGGCCTTGTTGGAGGAGGTGTGTCACTAGGGGGTGCATTTTAATGTTTCAAGAGCTCAAGTCAGCCCCAAGGACTCCCTCTTGTTGCTGCCTGTGCATCAGGATGTAGAATTCTCAGCTCCTTCTCCAGCATTACATTGGCCTATGTGCCAGCATGCTTCCCACCATGATGACAGTATTCTAAACCTCTGATCTACAAGCTGGCCCTAGTTAAATGTTTTTCTTTCTAAGAGTCGCCATGGTCATGGTATCTTCTCACAGTGATAGAAACCCAACCAAGACAGTTGTTAATGCCTTTTACTCAGTCTCAGTATATCTAGACTGATTGGTAGGGTTCTATAATTAATGGTTAGTAACTCTTACCAAGACAGGCTGCTCACCTCTCCTGGCAGGCGATTGTATAGTTCCTATAAAAACAACAATAAAAAAAAAAAAAAAAAAAACCCTTCAGGTTAGCTTCCTTTCAGGGGCCACAACAACAATACTTGATTAAATACAACTATTTGCTTTCACTGTTGCCAGAAAGAAGACAATTGGCCTAGATTCACACTTTCAGGTTGTTGTTCTGAGTCATATACCAGTACCGTACCCCAAGCTCTAGGAGAACTCTCTGTGCAAGCAGTCGCTCCCAGTTTTTACCTTCTGTACCCACCATGCTACAGGTACAGAAATTCTTCATACTCCCATAATGCATGGTTCTATTCTCCATCTTAAATGTTTCCCCCAAAGGTTCCTGTGTCAAAGGCTTGGTCCCCATGTGGCGGTATTGTTGTGAGGTGGTAGAGATGTCAGGAGGCGGGTCTGAGTGGAAGGAACTAGGTCATTAGAAACACTCACTTGAAGGAGCTATGTGGAGCTTGGGCCCATGGCTACTGGGCCACCAGCTTTCCTTTCCTTTGCCATGCGCTTCTTCTTCCATGATATGTGGTCTCACCTTGGGCCAACTGACTGTGGGCTGATAACTTTGAAACTATGAGCCAAATTAAGACGTTCATTCTTTCAAATCGATCTTCTTAGACATCATATTATGACAATAGAAAACTGACTACTACAACCCCAGGCATTTCATTCTCCATTGGCAATCTCATATTTCTTTTCTTTCCCCTGTAGCCAAGGATGAGTTAAAGCTGGCCAAACAAACATTGTAATTCCATGGTTTATTCTGCAAAGTGGTTTTAGAATGAGTCTGCAAACCTCTGCTCCTAAGTTATCCTTTGTGTTAGACTCGGCTTTGAGCGTTTCTGAAAAAAGCTATGTGATAGAGTCATACTCTATCATTCTGTCTAAAATAAGCTAGCATTATGATCTGGAATTTTCCCTAAGAAAACCATACCAGATGCTAGTTTGTTATTGGTTTGTTTGTCTGCTTTGTATTTTTGATGTTGTTTGTTGGTTGGCTTTTTTGTTTGTTTGGTTTTGCTGGCAATCAGAGAGCCGAGGAATGCTGCAGAGATTATACCATGCAGGCGATTCGATGGGGTCGGAGGAGTAAATCAAAGATTGCCTCTGAGCAAGGATTGAAAGGGAAGGGACAGGCCACGAAGGTGAGGGCTTTACAAAGGGTATAGCACGTGTGCATAGGGAGAATACACAACTCGACTTGCTCAGGACTGTGGAGATGTGTTACATTTAGTGGTTGGAAACAACTGGCCAATGAGCCGTGTCACTAAAGGCAAGGTAGGGAAGCATCTGGTTCTGGAATGTGAATGGGTCTCAGGTTTACCAACACTAGGGCTTAGCAGTTAAGAGCATTTGTCACTCTTTCAGAGGGCCCGGGTTCAGTTCTCTCGCAACCATCAGAAACTTCAGTTTTAGAGCATAGATACCCTTTTCTGACCTCTGTGGGGTGTGTGATGTACATTTATATGCACATGCAGGCAAAACATTCAGACACATAAAAATTAAATAGATCTACAAATAATTTTAATAAATAAAAAGCAGGGGGTATAAAACACAACGACATTTTTTAAAGGAAGAAAGAAAACAAGACAAAAGTTAGCACATCATTCAGTTTCCAAAGTTTCATCAAATTCTCATCCAATAAAACGGAATGAATCAAGATTTCTCACTTGTGCTATCCACACTTTTTAGTTGTGCTTTTTAGATACACAGAGTCCTGTTGATGGGTTCCATTAGATTGCCTCAGGCAGAGACATTGACAGTCTGGACTGAGCAGACAGATTGTCACAGCAATGGCTGGGCAGGGATGATGCGGAAAGAGCATTCTGATACTGTTGCCAGCCACTGGTCCTCATCACATCAGTGCCAAGGGTGCGGAGAGAGGCTAGTAGAAGCAAACCTTGCCAGACTTTTGTCTGTGAGTCAAGCAGTGGAAAGGGTCCTCCACTCCACTCTTCCTCTATTGTTTAATTGCAGTTACCATTGTGAGACCCTCCAATCAACTGAGTTGGTCAGTTCATTTATTTGCATAAAGGATTTTTTCTACTCTGTTCTACAGAGTGAAACACTCTTCCAAAAATGGAGACAACAGAAGACATTCCATTGTTTGCTGACACTCCTGCTCTAGGTGGCTGCCATACACGACCCTTAACAGTCTTTCCTGATCACGAACTAGAGTACACGCAAATCCCTGTATTCTAACTTCTGGTAGACATCTCATTTTACCCCTTTGAGCCACAAATTCTAGTTTTCTAGAATTTCTAGTTTCCCATTTCATGTAATCTGTAATACTCCTGACAAATCAGGCCCTGCCACAGCAACATATTATATAATAGATGATATAGTTCATTTTAGTCAAATTTAAAAGAAAATACAATTTAGCACTGCACGCATTTATTAGCAACCTAATAGACAACATGTATTAGAATTGTAAGAGGTAGGACCAATAAGATGGCTCAGAAGGGAAAACCATTTGCTTTGAAAACCAATGGCCTGAATTCAATCCCCAGCGTGGATAATGGAAGGACAAGCCAGACTCCCAAAAGTTGTCCTCTCACATGTGTGTAACCCTGCCTCATGCATGCACACATTAACAAACACTTGCCACACCAACCCTCATTATCTTATTAATTCCCAGAACCCACACAGAGGTGAAAGGAAAAACACGGACCACAAGATAGCACAAAGTTGTTTTCTGGCCTCCACATGTACACTGTGACACATGTATCCTATCTCACATACATGTACTTACACAACAATAATAATAGTATCCCATCATTTGGGAAAGGGTAGAATGGGCAGAGAATTGGAGGTACAGACTAGATTCTCATAGTCACCAGCAAACAGACGAATAAATGTCACTTATGTTGACTGATCCTTAACACAGGCTTATGAAACATGGTCTTGTGAAGAGGCATGTAGCTATGTGTAATTGTGCCTAACACCTTCAGTATTTATAGTAATCATTATTATTAGTGGAGACAGATGTTAGCCTCTAGCATGACAAAAGAAATTAGAAATGCAACAAAAGTCCAAATCACAACCACATGCAAATATATCCTTGTTTAAGCCAAAGCTATATCCACTGCTGAGATTCAAACACGCATCCTTCCATATTTATTGAGTTGTCTATAATGTACCAGATGCTGTGTTGGACCTGGAAGACAGAGTGAAAAGGAGGGCTCATTAAGTCTCAGCCTTAAACTGATGTAGTGACTCCCTCATATTATCTCAGGAGGAGAAAAAGGATATTTGTCTTGAGTTTGGGATTAACTTGGGCTACATCATGAGTTCCAGGCCAGTCTAAGCTACAATGTCTGACTTTCAGGAAAAAAAAATTCAAAAAAGGGAAGAAACTCGGCCCAGACCTCAAAACACGAATGGATTAACCAACAGTTGTCTACCGACAGAGAGACACAGGCCTATCAGACGTTTATTTGTATGGACTAAATAAAGTGCCTCTCAGCCCCTTGTTCAGGATTATTCATCCACCAGGTGGGAATAAGCTCCTGCTTCGCCAGCGCTTTTGTTCCTCCTCAGCCAGCTGTGGCCTTGTGAGTGGGATCACCTGGTGGAAAACATGGTTGTGGCCTGCTCTGCTGTAAGCAGGCTGGCTTCTTGCTCAGGGCTCAGACTGGGCCCACGTGTTGACATAGTTTGGTTTGAGTGGGCAGGTGTGAAAGATCGATAGGTGTCAAAGGACAACGTGCTGAGGCCCAGGGAACAGAGTGGCCACATGTGCCAGACTAAACACAAGGGACTAGATGGAACAGCTAGCTGACTGGTCCACTCTTGTAACAATGCCTCTTCTGACCTTTAACAACCTCTAGTTTCCACTGAGGCTTAGGTTTGCTCTTGCATCTTGCCTGAGGAAAAGCCAAATCAAGCTCATAAGCTAATTCATCCTTCCAAATTTCCTCCCAAGCTCTCAAGAAAAAGGAACTCTTTTGATTGACTTCCTCATTTCTTCCTTGCCACTCCCGAGTCTCCCCATCGCCCACTCTGAAAACCTGGAACCTCTCTGAACCTGGAACCTCTCTCTTCCTCTTTGGCTAAGTCAGTTGCCATTGAGACAGACCAGAACAGTCCACTGAGCATGGCTTTGGAGTTCTCTAGAACTGACCACTACCTCCAACCATGTCAATCCATAAAGAAGCAAGAGCTTGATCAGAGTCTCAGTTTTACAGTCTATGAAATGAGTCTAGCATTTGCCTCATATTCTCACGGTGGATTAAGTAAACTGCTATAGGAAGTCCCTCAGCTGGAGGCTGGCTGTGCTGAGTGAATCTTCATGAAGCACCAGTTGCTGCCTTCTGACTCGGACAGGTATTTTGCTCCATTGTCTCATTGTGTTTTCTTGGACACACCCTAGAAGTCAATAAGAACCTCCTTGTCTTGCACTCTGTCCCCAACTCCTGTGATGTGGTCAGCCGTGGAAGGTGCTGTCCCAAGAACACTTGTGGGTCTCTCACAGCCCAGATAAGCACATTTTCTTGGCCTTACCAGTGCCAACTTAATAAAAGTTCAGATTCTAGTTGTGTTTTAACATCTCAGCTTCTGATTGTGCTTTCCCTCACCATGAATGGCTCTGACCTTTCCAAACCAGATGAATCATCAACTCCCCGCAGGTCCTCCCAGGCTTGCCCCTTTGTGTAAGGCTTCTCTCTGTCTAGAACACCAACTTCCTCTTCCTTTTCTGTTAGCAGTTCGTCCATCCCTCCATCCTCCCAGAGTCGTTTTATTTTCATCTTACCCATGCTGCTTTTTTGACTAGCTAGTGGGCACATGTTTTCTGAATCTCTGTAGATTACTGTAGCCCCTCCTCTCCCTTGGTAATAAGCCAGATGTTGAGTTTGTTCAGGAGGAGGGGTGGATGATCCTTCATTTCTTGTCTTCTTGAAGGAATGAATTCAGTCAGGAGACAAACAGTTAAAGCAGAAGTTTACTTAACACCGCGGCAGTTTAGTTAAAGCTAAGCAGAACACTCCAGTGAGGGATTACAGTGGGTTGCCCAAGGCGGCCTTTCTTCACAGTGTGCAGATAACATTGTGGAACTCAGCCTAGTAGGTTCTGCAGTATAGATTTTAAAGAAGTTCTATGAATGTTTTATGAATATTTAGGGTCCTTTAGGCTTAAAAAAGTGAACTCTGCAGGGAAGCCTGGTCCTATCCCTGCAGCTACCAGCAAGGAACAAGCCTATCTCCCTACTGTCCAGGGCCCAAGGCAACCTGAATTATACTCACACATTAATCAGCCCTGTTTCCACTTACCTGTTCAGCTTGGCTATCTCATACCCAGTCACAAGCCAACTGATCTACCTTCTTCAGTGTTTCCAACCTTGCTGGTTTAAACCTAACATTTGGGGCTGGCAAGATGGCTTACTGTATAAATGTGCTTGCCACCAACCCTAATGACCTGAGTTCGACCCCCTGGGGCCCACAGGAAGGAACAGGAAGGAAAGAACCCGTTCTTACAGTTGTTCTTTGTCTTCCGTATGTGGGGCAAGGCATGTATGTACACAAACACTTACATTCCACAGTACACATTGCCTTTATACTGCAGTGGCTTCTTAGTTAAATAACTTTAATTTTGTGATACATAAGTTAAATATTAATGATATAAAGAACGTACATTCGACTACTAGATACAGCAAGACTTTAGCAGGCCAGAGAGGACTTGGTTTACTTTCTCCATTGGTGATTTTGCCCCGTTTGAAATGGAGGACCCCACACACTGGGGGCAAATGACTGAGAAGGGCTTCACACCTGAGACAAAGGGTGACAGTCTTTTCTAGTGGGTGTGCACGTGATCCACATGGAATGACAGTGGCTGGCCTTGTTGGGCAGCCAGGGCCTCTCATCTCAACACTGTGGAGGCTGAAGCCTTTGTGAGAGGCCAAAGCAGCCTCAAAAGAGGCTTATGAAGAGACACCATGAGCTAGAAACGCTTCCAGCTTTTCAACAGAGACACAGACAGCTAAAGCTGGCAGGTGAACTGTGGTTAAGAAGGAAAACTGTCATTTAGAATTCCTGGGGGTCCTAGCTATTCTTCTCTAGTCCCCACGGGATTTAGACTAAGAAGAATGAATACAATTTCTAGAGATAGAGGTAGAAATAGATGATAGATGATAGAAAAATAGATAGATGATAGATAGATAGATAGATAGATAGATAGATAGATAGATATGCTTGGCTTCATGGATAGTGAAAGAAAGAGAGAAGGAAAAATCCCAAGTACATAGCAATTGATGCAGCAACTTAATAAGGTGATCAACTGCTTCCTAGACGATCTTTCAAAATTCCCAGAAAGTGGACTTCAAGGGCTGACTAGAGTGATGAGCTCCCTGGGCCATCAGACTTCATCTGACACTATAATGTGGATCTGCAGCCAGCTGGCTACCCTGACTTCTCACCTCTGAGTTGTATTTCATCAACACATCTCTTCTTTCAAATCCTGGTCTGTTGCCTATCAGTAACTTGAGAGCCAAGTAGACAGAGATGAGCTTACACTCCGACCACTGCAAGCCAAGGATGAAAATCATCTGCAGAGAGAGTCTGCATCCCGAAGAGAGCCTAAATCTTAGCATCCTCATTTTATTAACTGTATTAATGTTGTTTATTAGCTAACTTTACTAGAGACTGGGTCTCACTATGTGGCTCTGTACGCTCTGAAACTTGCTGTGTAGACCAGGATGACCTCAAATTTGTAGCAAACTTCTGGCCTACTTGGATTATAGATGTGTACCACCACACCTAGCTTCATCCTCCTTTTAGAAGAAGTAAATGAATCTCACAAGTTGCAAGTATTTGTTGTAGACCCCCAGGAGTCAGGGAAAACAGCCCTCGGATCCAGTGCCAACCTCCCTAGGCAGCTCTGTCTGCTCCTCCATAGCTTTTTTACAATCTGTCATCTGGACAAAGCTGATTAGTGACTATATTTCAGTTCTCCAACAGACTTTTAGACTCTCTAATCCGTAAAGACTCAGTGTTCACTTGGGCACTGTGGTATACTGAGCTGGTATTGTAAATGAAATGATAATTGTGTAGCACCCAAATCAGAAATCAGAGGTGCATAGCATTCAAATGCACACAAGTATTTAAACTACATGCAAGAACTCAGATTGCCTGAAATAATCAGCCATTGTTTTCTCTGTCTGTCTCTGTCTCTGTCTCTCTGTCTCTGACTCTGTCTCTGTCTCTCTCTCTCTCTCTCTCTCTCTCTCTCTCTCTCCTGTGTGTGTGTGTGTGTGTGTGTGTGTACACAAGAGGCCAGAGGACAACCACTGGATAGGCATGGGTCTTCGTCTTTTCATCTTGAGACAGTTCTCTGTTCTGTTTAAGCCAGGCCTAGGATCGTGTCTTCAAGGATGTAGTCAGAACTACTACCATGGCCATAATCCAGCCACCAAAAGGATAAAATTTTGGATTGAGGAAAAGAAGCAAAGAAGAGAAACATGCCTTGCTTTTACAGGGGACTGTCAGGAACTACACACAGAGCTCACACTCACGTCCTATGGGTATAACCTTAATCGTACGACCACCCTTATCACCTGCAAAAGGATTCTGGGAAATGGAAACTAAGCAATGTGTGGCTGCTATGGGCCATCCATACTGCACATACTGAGGCCTAGGCAGTGTATTTGAGCGTGTAACACCCCCAGGAGGAGAATGAAAGCAGCGCCAAAATTCACTGGTTGGTCTACTCTGCCTCGGGAAATACCTTAGGCTAACCTCTCCCCCAGAGGACCCGTGCTGCATTGTCAGAGACAATAGTCATGGCGGTATGTGAAACTGGGGAAGGCAGCCCCTCCCTTAGGAGGTCCTCAGGCTGGGTCAGAGGGCACCGAGGACACCAGCCTTCTTCTAGTGGCCGAGTAGCAGAAGCTCCAACTGCTGTCTCCTGGACAGCCTGGGCTGTGCAGCACAGTAATCACACACACTGGGCAGCTGCATCAATGGATCCCTGTCTGTGGACGTTGGTCCCACCTCCAGACTTTAAAGCCATAAGAAGTATTTTCAATCCATTTCTGAGTCCTGAAGGAGCAAGCACTACATTTCTAGATGCGCTTGACCCTTTGAGGAGAAGATGTCATTGAATCCACCATTCTTAAAAGTCACAGTGAGGCTTCTGTGAAGATCAGACACTAAGAATTTGGATACAAATATTGAAATTTATAGCCCATGCCTTAAAGGATTTTAGCCTTGGAAGGAGACACCTAGCAGCAGGTATCCATGTAGCTATCTTTTTTTTTTTAACCTCTAGCCCCAACTCTTCTTCCTTTTAGAATATCACCATCCTCTGTGGGAAAATATCCCATGATATACCTTGAAGTGAGCAACCATCTCTGTATCAAAGTCAGAGAAACCAGGAACCCTTCTCCTTTTCTCTTTGATTCCTCATAGTATAGGGCTGGGCGCATACCTGGGCTCAGCCAATCAGATGGTCTCTGGGTGCTCTTGAGTGGCATATAAAAAGCTTAGCTGCTGGGAAGTGGTGGCGCACGCCTGTAATCCCAGCACTCGGGAGGCAGAGGCAGGCAGATTTCTGAGTTTGAGGCCAGCCTGGTCTACAGAGTGAGTTCCAGGACAGGCAGGGCTACATAGAGAAACCCTGTCTCATAGCCATAGCTGCAGGCTGTTATTAACTATAATGGTAGTGGTGGGTCAAGCTGATGCCTAGCTCTAGTTCCTACACTGCTCTGCAGTCTTGCTTTGATTTTGAGATTCTCCCGTGACATTCTAATGAGTTTATTTCTTTCCCTTAAGATGGTGGTGGCACACGCCTGTAATCCCAGCACTCTGGGAGGCAGAGGAAGGTGGATTTCTAAGTTCAAGGACAGCCTGGTCTACAGAGTGAGTTCCAGGACAGCCAGGGCTATACAGAGAAACCCTGTCTCAAAAAAACCAAATCCAAAAAACAAAAAACAAAACAAACAAACAAACAAAAAAGATGGCCAGAATTGGTCAATGACCAAACTCCTTGAATACAGAACTGCTGCTTCAAAATCTAAAGCTAAAAGAAATCTCAAGCTATCTCATATAAAGGGAGGAATTTTGGTAAAAGACACAGAAGAGAAGTATGGGAAGTAGAGATATGTAGAGATTTGGATCCGGGTTATAGGGGATTCTTCACTGATCTCACAGAGTGAACTTAAACTATAGTTCTGTCATAAAGAACACATCTGAAGGTAACGGGGATGGTGGTTGCCCAGTGGTCCTCCAGTCTGGATGAGTACTTCAGCTAACTCTCCAAGTTATTGTGAAGCTTAGATGGTGCTTCAGTACTTATCAAAAGGGCTAGCCCTACTCTGCCAACCAGTCATCAGCCACTGGCTTCCTGGGAAAGACCTATGATGTTTATTGGACTAAGTTTCCTCAATGAAAGTAATTCCCAACGTGGCTGAGGGTTAAGGCTGCCTCCTAGCTGGTGGGAGAAAAAATTCAGTACTCCTAGAAGGGACATTCATGAACAGCACAGTGAAACATCTACTCCACCAGGGCTCTCTGCAATACTGAACCTCTAACTCCAGTTCCTATTGCTTAGGACAGGCAGCATCCAACCCAAATCATTGATGATAAGAATCTGGTTTGGCCTGGCCTTTATCAGTTTATCTAAGATAGCTCGAGAAAGTTTCTTGGCTTTGCACTCAAAAAACACCTAGACAGCAGTTTTGATTTCAAGGTTGTGGGCCACAGAAGGCAACTCAGGATATCTTCAGAGAATTCGTTTCTTAGAATGATGTGAAAGGCTCTCAAAATCACAGGTCAGCAATCACCCAGAGATTGGTTCTCCCGATCCGCTCAGCTATGTCTGGAAAACAAGATCATACAAGAAGGACATGTATCATACACCTAGCACTTCACGGGGTCAGTAGTCAAGGGGCCACAGGGATACATGCTGTTGCTAGACATCATAAATGGCATGTAATGCACAAGCCAGAAATTTTATACACTGGGAAGAGGTATTTAAGATGGAATATATATGTCTATGTTTGGTAGACACACACATATGTTTACATGTATTCCAGGGTTAAGCAAAACAACTTTACTGGAAAGTGTTCCAAAAAGTTCCTCATAGATTTAAATTACACCTTGGAGCGTGACCTCAGAAAAGGGTTGTGCCCACCGGTGAGATCGAGTCAGCTATTGTAAGCAGAGGGAACCACAGATCCAAAGGCCCAGAGGTGAGAGAGAAGCTGGAGTAGCACAAAAGAGCTTGGCCCTCCTGCCACCCAGTGGGCTCTTTGCCTCTTACCCAGGTGCCTGGGAGGCATCGTTGGCAGCTGTTCAGAGGGAAACCCGCCAGATGTTGAGTCATCAGAGGCACTCCCAGTTTCCCACCTTTTGTGAGCCAATGCCCGCAGTTCCTCTGGGCCAAGACAGGCCCCACCTGGTCCTGTTTGACTTGTATGCTCTGCCAGGATCTCCACCAGGGGTGGCATAGCCTGGCACCCGCCCCCTCCCCCCATGCTTTCCAAATGACAGCAGTGTCCAGGTCAGTACGAAAGACAGGTCCCTTTTCATGCACATAAGGTTTGCCCTGATGTCAGTCAGTCTCAGGAAGCAGGTGGCAGGTGCTTGTTGCTGGCAGTTTGGCTCTGGAACATAGCTCTGCTGGTCCCACCTCAGCACCAAACATGGAAGATCTCCCAGAGGGATGTGGAGTTTCCACTGACAGTCCAGAGGTGATGAAATTTGCTGACTTCTAAGCCATTGCTTGACGGCAATAAGGAAAACATCTATCACAATTAAAAACAAAAACAAACAAAAAAACTTCACTTGCAACATGCAAGTTAACAGGTGCTGGCATTTATTGAACACTGAGAATGTGCCTAGCAATGACTTTGTAGGAACTAAACCGCAGCATCATTATAAAGACCCTAAAACACAGCCCCCACTGAAGAGATGAAGTAGCTCGGGCAGTCTCTCTACTTTAATCTCTGCATTTGCCCAGCATGTGGTGATATCTGAAAATGTTCTGTGAGTTGGCGACACCTATCCAAAGGATGTCTTCCACCTTCAACTAATTCTCTCAGAAAACATCCTTATAGGAACATTTAGAAGTGAGCCTCACCAATCTCCTAGGTGATTCTAGATCCAGTCAAGTTGACATATCCAGTGAGTTTAGGAGAACATGCAACAGTATCAGCTTTGGGGCAACAACAGAGACAACTGGTCTGGTAAGCTGAATCATAGGTCCTAAAGTTATCAGGTTTTGATTCTTAGACCTAGTCAATGTTGTTTTCTAAAGTAAAAGCAAAGTCTTTGCATATGTGATTATTGAACTCTATGAGATGGAGACTAGGTTATCCTGTATTATAGGGGCTGGGGTTTACAATTTCAGTTGATCTTATTTTTGCACATGTGTATGTGTTCAGTGTTTGTGTGTGGAAAAGGGTGATATCAGGTGTCTTCTTCAGTTGCTTCCTACTGAATACTACTGAGGCATGGTCATACGCTGAACTTGAAGCTCAATATTCAGCTAATCTAACTAGCCAGAGTACCCTAAGGATACCCTGTCTCTGCCTCTTGCGTATGGGACTATATGAAGGCCACCATAACCACTTAGATTTAATGTGGGATTCTAATCCTGGTCCTCACACTCAAGGTCTTTACTTACTGAACTCTCTCCCCAGTCCTGCAGGCATGCTTGTAAAAGAAAGGTGAAGGAAACCAACACGGGTACAAATGTGGCCTGTTGATACCTGGTCTGAGCCCCGTGAAGCTGACTTCATGCTTATTGCATCTAAAACTAAAAGAATCCTTTTCTCCCATTTCAAACCACCAAGTTTGCCTTAATTTGTTACAGTATCACAGGAAACTGTTACCCCTCCCAGAGGAAGCACCAGAACTTTGTGGAGAGGTGATGTTATGGTGGC
The DNA here is from genome assembly GCF_947179515.1 of Apodemus sylvaticus. Classification (NCBI taxonomy): domain Eukaryota; kingdom Metazoa; phylum Chordata; class Mammalia; order Rodentia; family Muridae; genus Apodemus; species Apodemus sylvaticus. Next base: position 57,163,794 of record NC_067482.1, on the reverse strand, counting down.
AGCCGACTACTCAGTCATGTACCTTGGACTCTTTCTGTATTTTCACACCTGGTCCAGCTGTTCTGCTCTGGACTGGCTGCCTTTCAGTGCTGTTTGTCTGTGCACACCAGTATACGGAAACCAGGTCACTGTGTGAGATGGATTCCTTCTGTGGGTGACTACCCAAAAGAAGGTCACTGAGTCATGTAACCTAGAGTGTGCTTGGACAAACTCTTTTTAGGTCACTAGCACCCTGTAAATCCCAAAGTTAAATATTCTCATGGAGAATCTATGAATACCCAAGATCCGTTTATAAATATAGAAGAACCTATGGACCTAGGTTTGAGAAACTCAATTAAAACCTGTTCCTTCTAGGTCTGCCAAGGAACCTGTCTCTTACACCTTCAGCCTGCTCTGTGTGGGCTCATCCCTTGTGGGCTGCACCCACCTGCTCTCCCTCCTCTTGCTGTTCTTGGCACTACTTTCTCTATCACGGTACTACCCACACAAGGTTTCAGACTCCTGAGGAACCCAACCTTGGCTGGGCAGGCTGGGATCCACCCTGATCATGGGTCCTCACCCTATGCTCTCTCTCCTTCTCTGCGTCACAGGCTTCTGCTCCAGTGAGTCCCCAGCCCACTGGGGGCCAGAGTCTCAGAGCCCTTGAATTATTCTAATCCTGGGATCTTAGGGGCAATGCTATTTTCTTTTAATTTCTAGTTTTAAAAACAAACCAAACGAGAACACCTTCACTGAGATCTAAAGTGTGTCTTTCTCTGGGGCTCATGTTCAGTTCTTTGATACATCTCAACCTCCACCCCATCCAACTCTAACAAAAAGTTACCAAAATCCTTACCCAATAAGTAGAGGCTGCACTCACACCTAAAACACTTTTATCTTAACTAAAAACCCTTGTTGGCAGTGAGCTCTTTCTGCCCTGCTCCAATCCAGTGAGCTTGTTGATAGTGACGGTGGTTAGGCCTCTCTTACGGCATAAGCACCTTGAGCAACAAACCCCTGGTTGCTTACCAAACCTTTCCACATATTTGTCACCTCAGGTCACACCTGAGCCAACTCCATCTTGAGTCTACCTGAAGTGGCTTTCCTAAATCAAAGCCACTGCATGACCCAGGTATTCTTTCTGGAAAGATCATGTCCTTGCACACGCACCTGCCAAGCATAATAGCAATGAACATTGCCCAAGTGTCTATAGTTCTTTATACGCTTTCATTTCTATCTGCGCATCTGATCCTACCAAACCCTTGGGAATTGTTTGTGTTCGCATAATCTCGCTTTATAGGTTAAAAAATGGCACTCGAGAGTTCAATGGACTCATTACATTACTGGTGTAGTACATAGAAGGCCTAACCTTTGGGCTCTATTTTCTGACTGCAGAGCTTGTCTACTCTCTATTCTACCTCTGCCTTAGACTTTCTGTACAGTAAAGCTAAAGCAAAGGCAAGAGACAAGAGATTCTGTCTGTCTCTCCAACAGGGCTGTCAGCCTGAGTTACGTAGAATCACTTACCCTGAAGTTGAATGAGCTTATGCAGCAGACACCCCTTCTATGGGTTGACAGCACAATTGAAAGCCATCCAGAACAGAGGATGAGTTTCTGAGACTATCTCCCTACTACTCTGAGACATCTTGGATCTGGGCAAGGTTGATGGATGAATTCTGAAACCCCACTATTTAAACTCCAGTCCTATGCATCTCAAAGTCATGAGGTTTGGGGTCAGACACACAAAGATAGCAAACAAGTAGACTGTGTTCTTTCTGCATGCCTCACCTATTTGGAGGACAAGGACCTGAGGCATCATTTTCAGGACTTCCTTGTCTGGAAGCTTTGAAGGACTTCAAGATGGCAAAGTAAAACATTAAAGGGCTTTGATGGGTGTACTGGCTGGTTTTGTGTGTCAACTTGACACAGACTGGAGTTATCACAGAGAAAGGAACTTCAGTTGGTGAAGTGCCTCCATGAGATCCAGGTGTAAAGCATTTTCTCAATTAGTGATCAATGGGGGAAGGCCCCTTGTGGGTGGTACCATCTCTGGGCTGGGATTCTTGGGTTCTATAAGAGAGCAGGCTGAGCAAGCCAGGGGAAGCAAGCAAGTAAGGAACATCCTTCCATGGCCTCTGCGTCAGCTCCTGCTTCCTGACCTGCTTGAGTTCCAGTCCTGACTTCCATTAGTGATGAATAGCAGCATGGAAGTGTAAGCTGAATAAGCCCTTTCCTCTCCAACTTGCTTCTTGGTCATGATGTTTGTGCAGGAATAGAAACCCTGACTAAGACAATGGATACAGGGGCCTCTGCCCAATTTTCTTTCTGACTTTTTAATGTGCCCTGAGGGTTGATGGGTACAGGGGATCTACCTCCTTTTCCTTTTGTGACGTCAGTGTGCCATGTGGGTAGACTCAGATTCATAACCAAATCTCTCCTAATGAATGAAGGAAAATGAGCTTTCTCTCACGAGGCTGGGTATCCACACAGGGTTGGCCAGTCCAGCCAACCTAGGGAGAGCTGTCTGCAGTCATCATTTTACTAAGCCTCCATTCATTACAGCTCTTGAAGGGGGCATCTTATCCCCAGGTGGAGATGCTGAAGCTGACTTGTGGCTTTATCACTTGTGACTTATTCTCATAGGAAGTAGTAGACATAAGACTTAAGTACAATTGGTGATCGAGGGGGTAAGGCCCCTTGTGAGTGGCACATCACTTAAACCAGGCAGATGGAAATATCATACAATGGAGGAGGCTGAAGCTCAGATGGTTCAGGCAGTTACCTCTGGTCATAAATGCTTCTAGCAGGCAGTGGAAACCTCCAGGGGCCTTCCCTCACCAGAAGCTTTTCCTACAGCCTGTCTTTGTGCCTGCCTATGCTTTTCCCTTGACAGCTGCAGCTTTGAATTGGGAGCTGAGGTCAGGTATTAAGGAAGCTCCATTGCTTGTCGAATGTTGGGTCCCTCGGAGCTGACCTTCATGGTTCCCAGAGGCTGTCATAACCTCTGACAGGGATGGCTCCACCCAGCAGAGGACCTGAGGTGGAAGTTCCCAGTAGGTTAAACCCTTCAGAACCATTCTTTTCAATTCTTCTTAGGGGAGGAGCTTAGACCTGGGTCCCATTTCATAATCCAGGGAGGCCTTGTACCCTACATCCCTCTCACCTCCACCCATACCTGCCCCCACCTCCATGCTTGGCATGCCATCCAGGCCTGTCTGGTAAGCCATTCCCTGTCACTCCCTTATCCTGGCCTCCAAGCCTCTGACCGTAGAAACCAGAGCACTAATCCTTTTTGAGTGCCCCAGAAATGGATGACTATGGGGACATTCCAATATGTATGGCGGAAGTGACTTTAGAGGACACAGTTGGCTCTCCCAAGGCAGGCCTGTGCCCTGATTGCCAGAATCCTATTTTACACCCTCAGGCCTTTAAAATGTAAGTGATTTCATTATAAAATCATGATAATTGGGCACATCATGGTCACTGTTTTCATAATGAGCAATGGTCATTCTTCTACATTTCTTTTTCTTCCTCCCCATTCTTTCTTTCATTCCTATGGCACAGAAACTCATCTTGCCTTTCCCTGAGATTCACCCAAGCTCAACTGTTTTACTTTGGTTTTGAACTATGTTCTTTTATGCCTGGCGCTGCCCCATACATTACCACAAGCTACTCTACCGCTTGAGCAAGCACATTTTACTTCTTTATCCCTCTTACCCCACTGCTTCCCAGGGGCTGGCTGTGACTCACTCCATTTTAAGGATGAGAAAGCACCAAGTTTTGAAACCTAAAATCACCGTATTGGCCAACAAGTTGGGAATTTGAGGTTCCAAACTAAGTCCTTCTGACCACCAGAACCATCTTCATAGACATAAACATCTTCAAGAATGTCAGAATTTCTTGAGTCAACAGGTCATTCTTCATCAGGGCCTTGCAGATGAAAAGAGGAAAGTGAGAAAGATATAGCCCCTATCTTCAGAGGTCACCACAGGACGAAGCCAAGTCTGTTTTCTGTGTAAGAACAGTTAGCAAAGCAAACACAGCCATGTTTTCTGTACCTCCAGAAGAGGGGCTTTTAGAACCCCACTGTAAACCCCTAAATCCATGGATGCTGGAATCTCAGAAGCAACAGAGGGTGGTACATATACAATCTATACATCTCCTCCTGTATACTTTAAGTCCTGTCTCTACCATGTCTCATACATCTTTCATTGCAAATTCAATGTAAGTGTTTGTAGTGCTATATTGTTTAGGGAATAAAAACAAGACAAATGTTTCCGTAAAAATGTGATAAAAAATATTTTTTGAAGTATAGTTGGTTGATTTATGCTTTATGACATTTCCTTAAGACAGAGGTAGGGGAAGGAGCCTGAGTATGAGGAGGGTCAGAGACTTTAACATTCTCTTCTAGCACAGTCCCTGAAATCTTTGTCTGCTCCAGATTTGCTGTCTGCAGCTTGTACAGTTTACAGATATTTTATCCTCAACTTTCATGCATGTGTTTCAAGTCACACTTGCCAAGCCCTGAGTTCTTTCGTGACTTTTGTGTGTGAACTGTGAGTTGGTAAGCCATGAACTTTCTTTGCTCTAAGCAAATCCTTTCTTTCACAGGGATGAGGCGGATGACTTGCTGAGAGCCGTGTGTCTATGCCTGCTGCTATGGTGAGTGGTAGCCAAGGAGCTGTGATCCAATCCAAGTTGTGCCGAGTATGACCAAATGGCCTTAAGCAATTTTCCTTGGCTTCTTCAAGCCTCCTTGCTTTATTTTTAAAGCAGAGTGATACATGACTTTTGTAGTTAATGGGCAGGTTTTTTGAGGATTAATAGAAAAAGAAGAATGGATCTGGAAAATGTGGACTCAAGCCAATGGGGGCCACAGCCACCACCAGGTTGCCTGTGGGCCATCCAGGGAGGGGTTGCTTCCCTTTCCTTTGCCACAGTGATCCAGGTTTCCACTGGGGCATTTGGCTCCTTGGCATTCTCAGCCATGTGTCTTGAACTTGTTGGCTCTACCCCATCTCCAACTAGCTTATGATCTTAATGCTAAACCATCTTTGCGGTGGTTTGAATGGGAATGGCCCTCATAGACATGAGCCATTCTGAATACTTGGTCCCTAGATGGTAAAACTGTTTGAGAAGGATTAGAAGATATGGCCTTGTTGGAAGAAATATGAGGTTGGGGGCGAGCTTTGAGGTTTTAAAAACTCACTCCATTCCCAGTTAGCTCTCTCTGCATCTTGTGTATGGATCCAGATATAAATTCTCAGTCACTATCCCAGCACCACGGCGGCCCACCTCCTGCCATGCTCTCTTCCTGATGGTCATAGACTCTAACCTTCTGCAAGTATGAGCCCCAAATTAAACACTTGGTTGCCTCAGTCTTGACATTTTGCCAAAGCAATAGAAAAGTAAACCAAGACACTACTCTTGAACTCAGTGATTGGTTTAAACAACAGAAGACAGCTCTTCCTGAGCCAATACAGACAGGAGAGTGATTCCTTAAATGCAGGAACTACCAGAAGCTATGACATCTTCTCTCAGAGAGTGTAAAGTCTAACACTGTCACAGCCACTTGCTGATATGAGGTGATAGCTTCCAACTTCCAGGAGCCCACCACGTGCATCTGAAGATGAAGCTCATAGATATCGGGCCTTAGTGTCTTGCATGAATTGCTGGTGTAACCCTTACCTGATATCATCCTGATTGCCAGACTTGGAATTCTATGATCAAATAGAGAGAGGTCTTCTCTGATTTAAGCCAGTAGAAATCAAATCTTCTTAGTCATGGAGTATCAGGATCCGTCATTCTCTGCTTCTTCCCTGCTCAATTCATGCTAGGAGCTGGCCTCACATGAGGACAAAGGGCAGGAAGGGGAAAGGAAGATTCCCTGGGAGCTTCTCTGAAAAGTGTTCTAACAGAAGAGCCTGGAGCTATGGGCCAGAGTTACCTGGAGATGTTCATGATCTAACCTATCCTTCTCCATGGATTATCAAGGGTTAGCTTGTATGATAATCCCCACCAGCACAGCCAAGGACAGGTTACCGCTCTGGTATCCAGGAATCCAGAGCCACTCCACAGCTCATATTCAAGAAGTGCTCAGGGTTGGGGGTGGAGGCCATCTCCCCTAAAGACCCATTCATATCTCAGGAGTCCCTTTGTAGACACCAGAAGAGCGCCTTAGCCCTCAGCCTCCTGATCTGTCACCCTTTAATCTGCCGCGAGGTATGAGATGGGCGTGGCTCCATGGAGAGAGCCTAGATACTATCTCTCCTGACTGCAGTTCCCTGTGGCATCCATAAGAAGCCAGGGGAGGAGTGGGGGTGTTGTTGGGGCCTGTAAGATATTAGGGGAACTTGGAGACAAAAGAATAACAGTCAACAAGTCAGGACATCCTAGGCTAGGTGAACTTGGAGACAACTCAGGCAAGTACATCAGTTAGAACCCCAAGTAAGAGAAACCCATTACAGGGAAGGGATTTATGGGAACACCATGGCAGGTGTATTAATGAGGCACAGATCCCAGCTACCACACATTCTAGCTGTCACTCTTTATAACGTCTTGGGGCTCACTCATCTAGAGCAGGAGGCTAGGAAAACACTGTTTTGATCAATGTGTGTGGGAAGGGCCTAGCCTAGTGCCTAGGCCCAGCACAAAAGTGAGCTGGGTATAAAAGGATCTCTCCACTCATTCAGGGAGGATTGGGGCAGGGGAAGACCAGGAGCTGGGTCAAAACAGATTCCATATTCAGCCTTCTAATCCTATGTCCCTTAGCCCCCTTAGCTGCTGCAGTGTAACAGGCTCCCTGCTGGGGATGCAGAGAAGAGGGCTACTCTGTAGCTATCAGCCCAGGCTCAGACTCTGCAGTAGAGCAAGATGCAAGTAATCACCTTCTAGGTGTGGGTAAGGCCACCTCACTGGGGAGTGCTCAGAGGGACTTCACAAAGCTGAGCAGAATAGAGCCTGAGAAATGCAGGAGAAAGATAGGGAATTCAGGGCTGGTAATGCAAGGAAGGGCCACAGGGACTCTGTATTCTCTTCCTCTTAGTAATGTGTGTGTATATCAGGAAGTCATAGAAAAGCCAAACCGTGAATTGTGTGTGGGGGGGGCTGTGCATGTGTGGGGGGTGTTTATTGTTTGATTATCATTATTATTGTCATCTAATTTTAAAACAGTCGGTGTCCCTGGCAATCTGTAATGATGACTATTGAATATTTACTTATTGGAAAATCTTCATTGTAAGCTGAAGAAATGGCTCTGTGGTTAAAAGCACTTGATGCTCTTCTAGGGACCCAAGTATGGATCTCAGCACCCACAACAGATGACTCACAACCACTTATAACTCCAGCTCCAAGGGATCTGATTGTCTTCTAGCCTCTAGGGCAGCCACTCCTATGTAGTACGCGCGCGCACACACACACACACACACACACATACACACACACACATACACACACACACAAACACGCGCACACACACACACACAAACATGCACACACACACACACACATACACACACACATACATACACACACAAACATGCACATACACACACACAAACATGCACACACACACACACACACACACACACACGAACATGCATACATACACACACACACACAGAGAGAGAGAGAGAGAGAGAGAGAAAATAAGCCTTTCAAATATTTTGTTTTGTTTTTTAAATCTTCATTGCCAATGATCCTGGATTACCCAAGAGCAGTTCCATATTGGCATATGTTGTGTATCAGACACATTTCTTCCTTATTCCTCCCATTAGTCACTGCAAGGGATGAGATTTCTTTCACCTTATTTTGGGGCTGAGGATATAGTACAGTTGGAAGAATGCTTGCCTTGCACAGATGGGTCAATCCAAAATGAACAACCCAGCATCACAAAATGAAACTGCCTGTATCTGTGTAGCTGAGAATCTCCTTTCATTCACATTTTTTCTGTATTTAACTTTTTTAAAATGATGGAGGGGAGTCTAAAAATATTGTATCTTTCAACAGTGCTCCCATGGGTGCACAGGGGGCTCCTATCCTCTCTCTCTAGATCACTGGATAGGAAGGCGGAGGCTGAGAGCATGCCCAGGGCTCCACAGTTGCACGGGAAACAGTGCATCCTGACTTAGGGTGTGTGGCTTCACATATATTCCTCTCCATGCCTCTGATTCCCATCATCAAAGACAGGGTTGACTTAGACGAAAGAAGAGAGCAAGCCCTTGCAACAGGACTTGGGAAATTTCACACAAGTGTTTGCCAACCCGTGTGTCCATGGCCTTGAATGGCATTCTCCAGGTACCAGAGCTTGCTCCAATGTGGAATAGAGACCTATACAGTTGCTCAGTGACAGGCACATGGCATGAGTAACCACGGTGTCACTGAAGGGGCACTGTGGCCTTTCAGTTCCACACGGCAGTAAGCCTGCACCAAACAGACATCGACAGAAATGCGATTTTTTTAAAAAGATTTATTTTTTTATTTATTTGAGTATACTGCAGCTGTCTTCAGACACACCAGAAGAGGGCATTGGATCCCATTACAGATGGTTGTGAGCCACCATGTGGTTGCTGGGAATTGAACTCAGGACCTCTAGAAGAGAAGTCAGCGCTCTTAACCACTGAGCCATCTCTCTTGCCTGAAATAACCAGTCTGCTTCTAGAGGGTGTCACAGTTAGCTTTTTTTTTTTTTTTTTTTGAGACAGGGTTTCTCTGTATATCCTGGCTGTCCTGGAACTCACTCTGTAGACTAGGCTGGCCTTGAACTCAAAATTCCGCCTGCCTCTGCCTCCCAAGTGCTGGAATTACAGGCGTATGCCACCACGCCCGGCAGAATTGTGATTCTTATAAGGGTACCTGACTCGAGCATGCACAGTCTAGTTCAGCTGGTCCCAGTGTGAGCTCAGGGTTGGACTCACATTGTCTCTCTGGACCTGGTTCTCTTTCATGTGTTGATTCCACTTTAGGGTTTGCACTCCACTCATGGTCACAAGATGGCTGCCAATAAGTGCTGGAGTTATCACCTCTTCCCTGGAGGCTCCAAGGCTCCAATACAGTCTCATTTCTACTAATTGTTATACAATTATATTGTCTCCAACATCCTGATTAGCTGGGTGGGTACCAGCTGCCACCCCTGAAATCAGAAAAGATCCGTAAAGAGAATGCTTAAAGAAAAGTTGTACTGCTAGTCCCAACCCACCTCCAAAGTCTGCAGTGTTTGAAAACGCCCAAGGAAGATTATTATATAGAAAGTTCTGTTTACCTCTTCTTAATACCTTTAAATTAAGGTATTAAGGCTGTCTCCTCTTTCTGTTCTTTTTATTTATTTATTTATTTATTTATTTATTTATTTTTAAGCACCAGGGACCCAAGGCAATGTTGATCTGTTGCCTCAGGCTTCAGTCACCTTGTCTAAACACACACACACACACACACACACACACACACACACACACACACGCACACACGCACGCGCACACACACACACACACGCACGCACGCACACACACACAATGAGCCCTTGACCATGCCTCAAAGTGGGTGAAGAAGCTGGGAACGGAGGCCCAGGAGGCCCCATGTTCACAAGACCTGAGTTTGGGATCTGCCCCATGCCCACGATGATGGGGAAAGCCTGAGGAGAGCTCCTTTAGGCCGCTACCCAGAAAACCAGAGCAGCTCGCCTAGCTCGGAGCTCTATTTCCTGTGAGAGGCAGTCAGAAACTCCAACCAAATAAGGCCCCAAGCTGGGTGGGAGTCTGCCATGCAGAGTGTTTATATAGATTAGAAGGGCTCCGTTGACTCACAGCATAAACCTCCTAGGCTTTGCAGTTCATCAAAGCTTAATGTTCCATTTCACGATGTTCCCTGCCCGTTGCTGAGTGGCTGTCAGCTCTTCGAAGGGAAACTTCCCCCTTCAGGGTACGTTTCCCCTTGTCCTGAGCCCAAGAGCTCGCGGCATCTGCTCGCTCTCTGTGCTTCAGAGCGGTGCAGATGTGGAGAGTCACCGCACCATCTTTTGTTTCTGCTCATCAGCCAGCCTGAGCAGCAGTTCTTGGAACAGCTGCAGAGCACTGGGGCTCCCAGCGGGGAGCAAAGGAAGCCAAATGAAGCCCAGAATGATGCATGAGATGCGCCAGCACACAAGGGCCCAGGGGTGGGTCTCTTCATGGGAAGCTCAACTCAACTCTGTAGCCCCATAACCAGAGTGTGGACTGGTGGGAAGTAGTCAGCTTCCCACACACTGGTCAGTGTTTTGGGAACTGCTGGTGAGAGCCAGGGATTGATAGTCTCAAAAAAAAAAAAAAAAAAAAAATCCTGGAGATATGGTTTTGCCCAGTGCAAGATCACACGAGAAACTTCTACACCGAAGACTTCAAGTTGGGAAAGAGCTGGTGGGGTGATGAAGAAATCCAAATAGCAAAGGACGTGCAAAACTGTCTCATCCCCTTCACACTCAAAGTGTTTGTGGTTCTCAAAACAACACTAAGGAAAAGGGAAGACAAGTAATAGCTTGAGAGACAATACTTGCAAACAAAACTCACGGGATCGTGGAGGAAGGGCCCCCAGGAAGCAAATAGTTAAAAAAAAAAAACATGATAAATGAGCAGAAAGTCATGTGTGGGCTGTCGGCCATCTTAGATGGCATCGTCAGGAGAGTCTCTCGTAGAGTTTTTGTCTGTTAAAACAAGCAAAAGGCCAATCGTGAGGGGATCCAAACGGAAGAAGCAGGGAACAAAGCTTGTGTGCTCCCGAGGCGGGAACAGGCGCAGGCGCAGGAGGTCTGGTCCTCCAGGGAACGGTGAGCCGGAGCTGGAGCTGGAGCCGCGGTCTGTGCTCCTGTGATTGCATCGCATGAGCGTGTGAGAATCCTGTGCTCACTGCCACAGAAAGGATGAACCAACAGAGTTCTTCATTGCAAATAGTGAAGCTGATTTGCTGGGAGGGGGGGGGGGGGTTGTTTGTTTGTTTGTTTTGTTTTTGTTTTTCAAGACAGGGTTTCTCTGTAGCCCTGGCTGTCCTGGAACTCACTCTGTAGACTAGGCTGGCCTCGAACTCAGAAATCCACCTGCCTCTGCCTCCCAAGTGCTGGGATTAAAGGCGTGCACCACCATCGCCCTGCTGATTCGCTGGTTTTGTGGGTCAATGGGGTAACTCAGTGGGTAGAGGAGCTTGCTCCCAAGCCTGAGGTACTGAGTTCGATCCCCAGTACCCACTCAGAGAGAACTGACTCCTCTTGCAAATTGTCCTCTTGCCTCCGTGGGCGTGCTGTGACATGAGCTCACATGCACACACATGTGCACAAGCATCCATGTTCACAGAGAGAATAAAATAAATAAGTATGATAACTTTCTCCCCAAATAATGTTGGACAGCTCATAAACATTTTGAAGGTTCTGGAAAAACAAAAGAAAAGAAAAGAAACAAGCAAATAAAAACAAACCCCAGAACTCAGGGTCAAAGGTAAAGCTGATTCCTTAGCAACAGAAGGGAAATCCATTGGAATGTCCCCAGGTAAGTGTGTATGGAATCTACTCCGGCCTTCCCCAATTGATTTTACCCAAAATGTCCCTCCTTTTTTAGGTTTCTCTAAAGTGGCCACAGATGTGGGATGGTCCAGAGGGAGGAAAGGGAAGGGGGAAAGGATATACTATAATCCCAACAAATTATTTTAAAAATCTATAAATTCCAATTAGGTCTTTGTAGTAATTCAAGTGAGAAACAGCGGAAGGCCGGATGGGCCTAGACGGGCTACAAGAGAGGGGTTCTCAGAGCAAGGGCCATGGCCAGCAGCTTCCATGACTTCTGGGGACTGCGAATGTCAGGTCCCAGCCTGACCTCACTTGACTTTGACTCTTGGAGCGAAAGGAGCACAGGCAACATGCCCTGTGTGTGTGAGGGGCTGGGGGTTAGGGGGAGTGCTGGCTGGCTGGCTGGCTATGTCTGTGTGTGTAGGCCAGTGGTGAGTGTTGGGGGTCGTCTTCTACTCCCTGAGACACAACAGAAAGGAAAAGGTCTACAGAAGCCTCTCAGCACAGGAACAGGGGGAATTCCAGTACAATTAACTCCTGGGTGAGGCCTTTCTCCCTTTTCAGCAGCAACCCAGGAACTTTCTAGGAATCTCTGGAGAAACCCCATCACATGGCAAGCACTGGCTGTGCTAAACCCCTTACCAGACCACAACCCTACCCAAGCCTGTCCAGAGCCCCCACACTTCTCCCACTTTCAAAAGGAAGGGCAGGAGGGGGATTCCTTAGCAACCTGCAGGGATGGAACTTGAGAGCAACCAAGATGATACATATGGCTAACGATCAGACACCAGCTGCTCCGTGTCCCCTGAGGAGCCGGATGGATCCTGACTCAGTACCCCACACCTTCCCCAGTTCCCCCTTAAAGAGCACATAGCACCCCAACCCACGCTTAAGCGCTTACCTTCTCTGAGCCTCTTCCTTTCAGCCCTTGTACCTAAGCCTATATTTATATATCTTTTTATATATTCTTATAGCCTATGTTCATTTATCTTTATATCTCTAATAAAACATCCATCTCTCCTTTACAAACTGGCTAATCCTAAAATTCTTTTCAGCAATGAAGCCGCAAATCCTGGCGGAGTCTAAGTTGTGGCGCCTTAAAAGTCTAGGCAAACTTGCCGGGCTTCCTGAGGTCTTCGTATGGACAGTCTCTGTCTCCTCATTGCTGACACTCCCCACCTTATGGTGAGGCAGGGCCTCTCACTGAACCTGTAGTTCACCAGCTTGCAGAGACTGGCTCACTGTGTGTCTGATTCCCTTCCCCTGACCTATAACCTATGAGAACCCATCTCCACAAAAAGAGCTGGAGTCCCAAGTCACAGTCCAACCCTGCAGGGAAGGGAGGCTGCCTGCTTCCAGAGATGGGGCCCTTCTAGCGTAATACAATGGAGCAATACTAACCTGTGCTGCCCACAGAAGACTTTCCCCACGAGCACTCCACTTCTCTCTCTAGGAGGAAAGAGTAGAGTGTAGCAGAAGTGATTTCTTTTCTACATATCTCTCTCCTGGGAATTCAGTGTCGCAACTCCCCACAGACACATGAAGAATAGAACACATGCCTGCCTCACGGGCCCCACCATGAGAAAATCTAGGGAAGTTCTAAAACGAAGGAAGTCGGGCTTCAGAAGGAGATAAGGAGCTTTCTCAGAGTCAAAGCGTTCACATCATGTGAATCGCGGAAAGCTGAGAAAGGACGTGGATTAGAGATCATTCCATTCTTCGAAGTTTGTCCTACCAGGGTCACCATACGCATTTTACATGTTTTCTAAAAGGTCCTCTCGACATAGTAAGCAGTCACCCAGCCGATGGCAGCCTATTCTTACAAAGGCCCAAAATGAACAACCTTAGAGGAAATTCCTGTGTCTTCCAGGCTGAGGGAAGATAACATCAAAACCTCTCTGAGGATTGCCATCCCAGCACATGGTTAAGACATTCAAGCACTAAAGCCAGACCTGGTATACAACAAGTGGCACACAACTCTGTGCTTGCAATGTCAGTGGCAAGGTTAACAACCATGAGGGCCCCATGTTAGGGACTGAGGGCTTTTGGGAGGCCATTCTCTCTGTAACTGGCTGCAACGTCTTGACGATAGTGTAAAAAACTTCATCCTACCTTTACTTTGAGCCCTGCCCATCTGGTGGAAAGGCCACACTACAAACCCTTGAGATGCTGAGGTGTTTCCTAAGTTTTACTTCCAGGCATCCCAACAGCAGACAACTCGTGTTCCCCTTCTGATCAGCCCTGAGAACATTGCCAACTATTTCCTGTAATGAAAGCGACTAAAAATACTTTTTGATGATGGAGTCGGTGAAGGTTGAGCAACCCAGAGCGGAATACGGAAATGATACCAAGAAGTACCCAGCCAACAAACCGTGCGGCCCACAAACCGTGCGGCCCACCTGGCCTCCATCTCCCAGAATTGACCAAAGCCTCAATATTTGTCTTTCCTTTTCCTGGAGGCTACACCACGTCTTTCTGTGTACTTACTCCATCTAATTTTGTAGAGAGAGAAAAAAGATGTAGTCAGCCATGACTAATGGCAAATGATTGCCTCAAATGGTTGCCAGCAATTTACGCAGCAAAAGAGCATAACTTTCTCTTCTTCACAAGCCTAGAAGGAGCTCCAATGACTCAAGGAGTGTTCCTCACTTTGGACAACTATCTCTTTTGTGTTTATGACCAAATTACTATTAATGTTATAATCAGATATATTCCATAATAGTATGGATGAGAAATACTATGGTCCTATTAAACAAAACTATGCACTAATGTATTTTTACTTCTGCCGCCATATGTAGGGCACAGTTATTCTCCCCAAGCCCTTCTTCCGTTGAAGTAACTGAGGCTCAGAGAAAGAAAGGAACTGTCTGGGATCATGTTGCCAACCAGTAACTACCTTTCATCTGCCAAGGTCCCGCTCATCCAATACCATGGTATTCAACACAGTCTCCTTTCAGGGTATGGCCCATCTCCAAAGGAGGCCTCAGCCTTGCCATGAGGAACCCTTTCTTTTTCTTTACTAATAAATTTTTCCTCTTTGCCTGTCTGGAAAAGGTGGCTGGGCAGCCAACTCAGTGAGCAGCTCTATGACAAATATGTAGCAGAGCTGAGTCTCTCCAGATGTTGAGCTAAATAAGTCACAAGAGGACCGCCTGGATCTGACAACTCTTCAAGCCAAACTGGGAGCAGAGGAGACACCAGAAGACTTAAGAGGATAAATTTACATTCTTATTCAAGAGTGTTCCTATCATGTGCCAGAAATCTCACAGAGCACAGTGGTCAGGGATAGTAGCTGACCTACTGTGTGATTAAAACACGACCATTTTCTGCTTTTCGCTGCCCCACCCTGTCCACCCCTGGACTACTGAACTCAAGGGTGCCCATTTGCCTGTGTTGGCTAATAAAATGTAGACAGAGTTGACACATACCTTCCAGTTTGTGGTGTGCCGTGAAAGACTGGCAATGCTCCCAATAGAAGCTGCCCCAGATCCCAGCCATCTAAAGACATCAAGCTGACTGAAAGCGTGATGTGTGAGCTGCTGTTCTCAGATAACTGTTAAGGCAGCCTGACCTAGCCTTGTCTCACAGGGAAGCCTAAAGGACATCCCAGAGCTGATACCAGGTAGAGCCGAAAGGACTCCCCACTAACTCTAACACATACTTCACAGTGCACAAACTATTCAGGTGCTACGCATGAGTCACCTCTACTCCCACAGGGAGCTTGTAACTTTTATATAAAGTTCTTACCCAGCATTGGAATGAAGGGCTGCCATAGTATGTTTTCTGTTGTTTGAACAAAATACCTGAAATCAGCCCATCTAGACAGAGCAGAGGTTTATCTGTCTTATGAATTCGGAGACAGGAAAGCCTGTGAACATGGTGCTGCCATAGGTCTGGTACCTTGTAAGGACTTCTTGCTGTCCCGTAACCTAGTATAGGATGTCACATGGTCAAACAGGGCAAGTGTATTCCCACCCATCTATTATCTTCTCCCTGTAAGCCATTAATGTGATGCTGGGACCCCCATCCCCACATCCTCTTCTAATCCTAATTACCTCACAAATGACCCACCTCTGAACTCCATTAACACATGATTTTGGGGATTAACTTTTGAAAGGTACAACCAAGCCATAACAAGGACATTTCAGCTTGCATGGCTGGAAAGGAAGACGTAGGACCTGAACCTAGCCAGATGGGTAACGTGAGTTTGCTAACCAGGATGAGCCCATGAGACGGTACTCGAGTACCTAGAAAATCACGAGAATGATGTCGTCTGTCCCAGGTGATGACCGCTCATAATCAGACACTTTCTGCGTGGAACAAGAGGGTAGGAGGGACAAGAATCTCTCCAGCACTCTCCTCTCCCTGCTCACCTCCTTCCTCAGCCCAGCATTCCTACAAAGAAAGTGGTTGACTCCTCGTTTCCACAGCCTCTCATGTCAGTAACAAGTGGAGATATGGCATGGGTAGTGCCTACAGGAACATGGGGTCAAGAGAGAATAAGATCTTTAGAATGAAGACCTTGGGAGAGGATAAATTCAGAATCCCTAGAACCCGTGATGGGGAGGAACCTGGCCATGACAGCGTACACTTGTGATTCCAGAAGTGGTGGAGAAGACAGGAAGCAGGAAGTAAAGACAAGAAGATGACCCCTGTGGTTCTTCCGTCAGCCAGACTAGCCTAGTCGCCAAGTAAAAATGAGAGACGCTATCACCAAACAACAAAGTAAAGGTCAGCTAAGGAAGACACAGGGGATTAACCTCTGGCCTTCATACAAATGCTCATGCATGCATGCATGCACACACACACACACATACACACAGGAACACATGAACACATACACATATACCTGCCTACACAGGCACACAAATAATTAAGAAAGGTAAAAAGGAAGGAAGGAAAGGAGAACGGAAGGGAGAAAAAATGATTGACTGAAGATCTTGTTGGAATGCTGTAGATCTGAGCTCAGAGTCATGCTTTAGTGTTGGCATGGCGTTGACTTGGCAGCACGGGCAAGTTGCTTCTCTCTGCACATCAGTAAAATGAGAGAAATGAGAAATTTTTGACAATTCTCGTGACTATGAGGGGAACAGGTGATTGTTTCAGGCAATGTATACATGGCCTAACATTCCAGGTACCTGATGGATGTTCATGATCTTAGACACCATTGTGCTTGACCTTCGGTCTTATCTGTCTTGCCTCTGCCCCTACCTACCATGTCCTTCCATGCTCAAGCCAAAGCGACTGCTGGTCTCCTGGACAGATGTGTTTCCTATTCACTTAAACCTGAAAACAGGACTTCTTCCTGGGATATGCCTTGGAAATAGAGATTAGGAGGTTGGAGAACAGGGCCTACATTTGAAGAATATTAAGTGTTAAGAATGCCACAGTTCAGCCTTGAAAACTAATGAAATATCTTTGCCAGAAGAAAATGCAAACAGCTGCAGATACTACTCTAGTGTGCGTGTGATCGGCCTTCTTCCAGGATGCCTATTCACCTCACAGCCAGGAGGAAAGATTCCCTAATTTCTCAAGGGCTCATACCCAGCAACCTAAAGCCCCACCCCAGCCAGATCTCCCCTCCTGAAGCTTCTGCTACCTATATGCAGCACTACCATGGAGCCCAACCATGTGTGTGTGTGTGTGTGATATGTAGTATGTGCATGTGTATCTGTTCATGTGTGCAAGTGTACCTGTGTGCAAGTATACATGCACGCTACTAGGTGTGGAGGACAAAGGTGTCCTCATCATGTAGGCTAGAATGTATGTGATCCCCAAGAATCTGCCTGTCTTTGTCTTCCAAGTCCTGGGATTATATTATGTCATCATGCTCTGCTCCATTTTGTTGTTGTTTTTGCTTGTTTGTTTGTTTTCTTGTTCTTTTCTTCCAAGATAGGGTCTATGTAGCTTTGGCTGTCCTGGAACTCACTGTAGACCAGGCTGGCCTTGACCTCACAGAGATCCACTTGCCTCTACCTCCAGAGTGCTGGAACTAAAGGTGTGTGCTGCTACACCCAACTTGACTGTTTATTTTCAAATCCGGCTCCCCGACTTGCACGACAAGCACTTCATCTCCAGCACTGCAATTCTTTGAACACATGGATCTTTGAGGACTGTTGTGTGTTCTATGACAATGGAGGCAGGAAGCTTAACCTGTGGGCTGCAAGTCCCAACTCCAAAACAGGAGTCATAACCCTTACCTGACACTATTGCAAGAATTAGAAATACAGCTCAAAAACATTCTCCTGTGAAGGACATAGTCATCCCGTGGTTATTGCCGCCTTTAATGGAGTCAGCCACAATTTGAATGCCAACTGTCCCTCTAACCCCCACAGAAGCCAGGTGGCCTCCAGCATGGTGTTCCCAGAAGGCAGGAACTTTTCCTCCATGGGGACGGGACAGATGAGTGTGCCCTTGGTTGGGACTGTGGGACCTTGTCCCCTCCGGCTGTTGGTTCATTTCTCAGACACAAGATGAGCAGTTTGCTGTATGCAGCATTCCGCCATGTCAAATGCCTCATCACAGACCCACAGGCAACGGGCCCAACCCTTCAGGATAGAAGCAGAGAAAACTCTGATCAGCTTCTCTGTGTCAGTCACTTACCTCAGGCATTTGTTAAAATGATTGGCACCTGATTTATACTGAAACTAAAGCTAAGCAGGCATCTGACGCTATAATATCAGCTGGGAAAGAGTCACATTTTCCAGGGCATGGTAATGTGTGACCTATAGCCTCATCTGAGATGCTGAGGCAGGAGGGTGATCAGTTTAAAGACTGTTGAAGACAGAAAGAGAAAAAACTTCTTAAAATTGCATCTGTGCACTGGAGAGATATTCCAGCAGTTAAAAGTACTTGTTGCTCATAAAGGGGGACCTAGGCTTAATCCCCAGGACCCATGTGGTAGCTCACAACCATCTGTAACTCCCAGAAATTCCTGGGATATGACTATCTATATATCCATATAGATATACCTGTCAGGGATTCTCCTCTCTCCATCCCCCATCTTGCCACAGAAATACTGGAATTATAGGGGCACATATACACACATATATAATAAGTATAATAAAATATACATATATAATTATATATAATAAGTCTAAAAGTATTTTAATTAGACCTAATGTTGTGACCCCTTTAATACAGTTACCATGCTGTGGTAATCCACAACCATAAAATTGTTTTCATTGCTACTTCATAACTGTAATTTTGCTACTGTTTTGAATTATAATGTAAATATCTGATATGCAGAATATCTGATATGTGACCCCCCCCCAGTTAAGGGTCTTTTGACCCCCAAAAGGGGTGGCAAACTGCAGGTTGAGAACCACTGCTCTAGATGATATGAAAGGGCCCAGTAAGTGGCTGAGCTTTTTCGTGTGCAGACCATCACGCTGGTGTTGCCGAGGAAGGGAGAAGGAAGCTCTACCATCATGGGGTGTCCTGTGCGAGAGCCCTCCCCGCCCAAGTTTCTACTTGACTTTCCCCTCGATCCACAGACTCAGCAACTAGAAGGAGTTCTGCCAGCACAGTAGACTTTGAATTATTCCTAGTTAGCCTGAATTCTAAAGCCATGTGTCATCTGCTAGGAAAAACCAGTAAGCAGGTCCCGTTCTTCACTACTGCCCTGAAGGTATCCAGATGCTTGAACAAATGAGGAAACGAAAGTCACTTTCTCCGAATATCCCAGAGCACAAAGGAGGGTGAATGGTTTTCCTTCTTACTATCTTGTGTGTGTGTGTGTGTGTGTGTGTGTGTGTGTGTGTGTGTGTAAATTTGGTGAAAGTATATGAATGTGGGGGGGGGCAGTCAGAGGACAACTCTGTGGAGTTAGTGCTTTCCCCCTTCCCATACGTAAGTTCAAGGAATAGGACTTGGGTCGCCGGTCTTGTTAACTAAGTGTTTTTGCCTGCTGAGCCATCTCCCTGGCCTCGGGGTCTGTCTTTTCAGTGTTGGCTGCTCCATATATGAGGCTACCTGGTTCATAAGCCTTAGAGGGATGAAAAGCTCCTCTCTTGCCACAGAAATACTGTAATTACAGGGGCATGCTACTGTGCCAGGTTACCCACAGAATACTCTCACGAGGTCTTTCTGGTGACTATTAGGACTTAGTTTCTTTATCTCTTTTTATATTTAGTCACGTTCAGAACACAGGGGTTAGAAGGAAAAAATTGATGAACTGAACTTTGTTTCTGCTGAGAAAGAACCGGTTGAGCAGAGCTCTTGGGAGAAGCTCTGTTAGGGCCACAAAGCCCTGATCCCAGCTGCAAGGAGAAATGAGCACAGCAGGGCGAAAAAGGCAATAAACCGAGGGCTCCAACCAGAGTCACCGCTCCAACCCCAAAACTGATTTTAAACAACAACAATTATGCTTTCTTGACTCTACGAGGCAACAATTTGGGCTGGGCACGACTGAGTGGTTCATCTGGCATCTGTCGGTTTCTCTTGGGATCACACTCGGGGCTGTAGCTATGTGGTCTGTTCCTGTAGCCACTTTCACACAGATCAAATGAAAGAACCCTGTGTTTGTCTTCACTTTACAAATAGGAAAACAAAGGACTGGAGGGATTGATGGTGATGTCAAAGGTCACAGGAGCCTTGACTCAAGTCTACTGGTCTTGTTCCTCCTTTCATTTTTTCTTTTCTTTTCTTTTCTTTTCTTTTCTTTTCTTTTTTAATTCTTCAGAAGTTTAGGAAACAGCAGGAGTTGAGTTAGGAGAAGGTGGATAGTGTCATGCCTCTTAATAAATAACTCCACAGCTTTCCCAACAACCAGAATATCTATTCTAACACCTCTCAAAAAGAAAAGTGAGGAATACTTCCCAACATGTTTATCAAAAAAAAAAAAGTTACACACACACACACACACAGGTGTGGGGGGGATGTGCTGAGGAGGAGATTCCATCAGTGGGTAAAATTTGAACTGTTTCCTTTCTTGAAGGAAGCCTCGGTGTGCTCGGTGTGTTTGCAGAGTACCACGGATGACTCTGGTAAAGGTATAGTATGTTATTAGTCAGCTGATGCCCTAGGCTACTGTAATAAAGTGTTCCTAAAGTACTGAAGTAAAGTGCAGGGTGGAGTTAATTTCTCTTCTGTGCATCTAAATTCAGAGCAGTAATCCAGAGCTGGCAACCTCAACTCTTCTCTATCTTCTAGGATGGTACTCAGCTCTTACCTTTCTCAGGTAGGGCAAGGTGGGCTAGAGAACTCCAAACAATATGGCAGCCACTGGCTCAGTACTTCATTCCACTGGCCTGAATTCGATCATACAGACTGCTGTAGTTTGGACCGGTGACCTATAATGTTATTCAAAGGCCCATGTGTGAAAAGCTTGTCACGCAGAGTGGTAAAATCTGGAAGTGGTAGGACGGTTAAGAAGTGTGGGGCTTACTAGATGTTGGGCATTGTGGACATTCCTCGAAGGGTTCTGAGGATCCGCTGTAGCCTTTTTTATCACAGGCCATAGTGGGAAGGGTTTGATTTGCTTGCTCAGTTATTGCTGTCTGGCCCAAAAGCAAAGTGTTTTCCTGATCACGGACTGAAACTCCTACAACTGCGAGCCAATGTAAACCTTTTCTCTTCATAATTTGATTACCTTAGGTGTTTGTTATGGTAAGGAAAAGCAGATCAGCTCCTGTATATAACCAGATACAAGAGCAACATGAAAAGTGATCTTCAAATGGATGTCTAAGTGTCTGGCTGAAACTCTTGAATCAAGACTCCTATGTTCTGTTACCAAAATTCACAAAGGGAATGCAAAAACCAAGTGCCACCATCAGTTTTTCTCAAACATGTTTATCTGCAACATGTTTTTTAAAAAATACAACAACTCACAGGACTTGTAGCCTATTATATATTGCGTGAATCAAGACAGGAGAGTTACTCACACAGTAACAACACCCCGCACACCCCCAATCTAAAACAAAAGATTAGCAGTTAGGGTCTCATACATGACTACAGAGGGATGGAGATGCTGTCTGCCCTTCTCTTTGGGGATAGGTTTGATGACCAAGCTTGAGCTCATCTGTTGGAAGATGGCAGACCGCACAGATGAGACACGAGACACGCAGCTGAGCTCCTCCAGATCATCTCAGCCGACCTAGCAGCCAACTACAAGCGTGCAATGAACCCAAGTGAGCCGAGCCCAGGCTGATGACTCACGGCCAGGTAAATGTTTGTTTTACGCTTAAGTTTAGGGTGGCGTAAACCACGCAAAAGCTGGCAGAGTTAGCGCAGTTATTTAAGCTTAAAGGGGATTTACTAAATGGTTGTATCCTTGAAAGACCCAGGCACTGTGTGCCTTTGCCTAGATCACACCATGGGAACGGCCTTGCCAAATCTACTACTGGGCCTGCCACTGTGGGCATCACTGCCTCTGCCTGGGCTTTAGCCGCTGCCACAGAGGAGAGTGGCCCCAGGAAAGCAGACAGACTTACTGTTGTGGTCACCTATCTGCAGAGGCCGATCATACTTGAGTGAACCATTGTACAAAGTCTAAGACACAAAGGCCAGGGCACTGAGTCAACAAAGCTGTAGGCCCAGGCCCAGAAGCCCGTCTATGGTACTCTGAATTCACCAGTTCAGAAATTAGGAGGAGGTTCAGTCCAGGAGTCCTAAGACATTGGCAATTCTCCGACACTCATCGTAGCATTTTATGGCTCTAACAACCAGTGGCAGACCACCAATGTAAGTCAACTTTCTCTGCTCACTCAGTCTGGTTACAAAATGCAAATGCAAATATGGTCTGTGTCCCCTGAGACTTATGCTGCAATTAGACAGCATAAAGATGGCATTGGGTTGGGGGAAGGGGGTGAGGGCTCTCTACATGGATCTCAGGCCGTTTGGAATGGCAGAAGCCTTTCAAGAACAGATCAACCAGCGTGAGCATGCTGGTAGGAAGTGAGTCTGGGCCTCGTAGTTTGCCTTTACCTCCTCCCCCACCTCCTCTCCCTCCCCCACCGAACCCCACCCCACTATCCACCGTGAGTGAGGCTCAGGATTCCTCAGTGGCAGCTTCCAGACACGAGTGTCTTGTTCTTGGTGTTCCCAGCCTCCAGAAACATGGGCTGCTCCAGCTCAGATATTCTGCTACAAATGGACCGAGAGAAAAGACTAGAACATCATGTTTGACTTAAGATTAATTATTGTGACAGCTTCCTGGCATCTGGCAGTAATGTCTTGTCTAACAAAATCTATAAGCCACAGCAACTTTTTATTTTTTTACAATGACAAAGAATGGAAGAATGAAAACAACAAACGATTCGCTCCACCTTAGTAAACTGGATGGTCTGGGGCTTGGTCACCGTCTCTGGCTGAAAACATTCAGTAAGGGAAGACTGAACAGTGCTAGTGAGGAAGGCTTGGGGGAGAGTTAGCAAAGCCAGGCAATCGGTAGTGTCTGTGACGATCACTGACCTACTCCGAAGTACTGACGCATGCTCCATCCGCTCCCTAATGGTCTCACAAAGTTAGGAAATGGTACTCGAAGGAATAGTCATTAGTGAACCCTGAGAAAATCAATGGCCCCAGAGGCTGCAGGGGACAGTCAACCGAGCATGTCTAGGATGGGTTTTGCAGAACATGGTATTTGCCATGCTAATGCTGGCAAAGTCCCAGGAAAACCAAGGCAAACTGGTCACCTATACCAAGGCCAGTGAGTACATGATCTGCATCATGTTCCTTGGAAGGAGCTACCGAGAGCTACCGAGAACCCGAAAAGTCTGACTGAGGTTGTACTCCTGATTTACTCATCTCTCTTCTTCAACTCTCTGTATGTTTAAAATTCCTAGGTGTTCCAGCCCTGTGACAGGGTCACTGTTGGCCAGGGCGAAGAAGATGAAACCACACTTCACAGGGGTGTGGTTGGGAGCCCTCCATTGCCCAGCCCAGGTCCAGACTTTGTGTGGATTCATTTACTTAATCCTTCCCACAGCCTTAGGAAAGGGGCACCACTATCATCCCCATCGTACAGCGCAAACTGAGCCACAGTAACATGATAAATGTCATGTCACAGCTCTACACCACTGTGCACAGTTAGGCTTCATGCTGTGTGATTCAATGGTCATTGCAGAATGCCTGGCCTGTGGATGGAGACTACCCCGCAATTTCAACTCCAAAGCCAGCAGACTGCCCCCACCCACCCCCCACTCCATAGGAAGTGCCTGCTATGCTGGCAAGTGCTAGAAGCCTGCAGGACTCAGAAAGGAACAACTGTGTTGTGCCCAGTTGCACCTCGGTTTAAGAAGTTAAGTTTGGGGATAGGATACCATGGGAATATCATGCTATATAGGTCAGTGCGACTTGCTGACTGCCGTTTTGCATCAGTATACCTCAGCTACCAGAGCCGTAGGTCTGGAAATCATCCCAAATGATGGGGAAGTTTCCAGCTAGGATTTGCAGGATCCAATATTCACTTGCCGGTGTCATGTCAACAGAAATAACTGGTTAGAACTTCCAAGGCAGCCTCTGAACACAGAAGCAAAGCAAATCAGCCTGAATGAACTGTAGTACATGTTAGCCTCTCTCATCCCCCTGGTAATTTATTTTTAGACTATTTTTTTATATTAAAACAAAACAAAAACAGGCCTCAGGTTTCAGGATATACAGAGGGAGGGAAAAGAAGTAAGGATGACTGAGTCCTGTTTGTCCCTATAGCCACTCTCCACCATCAAGGAACTTACTTCCTAACTGTCCAACCCACACTGGGAAAACAGCTTGTGTCTGCACTTTACCCTTACAGGGAATGCTCAGTTTTTCTCCCTTTCAGACGGACGCTTTCACTTCCTTTGCTACGAGCCCAGTGTCCCCCACACTTGGGTGAACAACACTGCCTCTTTCCAGGGCATCTCAAGACCTGTTTCCAGAGGGGCCTAGGCTGAGAACTTCTCTTCAAGATGACTGGATTATTTTACCCACAACTGCTGAGGTGAGTGACTACAAGGTCATCCGTGTCCTGCTGGTCATGGAGACCTTTCCTATGCTTCAGTTCAAGACTTGTATGTGTGTGGTACCCGGCCTGGAGCCCAGGGCCCGCCACACACTGGGTAGGCATTCTGCCTCAAATTCCTGCTCTTGGCTCAATAAATAAATCAGTAAATTCCCTTTTGATGCTCCTATCTCAGGGTGTGTGGAATAACCACTTCCTTTGCCATGCAAACCTCTGCCTAGAATGTTCTACCGTCTCACCTTCTCTCTGATGAGATCACACTTGACGCAGCTGAAGACGAGCATGGTCTGCAATAGCTATCTGTCCTAGGAGCGCTCTCCTCCCTCAGGCGCCTGAAGCCTCAGGTTCCTTCAGCTGTCCTCGTATTGTGCTTAGCACAGTGCTTTCCTCTTCTCAGCCGCACTGACAAGTACCAGGAGTTTTCTGAAACCAAAGGTGTCTATGGTCCCTTGGGATATTTGAAGTTGTAAATGTCTCTTTTTAAGTGAGTTCGTCTCGAAATGCATGGTGGGAGATGATGCTGAGGAAGATGGCTATTTGCCTAAAGCAGGCCACTTTCTTGAAGCACTGGATGTTGCTGGGATCTAACCCAGCAGGGACTAATAAAAGAGCCAACCTCGTATCTTCTCTCCTTCAAATGTAAGCCAGTTGTGAGATTATAGTATTCATTCGTTCATTTGTCCATCCATTCCTTCGTGGGCTTCCTGACCAACCGCTGAGTACCACTATTGTATCCTGAGTATTTAGGAAACAAAGCACGTGTTTCCCAAGCCCTGGCCCCTGGGGGGTGGGGGAGAGGCCGAGATGATAGAGCGAGGGGTGGATTATACAGGCATAGTGGGCAAGAGCGAGCTAGAAAAAATGGATCATGACTGCACACAAAGCGATCTTGGGATCTGCGGCCTGGACATGAGAAGGAGGAGCAGGCGATAGGATCATTCCAAGATTTCTGCATTCACTCCAAATGCCTGTGCTCACCATTAAAGTGGAGACAGTTAGGAAAGGCTGGGGGGAGGGGAACTAGGTTTTAAACAATGGGGAGGGGAAGTCTAAGAAGCAAAACAATGTCCCCCAGGAAAGTTCAAGGTGCTTAGCAGGGCAGTGGTGGACATCTTTGATGTCAGCACTTGGGAGGCAGAGGCAGGTGGATCTCTGTGAGTTTGAGGCTATCCTGGTTGACAGAATGAGTTCCAGGACAGCCAGAGTTACACAAGAAAACCCTGTCTTGAAAAGGAACAGAAAAGCGCTCAAAAAGTTTGAGCGAGGTGCAATTTAGTGAATGTGATTCGGAACTCGCAGTTTTGTTAGCTACATTTTCAATAAACAGTAACGCGTGGGACCCTGAAATCTCCCAAAGTTTCGAGTATTTGGGCTCTTGTTTTACGTGATGTGTGTTTGAGCAAGCGGAACTCTGAAGAACAGGCTTGAGTCAGGAGTAAGTGGTGCACACCTTTAATCCTCGCACTCTGGAAGCAAAGGCAGGCAGGTTTCTGAGTTTGAGAACTGCATATTAAGCACCAACCAGTGTAGCAAAATAAAAGCCTGTTTTTTTTTAACAGAAACAGAAAAACAGACTTGGGATTAAATTTTACTTTCAGCACCCCTTGCCTCCAGAGAAATCCTTAATGCTCCGTTTCTTTGAACCTCAGTTGTTCCACACTAAACTGAACATGACACTCTCCACTGGAGCCCAGTTGCTCTGAAGATATGAGGCTTTGTGCATCCCTCCGTAGCACGGTACCCAGGGAGCAGCCGGGCAGGGCTAGCTGTCCTTTGGGCGCTGTTGCTGGCTTAAGTTAATGTGGTCAAGTGGCCTGAACTGGGCACCTAAATACAAAGGTTCTGCTCATGGGTCCTGCCTCCTTCTCTTGGCATGATATATGTTTAAAGGTATTTAGGCTCAGAATCCAGAATTGCTTCATGTGTAGCAGTGAACATACTACTTGCCCCTTCCTAAATTTATTTTGATGTTCACTTACAACGGTTTTTAAATGTAGACGCCGTATATAAATCTATCATTACCACGAAGCCTTTGAGAATTAACCATGTAGGATAAAGAGCACTCTCTGCACTAGACAGTAGATGTACACGGGAGCCTGAAAGGGGTGTGGGGTGGGGTTTCCACACTTTTCAGATTAAGAACTACCACACATTTGCCACATACACCAATTTTACAGTGAGGGGCAGAGGGAGAGGGTGCGGCTCTAAGGAGGAAGGAAGCTTTGAACGGGCTTACAGCACACAGTCCAGAGGGTGATACACCCGTGGGTGACACGGAAAAGTATGAACAGTTAGGTGTTCCAGGTAATTCAGCAGAGAGTCAGAGGCCAGGGCCCATGGAGGCAGAGGAAGAGTGCATGACCTGCTCTGCTCCCTCTAAGCTTGACAGATAAGGAAACTGAGGCAGGAGATGAAAGACTGTTTATCCCCAAGAACACCCACAGTGAAAATGCAGAGGATCCGCCTACCACTGCCTTCTTTCTGCCCTCTTCTCCCTGACTGCACTGCTCGGTTCCGTCCTTCCCGGGTTGTACTGCTTAGCTCTATAGTCTCTGCAATGCGTGGTCTCTGCAATGCGTGGGCGCCAAGGAACAGAGCGCGAGGCCAACGCTGTCTGCTGGGCCACAAAAACGTCTTAGGAAAAGACTGAAAGGCCCCAAGGGTGTGGAACCAAGATCTCAAGCGTCCTTCCATTGAAAGCAGAAAACTTTCAAACATGGATGGAACTAAACCTTTTGCCAGGTGGCAGCTTGTGCTCTATACCAACAGCCCCTGACTCACAAAGGGAGGCGACAGAGAACCCATACACGCAAACAGCTGCCGCCATCCTCCGACCCCCACTACCCTGCAGCTGTTGTTAGCTAGCTGTGTGGAGAGAAAAAAAAAAGGGACAGGGGAAAAAAAATCTTGGACCACTTGCAGATTCCACAAAGTCAAGGCAGAGGAAGCGAGGAAGCTGTGGACACGGGAACTAAAGAAGGGAATGGACTCCCGGGATCCGTCCTCAAGCCAAGGGGGACTGAGCGGCATCCTTGTTTGGCCCTGAAAATCGCATCCTAGGGCAGACCAGTCTCCCTCTCCCTCCCACCCACCCAGCCAGACCCTCAGGTCAGTTCACATACTGGCCTCACAGCAGTTTGAGAAGAAAGAAGGAAGGAAGGAAGGAAGGAAGGAAGGAAGGAAGGAAGGAAGGAAGGAAGGAAGGAAGGAAGGAAGGAAGGAAGGAAGGAATCGATCACAATTTCAAATCTCCTGAAATGTTACTCTCTTTTATGATAGTTAGAAATAAATACTTTGTGGTTTGTACCAAATTAAAAAAAAAAATGAATCAGTAAAGGAAAAGTCTTTCACATTCTGACTGATACAGGGCATATTACCAGAGTCATGAAAGTATTATATCTTTTTTTTAAATAAATATTCCTATTTTACAGATGAGTGGATTGAGGTTCAAAAAAGTCACATGACTATCCAGACCTTGTAAATTAGAGGTAGAACCGGGATCCAAATCCAGGTCTGTCCTTAAATCTCACAGCCTTACCAACTGTTCTGAAGAATCACACCCACCTGGCATAGGAGATTGGGCACAGGTGAGGGGATATTCCACAATCATTAACAAAGTAGCAAGAAGTAATCCCAACAGACAGCTTTCCTACTAAAAGTCAACTGTGCTCAGCCTCACTGGGGAAGTAAGAACTCTGTGTAGAGAACGGGAAAATTTAGGACTGCAGATCTAGCTGAATTTCATCACGAATCCTGGGGGTCAGCCATGCTCACAGGTGGGAGGTGTGGGGGATGGGCTACAGAGCAGGGGAAATTTGGAAGGAACCAGCAATGAACTCTGTCCCAGGTAAAATTTCATCTAAATTTAACCATATACCCTGCATGGGTACTGGAAGAAAATTTTGTTTCACCACCCACCGCTTGCAGCCCCTGCCTCCAGATAACTTATTAGCACTCTCAGTAGGCTCGGGGGGGGGGGGGGGGGTCCCAACATGTAGTCATGTTAGAAGAATGACCCTTCCCCTCCAGTCTTTGATGATTGTCCTCAGAGAAATAAGCTGCAGGGACCCCATTTGTGGTTCCACAGTGTATATTCTCTGGGTTTCTTTGGGTGGGCACCATCTTGGCGATTGGGAATATCAAAATCAAAAAGGCAGGAACCTGCCAGGAACGAGGTGGCAATCACTAGACCTGGGGTGAGTGCTGGGTGCAGCAGCTTGGGACTGGAAAACAGCTTGGAAATGAACTCTGGGACTCCAGCGCTTGACAAGTTGGGAACTGCGTCAGGGTAGAAGTCTGGGGGAAAGACCAACTTACCATACTGAATGAACTCATTTCTCAACAGGAGATTGTTTTCTTTCCTGGCAAGCAGGCTATCCATCCATACCTGCGGTTTGTGTCCTCCCCACCCCCACCCCAGAAGGTTTAGTGAGAGCTGGGTTGTGAGGACTCTGAATTCCCGCAGCTGGGGTTAGAGTCTGGCTGGCTGTGACTAAGGCTAGGGTCTTCACTGACGACTAACTCGGTGCTCTTATCTGAATCATCTTATCTTACAGCTCTCCCAGGAGGACAGAGAGCTCATGAGTACAAAGTCCATAATCTGGCGGGATGTGGGGGAAACTTTCTGTTCAAATGTAGCCACTGGTACCTTCACCATAAGCCAGGAAGCTCTGGCCTCAGGGAACTCCAGGAAGCAGAGATGTGGACTGACCAGTAGCTTTCAGGGACACACAGAGGAGTGCTTTCCTGCTTGAGTCACTCATTGTGTTGTGTCTTCGTCTATATGGGGGCATCAAATGTGAGATTTTATAGCTACTGGTGTTCAAATGACTTTGGAAAGTAAACTCAGAGGAAACTCCTAAGTGCACATTAGCCCTTTGGGAAACTGGTGTGGGGAAAACATGGCAGAGACCAGAGCGCTCAGCCAGCCCTGCTCTTTCTTCGAACATTTTCTTAGGGTAATGAAAAGTCCAAGTTGTCATCTCGAACTCAAGGTAAAGACAGCATTTTCTGAGGCCCAAAGTAAAGGCCACAGCCATCCCAGTCACAGGGAACAATGCCTTCCACAGACCCAAGCTTTCTTGGCCCGGTTTTCAGTCCTGGTGGAAAAAAAAAAATTCCCTGAGGCCGATGACAGCTGAGCTCCCTGCCTGGAATTCTCAAGTGGAGAAGGGGAAAATTATACCCTGAGGCTTGGAGGGCGCCTGCCCGGGCGGCCTTCATTCACACAAAGGCTGCCACCTGTCCACCTCCTGCGCTGGAGCCAAGCCTAGAAGCTTGGGTGAGAGAGGGGATGTGAGTTCAGGGAGACGACAAGGGACACAGAAAGGAGACACAAGAGAACGGAAAGAGGGCTCTGTGTCAGCTCGCACCCCTGAGCCTGTTCCCCTTAACCCTACAGAAAGGTCTCTGGGTGACCTTTGCCCCTACCTCTTCTCTCCCCACCCCTACTTCAAAAATAACCTTCAGGAAAGTCCCCATGTCTAATAAAACTGTTGACCTTTGGGGCTGGTCAAATAGTCATGCCTTGAAGGGGGTTCCCTGGGGTTAGTGTCCCTATCTGAGTTCCTCTTAACCCGCCTACCTTCACTGACAGGTTTACTTAGAGCAAGCCCAGTGTACTAAATGCACCACAGGACACCATTTACTAAGGTCTCCAAGGGTGCACAGTAAGCAGAAGCTTAGCTGCAAATCCTACTCTCTCACTTCCTGTGCAAGGGTTCCGACCCCAACAGAGCAACCTTAGTCCCTCCATCCTGGACAAGTCCCTCTGACTTGGAAGGGAAAGGGTTAATCACCCTGTAGATCTCACCTTAAGGGCCCAGGGTGCAGAAAACATGGTAGGCATCACTTCGCTTCAGCTTCAGGAACAGGCTTGTTTGATCAAATGCAGGACCCCAGTCAAACCAAATGACACAGGACAACTTCCAATAACCTAAATATTCCCTGGGATATACTTACATATAGTATATTCATACCTTAAGTATTACATGGAATATATTTTCACTTTTTTGTAGATTTATTTATTTATTTTATGTACGTGAATACACTGTCCCTCTCTTCAGACACACCAGAAGAGGGCATCAGACCCCATTACAGATGGTTGTGAGCCACCATGTGTTTGCTGGGAATTGAACTCAGGACATCTGGTAGAGTAGTCAGTGCTCTTAACCGAGAAGCCATCTCTCCAGACCTGGAATACACTTTTTAAAAGTGTCATATCGAGGGCACTCCAGTTCCCCGGACATGTGTGTTTTATATTTTAGAAATGCGGAAACCATATTTAAGAATAATCCCACGACACTGGCATACCTGCTTTAATGGTGGGAAAATGGAATGTGAGATTTCCCATACTTCTAGAAACACTATGATTTTGGGGTAACAAGGAAGAGCTGAGACAGTCCCTGGGAAGCCTTGATTTCAAGACCAGTGCTGCCTGGACAAAACTAAGGTGTCCTCTAAGACTGTGGTTCTCAACTTTCCTAATGCTTCGACCTTTTAATACAGTTCCTCGTGTTGTGGTGGATCCCACAGCCATAAAAACATTTTCGTTGCTACTTCATAACTGTAATTTTGCTACTGTTATGAATCATAATGTAGATATCTGTGCTCTCTAACGGTCTTTGCTGACCCCTGTGAAAGAGTCATTTGACCCCCAAGGGGGCCACAACCCACTGGCAGGGAGCCACTGCTCTAAGGAGTCTAGGAAGTTCCTTTATACCACGCTTGCAAATAATATTGATAATAAATGAATGAGTTCTCACTGCGCTCCGTTAGCTGACGAGCTGCTCCCACAAAGACTCTCAGTAAGACTCAGGCACCTTCCACACCACACTGTGGCCCACGGAGGGAGCGCTTCACCCCTGCGGAGCAGCAGAGGCAGATGAGGTCACGGCACACAGCTCCAAGAGTAGCTTCGAATCGTATTACATTCATCTAACACATGGAGGAAACCCACAAGGACGGAAGGGGTTGGCTGGCCAGAGAAACCAGACAGGCCTCTCTTGGCTGGCTAGCCTTCC
Source organism: Apodemus sylvaticus (assembly GCF_947179515.1). Lineage (NCBI taxonomy): Eukaryota > Metazoa > Chordata > Mammalia > Rodentia > Muridae > Apodemus > Apodemus sylvaticus. The sequence goes on along the minus strand of NC_067482.1, from coordinate 57,132,326 downwards.
AAGCTTAGCCTGTGCAGTCCCCTCGCCTCACTTGAACCAGGCTGCCTTGCCAGGCCTTAGAGGTAACAGGCTACACATCCACCAGAGGCGGTTCAGGAGAGCAGGAGCCTTAGGAAGAGAAGAGAAGGAACGGCCTGTGAAAGCCTCTCAGGGAACATGAAAGACCCTGTGCAGGCAAAGCTATTTTCTTCTCAGCCTGGGGACAAGTCTGTGAGTTTGCACACAGAAGGCGGGATGGCCCTGGGGTGAGCGCTGCTATGCTCTGGGTGTCAGAGGAGGTCTTATGCTGCCTCCCTGCCCCACCTCCGCCTCTGTCGCCTCCCCCCACCACCGCCCCTGCCCCAGTCCTATCCCACATGTGAGTGCGCCTTTCATGCCAGCCCCTTGCTCTCAGTCAGCAAAATGATTTCTAAAGAACGTGTCAGCTGAGAAAGTCGGGTACCTTGTCATCATCTTTTTTATTTTTTCAAACCAAGTGATAAATGCTCTCTCTGTTGGAAGGTTTGAGGATCCTGAAAGGTGTAGCTAAAGTAGTGACAGCTACCCATAATCCCACCACACAGAGATAGATGCTCTCCTGAGACTGGGGTGTATGACCTAAGAACATACAATGAACTTAATTATTCCCGTGCAGTATGCGTGGCTTCGCAGTCTACTTTTCTAAACCTAACACCCTAACACTTCCCTCAGTTGGGAAAGACACATCAAAGACTCCATCAGGTCCTTGTCAAACCCTTGGATACCTGTTACTTCTTATCTAGAAGCTAACATAAAATGGAATCTGTTCTGACCCAAAGATCTTTTCATGTGTTTAGTCTGAGCTTGCTCTGTAAAAAGCTTCATGTGTTCCAGACGTTTCTGAAAATGCATAGGTGAAAAGCCTTTGTGGACACTTCTAGAACGGGGAAGTCTCCTCTCCATTTCAACCCCCTGTCAAACAAACAGAGGTACTGCTGCTCTATAGCAGAGTCCCAGGGCTGACAGGTCCAGGCTGGTGAACTCAGGCTACTGTTGAAGAGACGGAGGAGAAACCCAGGGACCAATCTCAGGCATTGTAGTAGTCACTGCATCAGGGATAGGACAAAACAAGTAGCTGAGATTTGGAGTTTTACAGGACCACTGCTCGCTGATTTAGCTAATGACAATGTTGGGCTCCCAATTCCCTCTGAAAGGCAGTCTTAAGTGTTCTCGAGTTGGACAGGGCTCGCCTTAAAAATAAACAAATAAGTTACATAAGCCCAAATTTTGGAAGCTCGGGTTTTGGAAGCCAAGGCTGGGGTCAGGAAGAAAGGAACCCACGAGTCATCTTGTGGCTGGGCCTCACGTGCTGTGTGCAGGGTAGAGCAACAAGGAGATTTGCCTTCTAATCTGAAGGCAGCATCCAGTGGAGAAAAGCAAGTGCCACGGCTGGCGACGATACCCATCTTCCTCTTCTTTCCCTCCCTTCCAATGCTGGATGCTCTGGGATGTTCTAGGGTTAATTGAGAGCTATCATCTCTGTGCTTCGGAGCTGGCGAGAAGGGAAGTGAGGTGATTGCTGTGAATTTCAGTTTTTGAAAGCTTTTAAGGCTTCTCTGGGAAGATAGGTATCAAATTTCTCACAGTGGTGCGAATGGGTCCACCTGCATCGAGTGTTCTGGGAGGGCACAGGGTCTCCCTGACCACCGAGAGTAATGTGCACAGTGAAATATCCCAGGAGGCCACTGATGTGAGTATTTACGCAATGTGAATCCAAAGGTCTCAGGAAAGTGAAAGTGCTGTGGCCAGTCACATACCAGTTAGGCAATGTTGGGGCAGGATCTAAAGTGTCCTCAAAAGTCTTACATGTTAAAACCATGGTTAGCAGCACAACTGGAAGATACTAGAATCTTTAAGACGTGGGCATAGTGGATCACTGAAGGCATACTCTTGAGAGATTAATTGGGATCCTAGCCCCTTTTCCTCTTTGCTCCCTGGACGCTATGACGTAAGCTGCTGTTGGCTGTCTTGCAACATCCACCATGATCCACCTTGCCACAGATACAAACCAGCGAGGCCCAAAATATTAGAGACCAAACAGTTAAAAGATGAATTGGGATAGGCCCTGCCCTCAAGTCACTGATTCTGAGTGAAGAAAATAGATCAAATAACAAACAGCCACAATAACTAGAAAATGCTACTTGTCGACCCCAAAGCACGGTAGAGCAAACATGCCCATGGATCGCAAAGCAGGCCCCGGTCAGTACTCAGCGAGCGTCCTGGAACACAGGGTGACTGTGGCCAGGGAATTAGAAGACTTTTCCAAAGTAGGAGAGTATAATGATTTTTAAAATAGTGTCTGGATTTGTATAAAAACGATATGACGAAAATTGCAGGCTGGTTCAGAGCAAGTCTTTACTGTGACCATCCTAAGGGGACAAGATTTGTCAGTTTATACAGACAGCTTGTCCCCTAGAAAGCACTACACACCAGTGGGTGTGTTTAATATAATTCTTTGTGCTTCAAAATCATGTGAGTTTATACGTATGAAAAATGGAAACACACACACTCGCACACACATGTTAATAGGGAGAACCCCAGCTGGCAGAATTGTAAGTGATCTTTTCCTCCTCTTTGCTTTATTCTGTTTTTATGAGACTTTTTACAATAAGTATACATTACTTTAATAATCATAAAAGTTTAAGTTTTTATTCTAAAAATACTCCTGTGTTTATTAGATTAGATAAAATTATGGAGCTTAAAAAAAAAAAACAAATTAAGAGTTGGATGTACTGGTTCATGCCTCCAATACCAGCATCTGGAGACACTAAGCCAGGATGCGAGCCACAAATTCAAGAACTTCCTGAACCACCTCTCACCACCCTACATACAGAGAGAGAAAGAAATGCATGGAAAGAATTGAAAATTTAATAAGAAAATGTGATTTAAAACAGCAAGAAAATAGTGTCCATTGGCCACGGGCAGGGGTAGAGGAGGGACACACATTGTGACTTTTCAGGCATTATTGAATTTTTTGTCCCAGTTTTAGAGTAATGAGCCTATTATTATCCAGAGAACCAGGGAAGAAAGAGGGGAACAAAGGTTTAGTGCCTTGCCTAAGGTCACACAGTGTACATGGAGAAAAGCCAGAATTAGGAACCAGGGCATCTGCCTTCTGAGGCTGTGTGCAACTCACACACAGAGACACACACACACAGAGAGAGAGAGAGAGTGGGGGGCAGCACAATGGTGGTTCTGGCTTGTTGGAGACAGGAAGGAAATACAGCCAAGAAAGAGGCAGCGACCACCATTAAGAAGTCCTGGCAGGCCAAGTGATGTTCTAGACACAGTCCCAAGGACACGGGTTAAACAATCTTTATTCAAAAACTGAAAGACTGGAATGGGCATGTGGCTCAGTGGGCAGACGGCTTGCGACTTCTCTAGCACAAAGCCCTGGGTTCAGTCCTCAGCACCCCATAAACCAGGCCGGCAATGCGTGGCTGTAGCCAGCCTTATCTATATAGCAAGCTCAAGACTGAGTTGCATGATGCCCTGTCTCCTATGCTACCTGCAGCTGTGACTACATGTGATATCTTAACCCTGTTAAGCATTGCCTTTCTTTAAAACAAGCCACCACATCATCCTTCTCTCTCCCCAAGAACAACCCAGAAAGCACACCTTAGCTCAGTGCACGGCTCAAATAAAGGAATACATGGCGGCCATCGAGGGGCTGTGATGTATTGGGGTGGGGTGGGGTGTCTTCACCAGCAATCAGAGCAGCCTTTGCCAACTAGGACACACTGCTTTACATGGAGTCAGATCTCAGATGCATGCTAAATGAATAAATGAGCTTTAGGGAAGCGACATTTGAGGCTGGTGTGGAGAGAGGCAGAGAGGGCTTCATGCCATTGCCATTGGGTCCCAGAAGCATTTCAAATACACTTGTTGAAGCTAGTTTGTAAAAAAAAAAAAAAAAAAAAAAAAGATGGCCCAACTTCTCCTTGGATAGCTTTGAACTAACTGAAAAGTGGGATCAGAATAATGTATGCATCTATAATGTACAACTCTCATTCTAAAACATTGTGGGTCACAGCCAAACACTGGACGGAGCTTGGGGACTTGTGGAAAAGTAGGGGGAAGGATTGGGGACCCTAAAGGGGATAGGAACTCCACAGGAAGACCAGCAGAGTCAACCAGCCTTAACTCTTGGGGACTCCCAGAGACTGAACCACCAACCAAAGAGCTTTCCGGGCTGGACTCTGGCTTCCCTGCACACATGTACAGATGTGCAGCCTGGTCTGCAAGTGGGTCTGGAACAACTGGAGCACGGGCTACCTCTAAAGCCCAGCCTGTCTGTGGAATCCGTTCTCCTACGCTCGGCTGTCTTGGGGAGTTATGGGGCAGGCGGGGGGGGGGGGGGGGGAGAGGGGGGAGGCCTCCATTTTCTCAGAGAAGAAAAGGACTGTGGGAGGGGAAACAGGAGCAAGGACAGCAATCAGGATGTAAAGTGAATTAAAAACAAAACCAAAAACATAGTGGGTCTTTTTTACTGTGACAACCACAAAAAAAAAAAAAGTGCCTACGTGTACTTCCTCATACACACGTACTGAGCGTGTATAACATAGAATGCTCTGGGATAGACACAGCAAGTTTCCCTGGCCTTGTTTGTCTGAACCAGTACAGTGTGGAAACAGGCTCGGCATGACTGAATCAATGCTACTGTTAGCAGGGGGGGGGGCCCAAGGTGGGGTTTGATTGTGGGTACCCTGACCCGATACCCTCTCACCCACAGTCCTCAGTTCCTTAACAGTCTACCTACCACAGTCAGTAAGCACCCCTGTCCCCAAATTCTAAGACACTATCTAATGAATGAAAAAACGTTGTTTTCAGTAGTAGCAAAGATTTGCCTGTGCAGTTCCAGAAACTCTGTATTATCAAGGTTCTTTGAGGTTGGCCTGGCGTCTGCACAAGTTCATATCCAGAAAAGCAGGAAAAACAAATTTTAAAAAAAATCAATTGTTATTTCTGAGTTATAACTTGAGGTTTGGAGCTTGTTTGCGTGTTTGTTTTGGTTCTGAGGATTTAACCTTGGGCCTTGGGCCTGCTGGGAAACAATTTTACCACTGAGCTGTATCTGCAGCCCATCTGATTCATATCGTTTAAAACGAAATTAAGGAGGACCTCAACTGATAACCCTCATACAGTCTGTCTCACGATTAAAACTTCTACTTCGCAGTATCGCAAAGAAGGGTATCGGGCGGTGGTGGCACACGCCTTTAATCCCAGCACTCGGGAGGTAGAGGCAGGTGGATTTCTGAGTTCGAGGCCAGCCTGGTCTACAGAGTAAGTTCCAGGACAGCCAGGGCTACACAGAGAAACCCTGTCTCAAAACAAACAAATAAACAAACAAACAAAAACAAAAAACAACCTTCTACTTCACGCTTAGATCACAATGAAGCCCCTCTCCACCCTCCCGTCCCACTTCCCTCAATATCCTAGCTTTTGTGGGTTAATTTCTCTGTGCAAGCCAGGGAAGAGGAAGCCCTTCCAACGCAGCTGTCCCCTGTCCCCCTCACAGTATTCAGAAGTGCTTTCCTTTCCCCCTCCCCCCAACCCCTGTCCCCAGTGCCACTGCTGGACCTGACCTAACTCTGTGAAAACAACTTTTCTCTCCAGTTCTCTCCTGTTTTGATTTGATTTGCGGTGCTGGGAACTGGCCCCTGGGCCTGCTGTCACATGCTAGGAAGGTGCTCCCTCCCCTGAGCTGTATGCCAGCTCTAGGTTTGGTCATCCCAACAAATGAGACTCCTAGATGGTAACAGCTTCATCTTTGTGGGAGGAAAAAAATCTTTGTGGAGAAACTTTGTATTAGCATATTTAAATATGCATCATAATGTTTTGGGTTTTTCTGCTGAAGCTTTCATTCACATCTGTAATACATTTTGATCATTCTCAGCCCTGTGACTTTGTCCTCTTCCCCTCCCTCCCACCAAACCTCTTCCTCGTCCCACCTGGTCAGTCTTCTACTTCATTCATTTATATTCATTTATATATTTGCTTATTTATTTTTGATAACCTAAGAGGTTTCATTGGGGTTGCTTACAGAGTCCTGGGTTAAAGATTATTTGTAGGAACATCAACTCCTGACCCACTGTCTATACTACTGAAGGAGATGTCTTTCTCTCCGCCATCAACTATTAACTATTAAGTAGTTATAGATACTCCGGGAGCCGTGGAGCCCATGAGACCCTGCCTGGGGAGAGTTTTGTTTTTGGGTTTTTGTTGTTGTTGTTGTTGTTGTTGTTTTGGGGGTTTTTTGGCTTTGGTTTTTTCAAGACAGGATTTCTCTCTGTAGCCCTGGCTGTCCTGGAACTCACTCAGTAGACCAGGCTGGCCTCGAACTCAGAAATCCGCCTGCCTCTGCCTCCCGGAGTGCTGGGATTACACCACTGCCCAGCCTGGGGAGAGTTTTAAAACAGGTTTAAATCTGGTCCAGGGTGGAACAGCACCTGGTCATCACCTATGTCCTCCCGCCAATGCTAAACCCGTAATGATTTACCCAGACACTTCAGATGATATGGCAATTGTGGCCATAGAAATAGAGACTCCTGCACTGGGTCCCAAAGCAAGAGCAAGAGATTGGATGTGATTCTACAAAGCAGAGATTTACAAGCAAAGACAGTGGGGTCAGCTGGGGTGGGGAGTTCAGAGAAACATCAAGGAATGGCTGTAGCTGTAACCGAGTCGGAGAAACCATCTATGAGGGTGGCCAGGCTCCAGGGGAACGGGGGTTTTGATAAACAGATCTAGCAGGATTCTACAAAGACAGTGAGGAAAAGGCCAAGGTCATAGTTCAGCAAGTAAAAGACTAAAAAGAGGGAGAGTAAGGCTTCACTCAAATGAGAGCATCTTTATCCTCTAACAGGAGGCTGGTGTGCAAAGCCAGGGTAAGGCTGTCAGGACTGCTACAATTCTGAAGTGCAATACAATAGTGAGTATTTTAGAATGCTCCCAAGTCACCTAAAGTTTATGGCAGCTTCCTAAGAAGAAAGATAATAGATATCAAGCAAGCTTTAGAGCAAGAACGCATGTTCTTGGACTACATGTGTGAGCATTTCAAGGAGGGGGGTGTATGTTGCAAGAGGTTTTCTTGTGTAAAGCAACAAGATGCTAAGGGTATTGTTCATAGCCTCTGCCTGTGTCAGAGCCTTCAGTGAGGTCATCTGGGAGACAATGGCAGAGAAAAAGCTCCTCTCTTGCACTGGGCTGCCCAGGGCCCACATTATTTTCCTTGTTGCTGTAAAGCGAATCGTAAGGGCATTTTTGCCCAGACCAAACATCTGAAATTAGAATTATGAGATTCTGATGCAGGAGGCCAGGAAAAATCATTTCTTGGGATGGGTTGGTGCTTTCTGGTTTGCAGCTTTTTACCCACAACCTGCAATAGCAATTACCCAGCCTTCCTCGGTGCCTTCATCTTGCCTTCTGAATAAGCTGTTATGCAGTGACTCAGAGGCCATAACAGCCAGTGCCAAGCAGGCCACTGAATTCGATTCCCTCTCCATCTCAGTACTGGGTTCTTAGCATCCCTACAAGTAAATGCAATCTGCTTCCGAGCTGGACAAAGGCTGGGTATAGAAACAGGAGTGTGAGTTCCAAGGGCACGCTGGGACAGCAGAAATCCGATGAGCCTCTGCTAAGCGTGGAGAATCTGCTTCCTTGTTAAAAACAGATCCATACAAAAGGATCCCAGTTCTAGGACATGCCTGTGTGATTCAGGCTTTCCATGCCTTGGTTTCCTCTTCTGTTTCATGGGGGTAACACCAGCTCCCACCTCATGTTTTATGAGGTTTATAAAGTTAAGTCTATTACGGATGCTCTATGTGTGTTTAATAAATTACTTGAAGAAAAAGGTCATGTTTCAGAAAAATCAAAAGAAGTCATCGAAAGGGCAGTACTGGCTGGCCATGTCCCACTCTCTGTGCTGCAGATGGAGTTGGAGGCCGGGGTAGGGGTCAAAGCATTTGCTTTCACAGACCTGCTAATATAGTTTCCTGGAAACCAAATAAGTAAACTTTGAACATTTTCACATTAATCCTCTCTTTAAAAAGAGGCATGAAAACCGTACCTCTCATATATTCTTAATTCTCTTAAGCTTGGCTTTATCTTTTCTGTTTCAGATTAAAAGGCTTCCAAGATTTGACATACGTTAAGCGGTTTGATAGTTGGAAGGAAAGCAGACTCTAGGATGTTTTAGATGAGGCTGGTGGATTTATTGTTTAGGCAACACCTTGATAATTCATTGCCCACCATGAACCACCAAAAAAGCCAAAAACCAAAAACCAAAACAAAACACACACACATACACACACACACACACATGCACACACACTTACAAGCTTTTTTTGCTAAGGCAGAACATGTCTATTCTTGCTTCTCCTCATCCATCCTTTCATTTGTTCTAATTCTCCCTCAAAATTTTACCCCATCATAAGTACTTCCTGTGTTCAGGTACTTTGCTAATCATCCTAGTTCATTCTGGGATGCATATGGTCTTACCTGCACCTTCAAATTGTTTATTCAAACAACATTTGTGGGGCAGGCAAGATGACTCATCCGGAAAAGCCACTTGATGCCAAGAGCAGTGACCTGAGTTTGACCCCCGGGAGAGATAGCCACCTCCCACAAGTTGTCCTCTGACTCGCATACCTGTACACACACACACACACACACACACACACACACACACACACACGCACACGGTGTAAATGAACCAAAAATGTTTTTAAAATACTTTTGTAGGTTTAAATAAAATTATTAGTTGTACTCAACTAACAAAAGACCCAGCATGACTATTTTTTAAGTTTGATTCACAGCCAGCCATGCATTCTTGAGGAGATACTTTTTGAGAAATTCATTGTTCAGCAATGCTGACACGAAAACATCAGAGTATCCTTACACAAGCACACGAGGTCTAGATCACCTTGCACCTCGGCTATGTCACATCCCCTCCTGGACCTAGGATGTGAAGTCTCACAGCCTGTGACCGGTCTGCATGCTGTACACATAGGTACTTACACATCTAAACATCTGTAAGAACGAACCAGGCCAGGCGCAGGAAGAGCATTAAGTGACAGGGATGTTTCAGATCTCTTAGTAAGCTCAAGAGACGATTGCAATTGCAGTCCACAGCCCTTAACCAAAGCAAGTGGTACGGGACTTGAAACTATATTAGAGGCAATCACCTCAGAGCCGGATGGAGAGGTATCCTTGAACTGGTTCCTGTGGCTACAAATGTCTGGAAGAGCAATACATCCTGAATTCTATGAGGGGCTCACAGAGTCAGCCCCAGTCTCTACTCTCAGTCACAGAAGAGGCTGGTGAGACAGGAATGGGTCTTCTTGAATTCCTTCTGTTCTACATGCCCCAAACACAAACAATTCTCAAGGATTAATGGGCTTGACTGGGTCATTCTCTAATTTTGCTGAAAGCAAATGTTGGAACCATTCACAATTTATTATTGAGTCATGTCTTTTTGAGAAGCCTGTGAAAAGGCCAAGATTGCTAAGGGCCTGATCCTTCTGCTCTGAGACTTCGTGTTATCTCTGTCTCAAAACCAGTTGAACAAAGCAAATACTTAATTTCTGTTCATCTTTTATTAGTGACCTCCACTGGTACAGGTTGTTGTTGTTGTTGTGTTTATTCTTTTTGTTCATCTTGGAACAACAAGTGTGGCTCATTCAACTGATAAATATTCAATCATGTGAATCAGTTTTCAGATAATTGGCCAAATTATATACGGCCTTTTGTCATTAAAATGTGACTTCATTTCTCAGTGTTTTACTATTCATTTTGAAGAACATTATAGAAGTCACTGAGAAAGAACTTTCAAAATGCATCGTGAGAATAAATGAGCAGGGAGCTGATGAAATTGAGCCTGTAAATGTGTATCAGGAGAAAAGCATCGCTTCTTGTTATTTAACTTGAAAAAAAATGATATACTATGTCACAGAAATATGTAGGTGGACTACTCAGAAACCAGAAATGTGGTCGAAGGCAGACTATTATGTCCTCAAACTGTGAGTGTCCACATAACTCTGACATGTAACTTTGGGACTAAGTAGGGATTGTCTTCAAAAGTCAAGAGCTCTTCCAATTATTCCAATCCTCAAATGTTATTTTTTTTTTTACTTAGTAGAGTTATTTAATAGAAAAATGAAGTATATATGCATCCATGATAATAGCGGCCGGGACAGCACAGATCAGCATTGAAGTTATTAGGAAGAGGTACAGAATATGTGATTTTACAGATTTAGTCTTAACTAGCAGGACACACTATGGAAAACATAATAGAATTTGTTTGAGAGCCAGTGGTAGGGGAAGGGGGAGGGGTTGGAGCTGGGACACAGTTTAGTGGATAAATCACTTGCTATACACGGTATGAAAGCCTGAGTTTGGATTCCCAGGAAGTCCATGAAGCAGGACAGGGTAGACTGCAATCCCAGAGTTCCTATGGCAAGGTGAGAGACAAGTAGAAACAGGAGCCTCTGCAGAAGCTCACAAGCCAGGCATCCTGGTACATCCAGCACAGAGCAAGAGATTTTTGTCTCAAATGAGGTCAAAGGTAAGATTGACCTTGGAGGATTTCTTCTGACCACCACACAAGCTGCACGTACAAACACATACATGACCTGCTGTCACATATGTGTATACAGATCTTTAAAGATTTTAAAACTCTTTCCATGTGTGGGTTTTGTCCTGAGTGTCCTAAGCATCTTGGTCATCCTAGGAAATAGATAGGTTATGTTGTTATGTTTAACAAGACTCAGCTACGCTCACTGCTGTCAGCCATGTCATCGGGACAAGCCTTACTGAAAAGCAATTAGACGTCTCCTATGCACACAAATTCCCTACACACACACACACACACACACACACACGCACACGCACACACACATATACACACCGTAACACGGTGTAGGTGGTGGTATCATTACTAATCAAATTCAACCACAAGAGGAAAAGTCATTTCTATGCTGTCTGTCCATTAAATGTAACATAGTAAGCACCATGTCCTAGCACTTTCTGTAGTGCAACAAAAAACTACCATAGACTAATTAACTGCCATAGAGAAGAAATGCATTTCTTATTGTTCATGGTGAAAAATGCAGCCCCAAGGTGCCAGATGTCAAGGGTCTTCTAGATCTATTATATAAGCTTGAGAGTCCATGGTACAGAGGAACACGTGTGAGCCAGGGCTGGAACCTGCACTGCAGCCAAGAACTCTTCTATAGTTGATACAAATCCATTCATGAGAACAAGAGCTCCAAGCCCCTTAGGCCTCCCCAACTCTGCTGCATTGGGGATTGAACCTCCAATACATCACATGGGGGGCACATTCAAGCCGCTGTACTAACGTCCCCCTGCCACACACACACACACACACACACACGTTGAGTGATTTGCCCTGCTGTGCCTAGAAATACCTGCTTCTAGCATTCACTGCTGTCTTGGCCGGTTTGGCTTCACTGTCTCACAAATCTCCCTCGAGAACAGCAAACCCTTGGCTGTAATACCAGTTTCCAATCTGTGGCAGCCCTGTGCACCCCAACTCTACGATCTGTGTTCATATAGAATGTCCCCTTCACCGGCAAAAATTGCTGGCTAATTCTGGCCTCTAGGGAAATTCAAAAGGGGACAAACCCGAGTTCTAGACATGTTTATGAGCCCTTATTAATTACGTGAGGATTCTCTGGATGGGTAATTCAAATTGTGCCCCAGTTTGGTAGCCAGGAGATTGCCACATCGTGAAACAATGCACTGTGAAATTGTGCATTGGGAAGTGGGCTGAGACCCCTGCCTCCCGATTACATGTAAGAAAAGATGAGGAGACCTTGGCAACCTGCATAAGCAGATGGACCTTTCCTTTGGGTCAAGGAACAGGCCTCAGAAAACTGTCCTTATCTAAGCACTTCCTGGCCAATTTTCAGTAGGGGAAACCCATCAGTCTGTGTCTAATTTTCTTGATGGCAGGCACCTTGCTTTTGGTTGGTTGGTTGGTTGGTTGGTTGGTTGGTTGGGTTTTTCTTTTTTCCTCCCTTGTGTTCTTTCTCTGAGAGAAAGCATTCACAAGCAGCCTGTAAGATAGGACACCAAGCGATACCTGTGGAGATTAGCAATGACAGAGGGTGTTGGAGGCTTTGCACATCAGTCTTTAAAGAAGTAGTGCTCATTCAGGAAAGGAGTGAAATGGTTCCTGTCAGCTATACTACTTGATGATTCTGGATCGGTACAGCCATACTCAGCTACCAAATCAAAATAGAGAATGGGCCCAGCTTCACAGAGGATGTTCTTGTGTTCCCTTTCAACCCTTTGTCCATCCCCCGTCCCCCTCCCATGTGACCATGTATATTGGTGAGATTCCCCCAGGCCATGCCCAGTTTGCTGATGTACTTGAAGGGCTCATGGGACCCAGCACAGACTTAGGCTCATAACTGTCATTTGTTACGGTGGAGTATTATAAAACAACATCAACAAGGGAAAGGTTGTTGGGACAAATTCTTATGAAATCTGTATCTACAAACCAAGCTCTTTCTCCCAGCAGAAACCAAAACCAGCAAGACCAGCATAGTGTTTCCCTTAGTGAGTGCTATCTGATGGAAAAACTCATTTAAGACAGGATCCTGTGGTTTAACTGGGGGTCTGATCATCCAGGCACCCTTGCCTGCCACCTAGATACTCAGCATAAGTGGTGTTGTCTGTATGCCGTGAACCTCTCCTGTCAGCTACTGGTCACTGGGAATACTCGAATAGCCATGCCCTCAGATGTTAACAGCTGGTGTGAACAGCCAAGCACAAAGCTGACCCTCGTTTGTAAAATTTGGCCTAAAGGTTTTTCCATACAGAGTGAACTGTAACCTAACTTGATGCTCACACAGATTGAGACCAACACTTGTAGAAGGATCCAAATCTCAGTCAGTCAGAAGTAGGCAGGTGAACAGTCTGTTTCCAATGTCCCTGTATCATACTCCATTTTCTATAGCCCACTTCATTTCCTCTGGCTATAAATATAGATGGTCCATGTGGTCATGTAGAACATGCTAAGTTTTCGTTTTTTAACTAAACTGATGTTTGAATCTAGAGACAAAAAGCTAGCTATTGTCTGTTCTTTTAAAGGTGTTAGGCCAATGTTGTGAGCCAAACTTCATAAGGACACCCTCTCAGACACCTGCTATGTGGCTACGTGAACAGCTTTCTCATACTACCATCTGTTTCTCCCACCTTCACAGGATCTTCTGCAATGCCTTTCTTTCACTTAAAATAGTATATTTACCCTCATATTTTTTTAAACATATTAATTCCTTCAACACACTCAAAACAGACATTACCATTCATCATCAAAATCAGCCATGCGGGGAAAAGACTCTATAAAATCCATCTTTATTATCTAATAACTCAATGTTTGGTGAGCTCTAGCATATGCTAGTTACTATTCAAACTTACTGACATGCACACGTGTGTGTGTGTGTGTGTGTGTGTGTGTGTGTGTAGATAGATATAGATAAATAGAGATAGAGATAGAGATAGACGTGTGTGTGTGTGTGTGTGTGTGTGTGTGTGTACTTGTATACTATATATGCAAGTGACTGGTCCTCACCATGACTTTATGAGGTGAGTCTGATTACTGCCCCACTGCCAGATGAGGAAACAGACACTCAGGAGCCACGGGGCTGGCACTGGGAAGAGGCAGCCTGAAAATCTAATGCACTTGGCCACAGAGCTTGAGTTTAACCACCACACATACTGCCTCGCCGGCTTCTAGTCTGTAATAGACACAAGCACCGTGGTAGGCAGAATATAAGCCTCCCTCTCAGATGCCCACACCTTACTCCCCAGCACCCTCAAATGTGTGACCGAAGGACTTGGCAGATGGGGATGCGACTCTTCAGGCAGAGACAACGGCCCTGAGTATCTGGGTCAATGCAGTAACTCTTGACGGGCTTTATAAATAAAGGGGGGGGGGGGGGCAGAAAGAGCAGAGTCCGAGGATGTAATGACAGAAGCAGATCTCTGAGTAAGGCAGTTGCTGGCTTCGAAGATGGAGGCAGAAGTCATGAGCCAAGGAATGCAGGCTCACTGGAACTGGAAAAGGCTAAGCAAGAGAGTTTCCCCTAGAGCATTCAGAAAGAAACAAAGCCCTACAGGCCTGTTAACTTTAGTTCTATAAGTCCCAAACCAGGACTCCTGATGTCCCAATCTGTAAAATACTATTTTCTGTTGATTTAAGCCGCTTAATAGAAATAGCAAATGACTCCCATAGCAATAGGAAATGAATCCAATCAGTCAAGCGCTAATAGACAGCATTGGTGAGAGAACAGATGAGCTTTCCTGAGACATTTCAGAGAAGCCAGTCAAAGTTGCCCACATGGCCCGGAAGCCGTCTGAGAGGCTGCAAGGCAGCAAAGGCTCTTGGTTCCACATTCAGAATGGTGATGCCCTCCCTGTATCTGAGTTTTCATGTGTGTTAGTTAGTCGTAGAAACTGAGATGACACAGACATCTCTGTTTCAATTTCACCAAGTCCACTTTGGTGGTTTGTTTTATGGAATTTCCCCCCTTTGTCTCAGTGGCAACCTATGCATATATATTTTTACAAATACTTAAGAGTTTTCAAAGCTTTCCCTTCCCGAACCTGTTCCACAGGAGCCCAGTTCTGCCACGTAGCTCCCTGCACATTAGAATTTCTAATGCTGTTTGTCTAATAAATCCCACGGGGATTAGCCATGTCCCCTGTAGGCTCCTTTTCCACCCTTACCTAAGTGCAATGGCGGTTGCTGCCTCAGTCTCACTACAACCAGAGGAGGGTTTGGATTAACCTGTTGCTCTCAGATGCTAAACCTGACACAGAGCCTCTTGGGATCAGTTGTCCCGCCTCACCTTCCCAGCCTTACCTCTCCCCCATGCTCAGGTTCTATCTAGCTGCTCATTGCTCAAAACCTTGGTAAGTTCCCCTCTGCCCTGCGTGGCTTGCTTCCTTTACTGGGGGGATCGGCCGCTCCCTCTCTATTCACACTGATTCTGGTCCTTCCTTCTTTAGCTCACCGATACATCCTGTTGAACTGGCAGACAGCCAGAGCACTTGGTAGACAGCAGGTGTCTGCCTGGGGCATCCTCCTTGCTTGCTTTACAACCTACCTCCCTATGTGATCTTCTTTCTTTCTTGGACAGACACCAACTCATCTAAAGCCCTGTTATCTACCTCTTCGATGGTGGTGGTCTTTCCTGCTGGACAATGTGGCCGTAGCCATCTCACAGAGCTGGTACTATTCAGTCTTAGGTCAGAGGCCTCTGAGGGTTCTTCCCATGGTCCCTAAAAGAGCCCCTGCTAACACATACACAAGTTTAGACACGAGAGAAAATGCAGACAGGATCTGCTACAGTCACAGTACTAATGTCTGATGAGCACCCCACCGCATGGCAGCCTCTTCTCAGGTCCTCTCCAATCCAAAACCTTGCCTGTAAAGCAGGTAGTTTTGTCTCCACTGATGGTTGAGGAAACTGGACTTCTAAAGACGATATGGTGCTGAAATTGTGTGCTTAACACTGCCCAGCCCATTAGTGGCAACATCACTGTATCATATCACATTGGAGAACTGGAAGAACCATTATATTTTGTTACTTTTTTCTCTTGTTTCATGTCTTTTGTTGCCACACTTTAAAGCACCTCTCTGAGCTAACAATGTGACCTTCGGCATTGAGCATACTGGTTTCTCTAGTGGGAACCCATGTGTCCACCTAGAAGGGAGACTGTCTCTTATCCCTAAGCACAGAAGAACATGTCCTCCTGGGACAGCAACCACTACTAGTATTCTCAATACTATTATCTGTTGCCCTGGCCTCTAACACCATTTAAACTACATTTGCGCCTGTGGGTGCATCCCCAGGAAGCTAGACACAGAGAGTAAGTTCCCAAGGGACCCTCTTGGCTCTCATTCCTGGTCCAGCTAGGAATTCTCTTTCTGAATTGATTCTAACTGTTGTTTCAGTTTTTTAAAAATTGTCTCAAGAGGCTAGAATATGGCTCGAGTGGAGAGGGCGTGCCTAGCAGCCACGGGTTCTGGGTTCAATCACCTATGTCAAAAACAAAGAAGAAAAAAAAAGAGGAAAAAAGAGTTGGCTATGATGTCTGTGTGTCTCACAGCGTTTAACAAGTGCAGCCTTAAGACAAGAAAGAAGGGGGAGGGGAGAAGGAAAAGGAAGAAAGGGAGGGAAAGAAGAAGGGAGGGAGAAAATTTGTATTAAGTAAATGAAAAGATTTACTAAAATCCTGGGAAAGGTTAAAGTTCTCAAGGATTTAGGAGTGTCAGCTACAAAAAAAAAAAAAAAAATCCTATGCCAAAGTTTGAAAATTATTCTCTGATACTGTGTTTGGTCCATATGATTTTTTTTGAGGGGGTGATGGTAGGGGAGATCTATTCTGTGAAATCTTGAGCTACCTGTGTAGCCCCGAGTACGCATCCAATGAAAAGTACACATCCAATAGAAATGAGAACATCTGCACAAGAAGTTGCACACAAGGCTCACAGCAGCCTGACTCACAACTACTCCCAACATGGAAATGACTAAACAGTCATCAGGCAGTGATGGGTGTAACAGCACGGCAGAATATTCCTCAGCAAAAAAGAGAGATGGAGCACCAATGCACGCCACAGCATGATGGACCTGGAGCACCAATGCACACCACAGCATGATGGACCTGGAGCACCAATGCACGCCACAGCATGATGGACCTGGAACACCAATGCACGACACAGCATAATGGACCTGGAGCACCAATGCACGCCACAGCATGATGGACCTGGAGCACCAATGCAGGCCACAGCATGATGGACCTGGAGCACCAGTGCAGGCCACAGCATGATGGACCTGGAGCACCAATGCACGACACAGCATGATGGACCTGGAGCACCAATGCATGACACAGCATGATGGACCTGGAGCACCAATGCACGCCACAGCATGATGGACCTGGAACACCAATGCACGCCACAGCATGATGGACCTGGAACACCAATGCATGACACAGCATAATGGACCTGGAGCACCAAGGCACGCCACAGCATGATGGACCTGGAGCACCAATGCACGCCACAGCATGATGGACCTGGAACACCAATGCACGCCACAGCATGATGGACCTGGAGCACCAGTGCAGGCCACAGCATGATGGACCTGGAGCACCAGTGCAGGCCACAGCATGATGGACCTGGAGCACCAATGCACGACACAGCATGATGGACCTGGAGCACCAATGCATGACACAGCATGATAGACCTGGAGCACCAATACACACCACAGCATGATGGACCTGGAGCACCAATGCACGCCACAGCATGATGGACCTGGAGCACCAATGCAGGCCACAGCATGATGGACCTGGAGCACCAATGCATGACACAGCATGATGGACCTGGAGCACCAATGCACGACACAGCATGATGGACCTGGAGCACCAATGCACGACACAGCATGATGGACCTGGAGCACCAATGCACGACACAGCATGATGGACCTGGAGCACCAATGCACGACACAGCATGATGGACCTGGAGCACCAATGCAGGCCACAGCATGATGGACCTGGGAAACATGATGCTACATGGAAGCCGCGGTTTGCTAAGGCCCCAGAGTGTGTGATGTGTTCATGCCAAGTTCCAGAGAGGCAAGCATTCAGAGACAGAAAGCACGTGAGCATTTGCCTGAGACCGAGGCAAGGAGGCTGCGGCCACCGATGGGTCTGGTGTGATAGAGACATTCTTTGATTTATTGTTATAATTTTTAACACCTCTTGAGCATATCGAGATATTAAATTATTAAAATATGCACCATTACATACATAGATAGATTGTATAGTTACAGTAGATGATCGATGTTGATAGATAAGTAATTGACAGGTGATATGCCGAGGGATAGATAGGTAAGTAGATGGATGGATGATAGACAGACAGACAGACAGATAATAGACATACAGCCAGGTGCATACATAAGCTGAGAAATTCTAATTACCTAGGGTTGGAGCTACACAGCATCTCCCCCTTTTAAGTGAGGCATGCATCTAGTTTTTAAGTCTGCTCCATTACCATAGCCCAGTTCACAAACATTTCGCACTTGGTCACAGAACGTTAAAGTTAGAAAAGATGTTAGCAGATCACCATCTCCCCCTCTACCCAAGCTATCTGAAAAGGTGCCTTCCTGATTCCAGAGAGGTTCTGAGCATGAACTCTCTCGCCCATCATTGTCACTGATGATATCACTGTCACCACAGATAGCATTTATGTGATGACGCCAAATTTTTGAAAGGTTTCAAATACTCTTTCTTGGGTGTCATCTACCTGGGAATTATGTGTCATTTTTCACATCTCCCTGATGAGCATGTTCTGACTTGTCCAAGGGGGTAGAATTCAACTCCCATTGTTTTTGTGTAGGAAAGACTTTCAAAGCCACATGGAATGAAATCACAATACAGACTCCAGCACTGAGATGCAGTAGGCACGTGGCTGTTCATCAAGCATCCTCAGCATCACAGTGTTTTCATTTAGCCAGCCCTGGGCTCTGCCATCCTGGACCGGTCACCACATTACTACTCTGTCATGGAGAACCCTTCCTCCTTCATGATAAATCCATGCACAGAAATATCTCGTGATACACAGAGGAGCCCAAAGGGATGATGATTTACACACTGATGTTATCGAACTGTCTTTGCAAAAATCCCAAAAGATTTCTTAATTGTTTCATCGCCCGGGAGGATAGCGAAGAGTTGTATAAATAGGTGAACTTTAACCTAGTTTTCCGTTTGCAAGGTGTGGTAAAGTTTGGTTGTCCCAAGACTGATTACAACAGAATCTCTGCTCAGGAGCTGGAGAGAGAGAGAGTGCGGTGCTCAGAGCAGGTCTCTGACTCCAGCATTCACTAGTTGTGGGACTCGTGAGGATGCTCACACCTAGCCTCTGTTCTAGCATCTGTACCAGACAGGCAACGGCAACAGGCTGGACCCTCCACTCCTGATCCAGAGTTCAAACTGTTCCAGATGTGCTCCTCCATCCAGCCCAGCTAAGGAAGAGTCACCGGAGGCCAGGAAATTGTACTCATTTCACGAGATGAATGTAATCAGGAGAAAGAGGGCTAAAAAGCCAGCTCAACGTGAGTCATTTGGCTTAAGGGAGCGTTGTCAGTGGTCCTAGGAGCACACTCCACTGCCAATAGCCATTTCATTTGATCTCTGAACCGATGCTTAAACCGCAGATTTCCTGGGCCTGCGGCCTCCCAGGAAATGGAACCACACAGTGGCTGATTCATGTTTCCTCTCAGGGCAACAGGAAAAGTACCTGCTACAGAAACTGCAGGCCGGCCTGAGCTGTGGCTTTGGCCTCCTCAGATGGCGGGGGCCCCATCAGTTACAGTCTTCCTCAGAAAGAAGAGGCTGAGAGGGCAGGCCAGGGGCATCAACACTCACTGACTTCTTGTGTTAAGTCAGCCTCTGACTGTACCAGGAGAGCCTCTCTCTCTCTCTCTCTCTCTCTCTCTCTCTCTCTCTCTCTCTCCCTTCCTTTCTTCCTCCCCCCACCCTGTTGTTGTTGTTGTTGTTGTTGTTTGGTTTTTTGGATTTGGTGTTTTCGAGACTGGTACGCGGTGTGCTGCACACTGGTTAGTCCTGAGGCTCCTTGGAATTGGTAGTGTTGTTATGGCATGAGGAGACTGAGGCAGAGAAACACAGATAACTCGAGGTCCAGAGCTCCTGGAAGCTCCCAGATGTAAGCCTGAGCAGCTGCTGCCAATGTCCCTAGGATGCTCTCTGCCCTACGGTCGTCCCCGTGAGTCCCTTGACTGTCGCTGCCTTCAGAAAACAGTTGAGATGCTCAGAAGCCTCTGACCCTTGATCACGCTGCCTCTCTCTGATCTTCTGGTGACCCTTTGACGTGGTCACAGCAGGAGACATCGTTCTATTTTTCCCAGCTATGCCTGGACTATAATCACTAGAAGGAAATATATCACTTTTTTTGTATTTCATTTTTATCAAATATTTTTTATTTACATTTCAAATGTTATCCTCTTTCTTGGTTTCCCCTCCAAAACCACCCTATCACATCCCCCCTACTCACCAACCCACCCACTCTTGATTCCCTGTCCTGGCATTTCCCTATACTGGGGCATTGAGCCAAGGGCCTCTCCTCCCTTTGAAGGCCAACAAGGCCATCCTCTGCTACATATGCAGCTGGAGCCATGGATCCCTCTGTGTGTACTCTTTGGTTGGTGGTCCCTGGGAGCTCTGGGGGTAATGATGGTTCATATTGTTGTTCCTCCTATGGGGCTGACAGCTCCCTCAGCTCCTTGGGTCCTTTCTCTAGCTCCTCCAATGGGGACCTTGTGCTCAGTCCAATGGTTGGCTGAGAGCATCCATCTCTGTATTTGTCAGATACTGGCAGAGCCTCTCAGGAGACAGTTATATCAGGCTCCTGTCAGCAAGCACTTCTTGGCATCCATAATAGTGTCTGGATTTGGTGAGTGTATGGATCCCTAAGTGTGGCAGTCTCTGGATGGTCTTTCCTTCAGTCTCTGCTCCATATTTTGTCTCTGTAACTCTTCCCATGGGTATTTTGTTCCCCCTTCCAAGAAGGGCCAACGTATCCATACTTTGGTCTTCCTTCTTCTTGACCTTCATTTGGTCTGTGAATTATATCTTGGGTATCCCATGCTTCTGGACAAATATCCACTTATCAGTGAGTGCATATTATGGGTGTTCTTTTGTGATTTGGTTACCTCACTCAGGATGATATTTTCTAGTTCCATACATTTGCCTAAGAATTTCATGAATTCATTGTTTTTAATAGCTGAGTAGTACTCCATTGCGTAAATGTATCACATTTTCTGTATCCATTCATCTGTTGAGGGACATCTGGGTTCTCTCCAGCTTCTGGTTATTATAAATAAGGCTGCTATGAACGTAGTGGAGCATGTGTCCTTATTACATGCTGGGGATTCCTCTGGGTATATGCCGAGGAGTGGTATAGCTGGGACCTCAGGTACTCTAATTTTCTGAGGAACCGCCAACCTGATTTCCAGTTATATATCCACTTATCAGTGAGTGCATATCATGTGTGTTCTTTTGTGATTTGGTTACCTCACTCAGGATGATATTTTCTAGTTCCATACATTTGCCTAAGAGTGGTTATAACAGCTTGCAATCCCACCAGCAGTGGAGGAGTGTTCTTTCTCCACATTCTTGCCAGCACCTGACGTCACTTGAGTTTTTGATCCTAGCCATTCTGACTGGTATGAAGTAGAATCTCAGGATTGTTTTCATTTGCATTTCCCTGATGACTAAGGATGTTAAACATTTCATTAGGTGCTTCTCAGCCATTCAGTATTCCTCAGTTGAGAATTCTCTGTTAAGCTCTGCACACCATTTTTAATAGGGTTATTTGCTTGTCTGGAGTCTAACTCCTTGAAATCTTTATACATATTGGATATTAGCCACTATTGGATGTAGGGTTGGTAAAGATCTTTTCCCAATATGTTGGTTGCCATCTTGTCCTATTGACAGTGTCTTTTGTTTTACAGAAACTTTGTAGTTTTATGAAGTCCCATTTGTCTTGATCTTACAGCATAAGCTATTGGGATTCTATTTAGGAAATTATCCCCCTGTGCCCATGTGTTCAAGGCTCTTTCCCAGTTTCTTTTCTATTAGTTTCAGTGTATCTGGTTTTATGTGGAGGTCCTTGATCCACTTGGACTTGAGCTTTGTACCAGGAGATAAGAATGGATCAATTTGCATTCTTCTTCGTGCTAACCAACAGTTGAACCAGCACCATTTGTTGAAAATGCTGTCTTTTGTTCCACTGGATGGTTTTAGCTCCTTTGTCAAAGAGCAAGTGACCATAAGTGTGTGGGTTCATTTCTGGGTCTTCAATTCTATTCCACTGATCTACCTGCCTGTCACTGTACCAATACCATGCAGTTTTTAACACTATTGTTCTGTAGTACAGCTTGAGGTCCAGGATGCTGACTCCCCCAGAAGTTCTTTTAGTGTTTAGAATAGTTTTAGCTATCCTGGGTTTTTTGTTATTCCAGATGAATTTGAGAATTGCTCTTTCTAACTCTATGAAGAATTGAGTCAGAATTTTGATGGGGATTGCACTAAATCTGTAGATTGCTTTTGGCAAGATGGTCAATTTTACTATATTAATTCTGCCAATCCATGAGTATGGGAGATCTTCCCATCTTCTGGGTCTTCTTCAATTTCTTTCTTCAGAGACTTGAAGTTCTTGTCATAGAGATCTTTCACTTTTTGGTTAGAGACATACCAATATACTTTATATTGTATGTGACTATTGTAAAGGGTATCATTTCCTTAATTTCTTTCTCAGCCTGTTTATTCTTTGAGTATAGGAAAGCTACTGATTTGTTTGAGTTAATTTTATATCCAGTCACTTTACTGAAGTTGTTTATCAACTTTAGGAGTTCTCTGGATGAGGTTCTTAAGTCACTTAAAGTATACAATCTGCACAATCTGCAAATAGTGATAGTTTGACTTCTTTTCCAATTTGCATTCCTTTGAGCTCCTTTTGTTGTCTGATTGCTCTAGCTAGAACTTCAAGTACTATATTGAAAAGATATGGAGACATGGGGGGGGAGGGGTGGCGCATGCCTTTAATCTCAGCACTTGAGAGGCAGAAGCAGGCAGATTTCTGAGTTAGAGGCCAGCCTGGTCTACAGAGTGAGTTCCAGGACAGCCAGGGCTACACAGAGAAACCCTGTCTCGAAAAAAACCACAAGAAAGAGAGAGAGAGAGAGAGAGAGAGAGAGAGAGAGAGAGAGAGAGAGAGAGAGATAGAAAGAAAGAAAGAAAAGAAAGAAAAGAAAGAAAAGAAAGAAAATATATGGAGAGAGGGGCAGCCTTGTCTAGTCCATGATTTTAGTGGTATTGCTTCAAGTTTCTCTCCATTTAGTTTGATGTTGGCTACTGGCTTGCTGTATATTGCTTTTAGTATGTTTAGGTATGGGCCTTGAATTCCTGATCTTTTCCAAGATTTTTAACATGAAGGGATGCTGAATTTTGTCAAATGCTTTTTCAGCATCTAATGAAATGACCATGTGGTTTTATTCTTTGAGTTTGCTTATGTAGTGGATTACAATGATGGATTTCCGTATATTGAACCATTCCTGCATCCCTGGAATTAAGCCTATGTGATCCTGGTGAATGATTATTTTTGATGTGTTCTTTTCATGGATTCAATTGGTAAGAATTTTATTGCATATTTTTACAGTGATATTCATTAGGGAAATTGGTCTGAAGTTCTCTTTCTTTGTTAGATCTTTGTGTGGTTTTGGTATCAGCATAATTGTGGCTTCATAGAATGAGTTGGGTAATGTTCCTTCTGTTTCTATTTTGTGGAATAATTTGAAGAGTATTGGTAATAGATCTTCTTTGAAGGTTTGACAGAATTCTGCACTAAACCCATCTGGTTCCGGGCTTTTTTTGGTTGGAAGACTTTTAATGACTGCTTCTATTTCTTTAGGGATTTGGGGACTGTTTAGATGGTTTATCTGATCCTGATTTAACTTTGGTATTTGGCATCTATCTAAAACATTGTCCATTTCATCCATATTTTCCAGTTGTGTTGAGTATAGGCTTTTGTAGTAGAATCTGATGATTTTTTTTTAATTTCCTCAGTTTCTGTTGTTGTATCTCCTTCTTCATTTCTGATTTTGTTAATTTCAATACTGTCTCTGTGCCCTCTGTTTAGTCTGGCTAAGGGTTTATCTAACTTGTTGATTTTCTCAAAGAACCAGCTTCTGGTTTCGTTGATTCATTGTATAGTTCTTTTTGCTTCTACTTGGTTGATTTCAGCCCTGAGTTTGATTATTTCCTGCTATCTACTCCTCTTGGGTGTATTTGCTTCTTTTGGTTCTAGAGCTTTCATGTGTAGTGTTAAACTGCTAGTGTATTCTCTCTCCAGCTTCTTTTTGGAGGCACTCAGAACTATGAGTTTTTCTCTTAGCACTGCTTTCATTGTGTCCCTTACGCTTGGGTATGTTTTACCTTCATTTTCATTAAATTCTAAAAAGTCTTTAATTTCTTTCTTTATTTCTTCCTTGACCAAGTTATCATTGAGTAAAGTGTTATTCGGCTTCCATGTGTATGTGGGTTTTCTGTTGTTTTTGTTGCTATTGAAGACCAGCCTTAATCCGTTGTGATCTGATAGAGCCATGGAATTTCAATCTTCTTATATCTGTTGAGGCCTGTTTTGTGGCCAATTATATGGTCAATTTTGGAAAAGGTACCATGAGGTGCTAAGAAGGTATACTCTTTTGATTTAGGATGAAATGTTCTATTTGGTCCATTACTTCTTTTAGTTTCACTCTGTCTCTTTGTTTTTTGTTTTTTTGGATTTTGTTTTTTTTTTCGAGACAGGGTTTCTCTGTATAGCCCTGGCTGTCCTGGAACTCACTCTGTAGACCAGGCTGGCCTCGAACTCAGAAATCCGCTTGCCTCTGCCTCCCAGAGTGCTGGGATTACAGGCGTGCGCCACTACTGCCAGGCTTACTCTGTCTCTTTTATTTTGTGTTTCCTAGATCTGTCTACTGATGAGAGTGGGGTGTTGAAGTTCCCCCACAATAATTGTGTGAAGTGCAATTTGTGCATTGAGTTTTAGTAAAGTTTCTTTTATGAATGTGGGTGCCCTTGTATTTGGAGCATAGATGTTCAGAATTGAGACTTTTTCTCGCTAGATTTTTCCTTTGATGAGTATGAAGTGTTTTTCCTTATCATTTTGATGAATTTTGGTGGAAAGTCAATTTTATCTGATATTAGAATGGCTACTCCAGCTTGTTTCCTGGGACCATTTGCTTGGAAAATTGTTTTCCAGCCCTTAAATCTGAAGTAGTGTTTGTCTTTGACACTGAGGTGTGTTTCCTATATGCAGCAAAATGATGGGTCCTCATTTCTTTATTATTTCTATTTCCAGTTTCAGATCCTGGATGGTTTTATTCAATTCCTTCACCTGTTTGGTTGTATTTTCCTGTAATTCTTTAAGAGGTTTTTGTGTTTCCTCTTTTAAGGTCTTCTACCTATTTACCTGTGTTCTCTTTTATTTCTTTAATGGAGCTATTTATGTCCTTTTAAAAATCCTCTATCATTATCATGAGATATGATTTTTAATCAGAGTATTGCTTTTCTCATGTGTTGGGGTAACCAGAGCTTGCTGTAGTGAGAGAACTGGGTTCTGATGTGGCCAAGTAGCCTTGGTTTCTGTTGCTTATTTTTTCATGCTTGCCTTTTACCATCTGGTTATCTCTGGTGTTGGCTGGTCTTGCTGCCTCTGACTGTGGCTTGTCTGTCTTACAAGTCGGTGTCTCAGTACTCCTTGGATGCCAGTTCTCTCCTGGAGGAATTTAGGTATGGGAAACTGTGGTACAGGGTCAGCTCTGGAGTGCAGACATAAACCATTAGAGTCCTGTCCCCAGCTGATCCTAGGTTCCTGTGTCCTGATGGCTCTAAGTGGGTCCCTCTTGGGCCAGAAATTTGAAGAGAAGTGGTGGTCTTACCTGGGCTTGCAGGTGTGTAGGCACTCCTAGGAGACCAGCTCTCTCCTGGTGGTATTTATGTATGTAGCTCTGTGGCCCAGGGTCAGCACAGAGGGAAATCTGAAGACTTCTGTCCCAGGCAGCCCCTGTCTCCTGTGTCCTGAGGGTTCTGGGCGGGTTCCTCTGAGCAGCAGTGGTGGTCCTGCCTGTACTCACAGGCCAGTATGCATTCCTGGAAGGCTCACTATCTCCTGGCACTATTCGGGTATGGAGCCCTTTGGCAGAGGATGATCCCCAGCATCAGACAGAAACTGTAAGGCTCCCATTGCAGGCCACCTCTGGGTTCCCATCAAGACATCACTTCTATCTCTTCTCAGATACATGAAGCGTTCCAAAATCAAATTTGGTGAATGAATGAATGAATGAATGAATATTACTTGCTATCTTTATTTTCAAGAGCCTTTCAGTGTCTGTCTATGCTATAACTTTGAAAATAATTTTTGGAAACTCATTCAGCTTGTTACCAACAATGTCCAGAGTCTAAAGGTCCCCATATCCAGTAGGCTCTCTTTCCAAATGCCTGGTGCTTTTCTAATTCAGTGACTCAGATTGGTTGGCTGGCTTCTGCCTCTGGGGTCCTGCTTCTGGTTCTAATTGTGGTCCCAAACTTGTAGTGAAATTAGGATGCTGGAGATGGAAAAGGGATGGTGTAACTTATGCTTCACTGGGTGACATGGCTGAGTAGGTATTTCCTAATTCCCTCTGTGGTACTCAAGGTTAAGGAGTATTTGCTCTTTCGTGACAACTTACTGTCAAAAAGCATGTCAGGAGCCTTCCTTCACAAGTAATGCAGCCCTCTCCCCTCAAGGTGACATCAGCAGGACCCTAAGGACTAGGTGGGCTTTGCCTCCAATTCCCAGTTCCACTCCCATAGTTGCTTTGCTCTGAAGTAATTCTCGGTGTAGTGGACTTACTGCTCTGTGACAGGCAGACATCACAAAAAGATAACATTTCTTTTATACTCCAAACAAAATCAAATCTATCTCAGTCCTACAACCCAAAAGGTGAAGAGCTGCCAGATTGCCCCAATGGCCTCTATTCTTGCTCGAACAGGGCTTGCACCATTCTTGAAATTGAGGGGAAGGGGGGAGGCTGTGACCTTCAACCACAGCCTGCTCTTTCTTTTAGTGATACTAGAGGATTGGTAAAAACCCAGTGTTCACATTTCTCAGGTGCTCAAAT
This sequence comes from Apodemus sylvaticus, assembly GCF_947179515.1. Classification (NCBI taxonomy): domain Eukaryota; kingdom Metazoa; phylum Chordata; class Mammalia; order Rodentia; family Muridae; genus Apodemus; species Apodemus sylvaticus. Next base: position 57,105,543 of record NC_067482.1, on the reverse strand, counting down.
CACTGCAGCAATTTGATTAGCCAGGGTTGGTTTCAAGGCCTTCCCCAACAGTTTCCTCTCTTTCTCAGCCTTCCTCTTTTGAGTCACTCCTTTTTGGTCATTTTGTCAAGTGTTCTCCTTCATCTCTAACTTGAAGCTTGGTCTACCCTAGGCTTCCATCTTTAGATGTCCTATCTTCTCTCGTGGTATTCATGAGATCATTTGGATCACAGCCCTAAATGCCAGTTCTAAATCAGTCTCCACCTCAAAATTTTTCCAAGGCTCTAAAGCTGACAGTCTACTCCATAGCTGACAGACACCGTGATGATTTAATGTGTTTTGTCCCCAAGCTGGTCATTGTCAATTTGACCGGATGTAGAATAATCTACAAGACTCATCTCTGGGCATGTCTGTGAGGGAGATTTAAGTGAGGAGGGAAGGCCCACATGGATGTGGGCGGCACTGTCCAGTGAGCTAGAGCTCATATTGAAAAGGATCCAAGGAACCAGTGAGATGGCTCAGCAGGCAATGTGCTTCCTGCCAAGGCTGGCCTCCTGATTTCGGTGCCCAGATCCCACAAGGCAGAAGGAGAAAGTGGCTTCCACAAGATGTCTTCTGACCGTCGTAGCATCCCAGAGCACTAGAGAAGGACCTTGCGACTCTATGTCATGTGGGACTCACTCCAACAGGGAAAGAAGGTTTGACTTATTTTCTTCTAAGGCAGAGGCCAGTGCCACACAGGACTACGCCCTACAGTAGGTGTGGCCTCAAATCTGCCCTTCACTCAGAATGCCTTTATCTCCACAAGGCTAGGGAATATTGTGCCACAATGGAGGTGATGGACAGTTGAAGTCACCCTGCTAAAAAAAAAAAAAAACAAAACAAAACAAAGCAAAACAAAAAACAAACAAACAAAAACTTTATCTGTGTCCTCTTCCTCATTCTGCCCTCACGGGTCAATTTGCATCACTTTGAACAGATGTATTCTGTGTGACAGTCATGCAGGTAAGGTTCTGTGTTATTTAGACTTTTTCTCTAAAAATGATCACATTGAGTCAGATGTCCTGAGGATTCTTTCCAGCAATGAGAGACAATGACTAATCTATTCTTTTTGTTTCGGAAACAATCAAAACCACGGTTGTGCTTTAGGAATGCTAACTGTCTCAGGAGAAACAATCTGCGCAGAGAAGTGAAGGCCCTTGAAGGCAGGACATGGGACAGGGTCCCGAGTGTTCTGTGGAATAGGCTGGAAGAGTTGGAGAGTGACTGACTGAAGAGGCCAGCCCTGCAGGTCTTCGGACTTATGAGTAGCATCTGTGCTAGTGACCAGTGGGCTTATGGGAATGGGAGACACTGCCTCTAGGGGGTGTGTGATGGTTTGTATATGCTTGGTCCAGGGAATGGCACTAGTCGGAGGTGCGGCCTTGTTGGAGTAGGTGTGTCACTGTGGGCATGGATTTAAGATCCTCACCCTAGCTGCATGGAAGTTAGTCTTCTACTAGCATCCTTTAGATGAAGATGCTAAACTTTCAACTCTGTGTGCACCATGCTGCCTTGATGATAATGGACTGATCCTCTGAACCTGTAAGCCAGCCCCAGTTAAATGTTGACCTTTATAAGACTTGCTTTGGTCATGGTGTCTGTTCACAGCAGTAAAACCCTAACTAAGACAGTGTGGTACTACGGGCAGTCCTGGTCGGGATGGTCTTAACTAGAGGTAGCACATTAGAACAAGATGACCCTGGAGAGATTCACTGTTGCATCCGTTAGAAATGGTTCAGCCATAAGACCCACAGCAGAGTCTTCAAGGTGCTTGCCCTTGATTCCTTCAGTGCAAGCATTGTGGGTTCAGTTAGATACAGCACACAAAGTTTTTTATTCAAGTACTGACAGTCAGTACTCAATAAATATCAGCAGAAATCATATTTCCTTTCTACCATTTTAGCATCTTTACTGAGTTGGGCTAAAAAGTAGTCCCAGACCTCATGTCTGAGACATGGTCAGAAAGCTGTGGGAATCTGGCAGGTATGGAGTTGGTGACCTTTGCAAAGGGACGTGCCAAGAGCTCAGCCTCACTGCCAGGGGTGTCTTTAGTGGCAGTATGGCAGTGTGACATTGGTGCAAAGGCCAAGGGCTCCTGCTGACCACCAGAAACCCAAGGATGGGCTAACAGCGACCGTTCTTTATTTGGCCTTTCCCAGGCAATGGCAAGGGTGTGCCCAAATGTAGCAAAGACAGAGCACTGTGCCAACTGCTGAAGGGTATGAAGACGCTCTCATAGTGCTGGCGAGGCAGCACTTAGTTTGTAAGGCAAGCATGTGGAACATCCTGTTAAGCTTTTCTTACCAGCCTTCCCCTCCCCCACCTCCACATTTTTTTTTTTAATAAATATACTAGCGGGTGTATTTAGAAGATAGGTTAGGTCAGTGAATAAAATTCTACGGGGCAGACCGAAAAGATGGATGCCTGTGGTTCTCTGGCCAGCCAGCCCAGTCTGCTTGGAAGGTTTGAGATTAATGACAGACTCTGTCTCAAAAAAAAAAAAGGTAAAAAGCAACTGAGGTTGTCCTCCGGCCTACACACACACACACACACACACACACTTCCCCATAAGTAAATGTGTGTCAAAGACTTCTGGACTCTGTGTTGAGTCTAAAATGAAACACCAAACATTTACTACTGATGCTCCTTGAAACTTCCACCCCCACTCCCAGTCCCGAGAGACTTAAGACATTCTGACATGCCTGTCTTGACTTTGCAATTCTAAGATGGACTGACTGGATTTGGTTTCTTTTTTTCACCCTATGTGGGACAAATTACAGTGGAGGCTGTGTGGGGAGAAGGGCAAGAGCCTTGAGGGGCCCAGGCCCTCACCCTCCCTCCTTCCCTCCCTCCCTCCCCTTCGGAAGCTCACCAGGCCAGGATGCTTTCTGAGAGAGAGTATAACTTCCTTGACCAGGGAGACCAGGCTCTAGGCTGACTTCTGGAAGTGTCTTTGGAAACTAATTCCCAGGCAAAATGCCAAGAAAAAGATATGCATGGTGAGGAACTGACATAATTTTTTAACACCACAACCCGCATATTTCTGCGGCAGCAGCCAATACAAGCTGCCAAGACCAATATTGATCTAGTCCTTCATCCAATCAACAAACGCCATTGTTTATAAGATGTAATTTTTCTTGGTTAAAGTTCAAAGTTAAACTCCAAGGATTTTCAAAACTATAAAAATAAGAGGCTTTCATAGCCTCAAAAAAAAAAAAAAATTCCTGGCCAGTTTTCCTCGTTCATGGGTTTTCATAGTCATTAAAAGAAACTTAACCAAGTAAACATTTTTTTGGTCTTCTGAGTTGTGGTAGTTTTTAAAGCAGGATTATTCTAAATATCCGCATAAAAGGCCTCTAAATCTTTATACTTCTCCTGAAAGTCATGGCCCCTGGCAAGGCAGGTGACCAGGGTTTGCTCTTCTGTCTGAAGGTTGTCCACCTGTGGAGCCACATCAGTCTGCTCATCTTCCTGATGAAGTCCCTCCCTCCCCACTCCTCGTCTTAATGTGGAAATGACGGAGTCTTTACTAAGCCCTTTGGAGGAAGACGAATGGTTCTGTGGTTCCATTTCTGATCCTGAAATGGAAAACCTTAGCAAACAAATGGTCGACATATGGGGCTCTGTAAACCAATCCCTTGTGCTTCTCCTAGGTCCAGGAAAGCATCCACTTTTGGGAACTGGTGGAAGCTATGGGGGTGGGGGATTTAGAAGGTGAGATTAAGGTGAAATTTTACTGAGATTTATGAGCTCAGTAAATCAGTTGTTGGTTTGTTTGTTTGTTAAATAGTGTAAACAAAGATCATATCTTTTCTGTGTCTGCCTCCTCTCAAAGGTCCTGGCCAAGTTTTATGTACACATGGTACTATGTGCTAGCTAGTTTATGGATGGTGTTGCAATGCTTTTAGTGAGAGTGTGTCCCCACAGGCTTTGGCACTTGACTGCTTGGTCCCCTGTTGATGGCCCTGTTGGGAGAATTTAGAAGGTTTGGCCTTGCTGGAGGAAGTGTTTGGGGGCGGGGGTGGAGCTTTGAAAGTTCAGAAGATTCCTAACATCCCCAATTTGTTCTCTACTTCCTGCATGAGGTTCAGGATGCAGGTTCTCAGCTTCCAGCCAGCATGTGTCCTGCCTGCTCCCATGTTCCCCTTGCCACTGGGGGTCGTAACCCTGGAACCATAAGCCTCAGTGAGTTGCCTTGGTTTTGGTGCTTTATCATACAATAGAAAAGTAATTGCTACAGGTGGGTTCTCTTTAAACATCTGCAGTGTACTGGTTGATCCATTCCTTTCGAGATGTTCTTTGGAGATGTCTCTCGGTTCACTCTTCTGGTTAGGAGGCAATGCTGGCTATAGATAAGGGCAAGTGCCTACCATGCACTGGTGTAGGCGGGGCTTCTCCCTACCAGGCTGCTGCCTAGAAACTCAAGGTGCAAATCTCCGAGGAACTCATGGTCTTCAGGAAGAGGAGGAGGTGGACTTTAGCATAGTTTTCCTACTCATGACTCCTTTTTATGTGAGCAATTTTTATAAGACCCTATTGGCCTGGAGAGATGGCTCAGCGGTTAAGAGCACCAACTGATCTTTCAGATGTCCTGAGTTCAAATCCCAGCAACCACCTGGTGGCTTACAACCATCCATAATGAGGTCTGATGCCCTCTTCTGGTGTGTCTGAAGACAACTACAGTGTACTTACACAAAATAAATTAATAAATCTTTTTTAAAAAAAGATTCTATTTATACAACCATATTAAACTAGTATACAAAATCAAGTGTTTACTGATAATAAATCATAAAGAAACTTACTATAAAACAATTCTTTGAGATGTATACTGTATACCATTTTACTGTTTGCTAATTTGAGTATTAATAAGATGGATGGACTTGTTTAGCTTTACCTAAAGAATTCAATGTTGAATAAAATTGAGACAGAATACATCTTCGGTGCTTTTAGGAGTTGACTAATAGTTTGATTTTGGAATCACCAGTGCTGAGAACACTGTTTCATATAAATAACTCACAAAAAAAAAAAAAAAGGGCAGAAGCATCTTTAAGGGCATTTCAGAAACTGTTAGAGGCTCTGTCCGAACTGCAAGCCAAACTTCATTTTAACCAATTGTTTATAAGGCTCAAGCCACCCAAGCAGCAATCTTTAAGAGCAAACATTCTAACACAACGCGATGCAAAGTTGTAGTAACTGGATATTTACATGTTGAGGGATGGTGATGGGAAAACATCAAGCATCTGCTTTCTGTAACCAGACTAGGGTGTTTCTAGAAGAGCAGCACACACACTGCCATTCATAACACACAGCAGTGTGCAGTGTGAGCCGGGTAGTGTTCAAGGGCCTCATGTTACATGATGGCGTGTTTAGAACACCAAGGGCAAATGTTGTCATGAACATCTCAGATTCATTACACACTTCATTTTGTATTCATTCTGGTCGTGTTCAGAAATCTATTGCCAGATTTCTTTCAACCCTCACATTTAGTTATATGAACCTCATATGAGATCTTGATCCAAAGTTTAATAAGCTGGAAGCGAAATTATAAACAAAAAGTCAATCCTTTGGATGAGGTATTCTATGATGGTCTCTTTGAAGAAACGAGCCAGCCATTACTCTGCGCATTCAGACACAGAGATGGAGTTCTGGAAGGCACGGGGAGGAACACATCAAATGTGTGAGCCACCATGAGGCTGGGAGCCAGCTTGCTAATTTCTTGCTCTGACACTGCAGCTCACATTGGAGAGAACTTTGTTTGTCAAGGGCTTTGCACACTCATTTCTCTACAGTCCTTATGACAGCCCTGCAGGTGAATAGTGGTGACCATTGTAGTCCTACAAATGACGGAACTAGGGCACAAGATCATACATGACTCCATGAGGTCATACATCCTACTTGACAAGGCTAGCAGACAAGGGCAATACTAATACATGCTGTGTTTGCTAAATGCATGGTGTTCTCCTAAGTCTCATGCATGAGAAATGCATTTCACTCCTCAGTGTATCTCAGTGAGAGGGATACAAAATTTTGCCACTGTACTGAAGGCAGCTAAGGAACAACCCATTGAGTCACTAAAAGTACCAGAGCTCAGAACCAAACTCAGGTCATTCAAACCTAAACCACCTCACGCAGTGACAGCTACAGTCCAAGAGCCCAGGACAGCTATCTCAGTTCTTTTCTGGGCAATAAAGAAGGCCAATCCATTAATCAAGTGGCAGAAATTCATGAATAAGCTACCCTGACAGAGATGTCACCATCTGTCACAATGAACAATGGGCTTCTGTGCCAATAATACATTCAAGAGTGGTACTGTTATTAAGTAAGAGGGAGCCAAGCTCAAAGGGTTTTTTAATTGTCTAAGGATCCCTTTGCCACAAGCCAAACATCCCATTATGGGAAAACCAGTTATCTGTTACGTCTATCAATTAGCAAGGACCATGATTTGCACAATTTTCCTGCTTAATTTTAGTCACCCTATAATCTGTCTTTCCTCTGAACTCTTGCCATACTCAGTTCATAAGACAATATTACATGGAATTACACGGGCTTTGTGTTCTGACATAATTATTCTGCGCACGCCCATTCTGTCTCCCCAAACAAATCCCGATGCACTCAGCAACCAGGAACCGACATCATCAGTCATCCCTGGCTCTTCAGCATCAGCCTAGCGTGGCAGGGACAAGACTGTAGGCACTTAGAATCTGCTGAGTATTTGAATGACAGTCCCTGGCGTGAGTTCTCAGTTGTTCTTCAAAAGTGCTTGCCCCTCTTCCTTGCAGCTTACTGAGAAATATATATGGTTTGTTTCTTGGTTTTATCGAAGTTACAGCTGTCAACCTGAATACCGTAAGAATCTGTACCAGTAACTATTTAACAATTAGCAGGGACTGGTTTTTTGTTGTTGTTGTTGTTTTAAGGTTTTGCAGAATTTTGCAGAATCAATATGCAATGTTTACCATCACACAATGCTCTTAAGAGGATTTTTCAAGTTCCCAGCATGTTGTCAGTTGTCTTGCTAAGTTCTGGGAAGTTTAACAATTGAGTGTTCAAATGGTGGTCCTGGCTCTAAAGCCCTAGATTTTTCCCTCCTAAAATGTGTTTTAGGCAGCTGAGGTAGTTTTTGGTTTTCTGTCTCAAGAAAATCTCTCTTAGTAGGAGATTGTTTCCAAGTTGGTCCAAACAATGAGACTCTGGATTGTGTTAATGACAATTTGAAAAACAAAACTTACAACCTAGCCGTCATTTACCTGGTCGCTGCAAGGGCAGGTTGTAAAAGGGGTTTGGTGTTCATTGACTAAGCTAAAAACTTAATGTAGTTGAAAATCCACTCTAAGCCAACCAAAGAAGCAGAGTATCCTGTCCCCCTCTCTCCTTCCCTCCCTCCCCCGAAACCCCCTTCACCGTTTTATCATGCATACTAATCTCTCTTGGAGACATTTTGCCTCTGGGTTCAGAGGATGTCACTGAGGTAGAAAAACATTTTTTGAGGTCTAGGACTGGAGCAACCAAAAACCACGTGACAGCCTCCTGAGGGTATAAACCTCTGTTGGAAGAGCTTTCTTCTGACCAGTCTTCTAGAAAACCTTTAACCTTCTTCCATTTTGATCTGTCTGGGTTTGTAAAGATTGTAACATAGCAGGGCAATGACACCACTTGGCACAGACTTGAGGGTCCAACCTGCTGGACTAGTCCCTTCCTTGGACTCACAAGACCTCAACTGCTAGTTTCTTCCTCTCCCCCCACAGGCTACTCTCTCTGTGTTGTCAAAACCTTCATTGCGAGAATGTCTGTTTGGTGTGGAGCTGAGGGAGAGAGAGAATACGAAAGGACTGTTCCTTTGTAGAAGTTGGCTCCTCTACAACAGGCTGGCAGAGACTGACTGGGTCCATGGTGCTACAGAAACTGCACTGGATTCAAAACCGTGTTCATTGTGTCGAAAACCCACTGTGAGTAGTGTGTACCAGGGCTGGACGACATCAGACCAGACGTCTTCTAAAGAAAGGTAGTGACGCTCACTTTTGTAGGGGCTGGAGATGTGGAGCAAAGCTTAAAAGTACTTGTTGCTCTTGCAGAAGACCAGGGGATCTTATGCCTAATTCTGGCCTCTGGGAGCTCACTGTGTGTGTGTGCTCACCTGTGATACACATACATACATGCAGGCAAGCACTTACATACAAATCAATCTTCAAAAAAAAAATAACAGAGCCAGGAGGCGTTTGGTGGTGCACACCTTTAATGCCAGCACTGGGGAGGTAGAGGCAGGAGCTTGATGAGCAAGGGCCAGCCTGGCCTACAGAGTGAGTTCCAGGACAACCTGGGCTACACAGAGAAATTATGGGGGTGGGGGAGAAATTATATTTAAAATATCAATGAGACTTTGAGATTTTTTTTAAATTTTAAAGTTATATAGAAAAGCCTACTTTTTCTTGAAACATTATCTCACTTTGTACACCTAGTTGATGTGGGACTTGCTGGGTATGGTCTCTCTGCCTCTGCTTCTGGGATTAAAGGTATGATCCACCACACCTGACCAAAGCACACTTTCTATTGATTATATTGATTTCCTTCCCCGTCCCCCATTTCCTTTCTGAGTTAAGTTCTTGCTAAGTAGCTCAGGTCAGTCTTGAAGCCATGTTCCTCCCGTGTCAGCCTCCCCAAGGGCTGTGGCTGAAGGTGGGAGCCCCGGCTTCACTTCGTCTAAACTAGCTAGCTGCCTTGCTGTCTCTGTCTAATCCAGTGACCTGTGGGGATCCTAGCGAGTAGTCCCTTCAACCTGAGAGCTTCTGGTAGTTTTCTCTATAGTTTCCACTTCTTCCCTTTTCCCTGTAGTTTCCTATTGCATGGGTTTTCTTCTGTTTCCTCCCCGCCCCTCCCACTTCAAGGGCTCCTGAGCTTCTTGCAAGCAGAAGCAAAGTGTTTTCACTTCCCCGTAGGCCTTTGTGCTTTGCAGAGCGCAGTTGTGTGGAATCCCATACTCTCCAGAGTAGCAGCCCACACACTGCTACAGTGGTGAGCAGGGACCGCCTCACTCTGAGTGTCTGTAGACACTTTCAGTTACACAGAAGGTACTTACAGCAGTCACTCGTCCACGGTGATGATAAATTACCTGACTGAAACAACACAAGAAAGGAAGGACTTCTTTTTGCTCCGGCCTTAAAGGGGCATCAATACATCTTAAAGGGAAGCAGGAGCAGCCTGGCATGCGTCAATGGAAGCTTGAGGCAACTGGTTCCTTGATCTTAGCACTAGGCCAACAGAGAGCGCTCCATCTGGTACCAGGATAGCTTAACCTCCTAAGTCTACTCTTTAGTGACTTGTTCCCTCCAGTTAGGTCCCCCTGCCCTAGACCCCCTCGCCAAATAGAACCACCATCTGGGGAGTAAGTGTTCAATCATGGAATGTCCCCCTCCCCAAATATGTGGGGGACATTTCATACTCATTAAGAATGAATTCTATTGGCAGACAGAGCTCAATCTAGGGCCTGGAGAAACATCTGTGGTAAGCATAAGGATAGATTCTATTGGTGGAGGATCCAAGGTATAAGGGACATCTATCATAGGGGTGTGTTCTAGTCACTCAAAAGACAAAGTTTAGGATTAGGGCCTAAACAATGCTCAGGATGTTGTGCGGATTGTGGGATTCCGGAAGGCACTCCCATAGAAGAGCAAACAGATTGTCAGGTTAATTGGCCACTTAACACTCTGCCATTCCAGGTGACTAGGCACCATTCATTTCCTTCCGTTGAAGTAAAAGGATCCAAGCAATAGACAATCCTGGTCTTTCCAATGCTTATTCTAAGCTCTGCTCCCTACAGCTAGGGATGAAGTGCTCTAATTCCTCTGACTGTAGGGGACAATCACATTTAAACCATCACAGCAGGTATGTGCCACCATACCTAGTATCAGTACTGATGACTAAACCCAGGGACTTGAGCATGGCAGACAAGTACTTGACCAACTGAGCTACATCCCCATCCCTAGAGTTACTTGCAATTTACAAAGTGCTTGATGAGTCCTTTCTGGAAAGTCTGGAATGGAAGCAGCTAGAAGCAGGGATCTCTTTAAGTACTTTTGAAGAGAACATAGCTCATGCAAATGTCCCCAGAGCAGAGGTCAGAACTTTAAAGGAACAACAGATGGGCAAGTGAGGCTACTGTGTGAGGATTACAGAAGAGGATTTTAGAGATAGAAATATTGCAAATAGAAATATTAAGAGTGGCTAGAGCCACCCTGGCTTGGAAAACCATGGTCATGACTCTAAGTATAATGAAAAGCCATTAAAGGATTTTTAAACAGGGCATTGTTGAGATTAGGTTTATTTTTGGAAAAGGGACTCTGAGGAAGAGGCAATCCATGAGAGAGCAGGCTGTGGATCCAGAAGGAAGGCCATCCAAGACAGATGATAACATCCCGAGCTTGAGTAAGGATTTGGAGGTGGGGAAGGTGGACCACTCAGAGGTGCATTCTGAAAATACAATTAACAAAAACGGTTGTTGGGAGAGATGGCAAAGGAGAGAATGAGACTGTCACTCTTAATCTTTGACGTTTGTGAACACTCATGTACTTTATTGAGATACAAAGTCTAGGAATGCACGGATTTCAGGGAGGAGCTCTTCCATTCGTGGAAGGGTCAAAGGGGCTGTTACAGAGTCTGACTGAAACGGGTTTCCAATTGCGCTCTGCCTGTTTAAGGTGGAAATATGTCTCATTTTGCCTTGGGAGCATTTGCAAGACATTTAAACACCCCCAGAGAGTCTAAGAGTCACGTGCTCTGAAAATAGGAAGCTGCTTTACTTTGGATGTGCTTCTCAAAAAGCCATGTTTGGAAATCATTCCTGAAGTCCTTCCTGTGTTCATGGAATTTGAAAATGATGTCTTTGGGGAAGAAAAGGGGTCAGGCCCTCGTGGTGACATTAATAGCTCCATTAGAAGAGGGATCTCGAGACTGGTGCTAACACACTTAGTCTGTCTCCATCCAGGATGCCCTCAGTCACATTAGGACGCACTAAAGAAGATCTTTACTGGATGCTGAATTACACCCTGAACTTCTCCGAATTCAAGAATCATGAGCTAAATAAACTAGTTTTATTAATTGCCTGTTCTCAAGCATTTAGGAACACAAAACACTAGGACAGACAGCTTAGATCTTCTGGAGACTTCAGGTAAGAGGAGAATGACCCAACTCCCCCCATAAATTGTTAGCAACTATTTGTGCATCTCCCCACACTCTGTCCACCTCCCCATGCCCATCTCCCCTCATCAGTGCCTTGAATGCAATCAGGAAACGGTAGAGCATCTTAACAGCAGAAAACAAAAATGGTTCTCTCACAGTTCAGGAGGCGGGCGGTCTGGAATCAGGTATCATCGGGGCTAATTCGCCCCTTTCTCAAGCCTTCTTTCCTCTTTGAGCTCATGTTCCTTCTGCCCGTGGCTGCAGGGTTCCGTTCTCAGCTGCTGTGTGCAGATGGCCTCTGCCACGTGTGAGTCCGGCCTTCTGGACTCCTGAGAAAGCACCTAACTGTTGGATTTAGGACATACCTGGATAATCTCATCTCACGATCTTTAAGGCAGTTACTGTTCCGTTTTCACTTGGTTGCTATGGTAAGCACTCTGACCAAAGGCAGTTTCGAGAAGGAATGGCTTCATGTCAGCTGACAGGTTATGGCCAATCGTTGAGGGAAGCCAGGCCAGGCCGTCAAAGCTGAAACCATGGAGGAATGCTGCTGGCTGACTTGTTGACAGGTTCAGCTTAGCTAAATTTCATAGACAGCTGAGGTCCACCTGCCCAGGGAATGGTGCCACCCACAGTGGGTTACCCCCTTCAACGTCAATTGACAATCAAGACAACACACACACACCCCTAAAGGCTAGTTTGAAGTGGATAGTACTTTAACTGAGACTCCCTTCTCAGATGACTCTGTCAAGTTGACAAACAGCTAAGTAGGGCAATTCTATCTGCCAAGATTTGTTTGTCCAAACCATACCTCATCTTACAGGTCCTGGATACATACATTTCTGGGCAGTCACGGTCCAACTGCCCCGAGTATACATGCATAGGGGTGCAATCGCTTTTATCCCAGGATATTTTCTAAGACCTGAAGAATGAGTGTGATTTAGGAAGTAAATGGAACTGAAGGAAAAAAGAGGCAAGTTAGAAGAGCATGCTGAGAACCACCCAGGATATGGTCAAGATTAAAGTGGTACACAATAAAGCGACCTCAGGCTGAACCAGACTACTGCGGGACCCCAGGCTCTAGGAAGATGTTTGAACTTGGAAGCAGTAGCTAGCTACTAGAGTGTACTAAACTGAAGGAGGTCATAACTGGTATACATTTGAAGGGGGAAATGAGTGCTTTGCAGAGAACGAAGGAGAGAGGGTTAGACGGGCCAGGTGAGATTCTCTTTGGAAGACTGGAGAAAACATGGTGTTGGTCTAGACCGGATGAGAAGCAGAGTTATTTTAGAGTAGAATGGGTGGGTCAGAACCACCAAGCTTTACTGGATCTCCTCTCTCCCAGACACATATTCAGTTAGTCATATTGAGAAAGGCAACACGGAAAGTCCAGGCTTTATTGTGGCCTGAAAAAAAACATTTTTAAAAGAAGTCAACCTTTATAAATTATTCCAAAAGGCTCCAAGAAGGTTTCATTGAGGAGGAGAAAGGAAACTTAACACTGATTGGTGCTGAATTCGCTCTGAAAATATCCCTTCCTTTTCCATTCAGCTGTGTGCTCTTGCGGCCTTGAAGAACAGCGCTGGTGTAATTTGGAACTTTTACTAGCCTCTGCATGGAATATGCGGCTGTGTGGTTATTTCAAGTATTCTCAGTCTGTTATTTTTATGGTCTGAGCTATTTTAGCCAACAGTCCAGGGCTAGGAGGACAGAAGCAGACCCCAGAAGCCCAATTAGGGTCTTCAGGAATCTGAGGACCCAGAAACTTGGAAAGATGTAGCTCCCCCAGAGTTCAGGGCAGAACATCTGTCTTCCATGCATAACTATGGAGTGGGATCCTAAGCCACAGTGGAGCGCCCTTCATCTTGGTCAGGCTATTTGCATTCGATGTAAAACTTAAAGTGGATGGAAAGTTTGCCTGGTTGGGGGAAAAAAAAACAAGAAAAATGCATCCCAAGTATTTGCCAAGTATTTGGTATTTTCACCCAATTCCTTCCACTATGACATATAACTTCTGAATTTCCACCTCCCCTCTAAGAGTTTGTCTGCTCCATGGCCAAACTCCGCTCAGGATTAGACCTGGGTTGGAACTGACCTTATAGTATTATGCATTGAACTGATCCACCCTCACAGTTCCCTCAGAGGACTAAGCTCGGGTCTTTGGATATGTGTGGCTTCTGCAGAGTGTCAGCAGTGATGATATATTCCATAAATTCTCCTGTGTAGGAGATCTGTGCTCAAAGGCACTGGGTAAGGCAAGCAAAACAAAACAGGGCAGGCCCTTTCTGCTTCATTGAACCGCTGCAGGCTCATGATGATGGAAGTAGCCTTGATCCACCCACCCTGAGCTTTGTATGGGGAACTGGGGAGACATGAGCAAATCTCACCTCCTGACCTTCAGGGGGGTCCCCAGATCTGGAGCTGGGCCTCAGTTCTGTTTAAGTAAGGATTTATTTGGGTTAGGAGACACCATGGTAATCAGGATGCCAGTCCCCACCCGGCTACGTGCAGACAGAGCTCCCTACCGCTCATGGGGAAATAACCACAGACAGATTCTGGATGATGTAACCAAGAGAGAATCGAGCAGATGATTCTAGCGACGGAAGTGAAAGTTGATCCCGGCCCTGTGGCCCAGCTTTCGGAAACTCCCTGAGAAGCACCCTGGAGTTCTAAGAACCCAAAGGACACCTTCGTAAGTCCAAGCAAGGTCACAGCTCTGGCTTGGGGGACTCTGATGTTCTCAGTGCAGCTGTCACCCGTGGGCTGAACCTCGTGTCAATGTGCAGCCCTGTGGCTTCCCTGCCATGGCCCCCAGTCTGGTCTTTTACACAGTAGCCATTTAACAACCCTCATGGTGGAGGGAAAACCAGCTTTGGCTAGGTCAAGGCCCTGGAGGAGTTTCTAGGGGGGTGGGGGGGGGTTGGGACAAAGTGACCACAGAGATGCCACCCTAAGGAGCCACAGACCTCAGCACAGAGGACTGATGCCCTGCTTCTGCTCAGAGTGGGCTCTTGGAGAGCTCAGAAACAGCTGCAGGGTGGATGTCCCTACCTTCCCCTCGCTGGCCTCTCCATTCCTACCCTCAACTGGAAAGATACAGAAGTCCCTGAGAGCCTACCTGGTCCCAAGAAGGACTTGGGAAATTTTTCAGAGATAATAGTGTTAGATAAAGGAAGTTTAGGAAAAAATTAAAATAAAGGAAAATAAAGATAGAAATGTGAGTTGGGTGTGTGTGTGGGGGGGGGTCAAACAGAGAGGGAGGAAATTCTACATTCTTTATGTCTCTAGAAGGAGATGGTCCTGTTCAGACAGTCCTAAATAAGGTGTTGGGAGGCAAGAACTGCCTATTATCCATCTATAACTGTGATAAAATAAGATAGGCAGCTTCAGAGGCGGGAAGGCTTGCTGGCTCTTGGTCTCAGAGGAATTACTCCATGTCCACCTTGTCCTGTTGTGTTTGGGTGTGTGTGTGTGTGTGTGTGTGTGTGTGTGTGTGTGTGGAAGCACCATGGTAAGTGTGTGTGACCAAGGAAACAGCTCACCTCCCTGCATTCAGGAAGCAAAATGAAAGGGAGCGGGAGGTTGTGGTCTTGTTGTCCCCTTCTGAGGCCTGCCTCCAGTGACCTAACTTCCTGCCTCTAGGCTCTACCTCCCGAGGTCGCATCTCACCCTTTAGCACCACAGTTTGGTCTATAATGCTTAGGTCTGTCAAGAGTATTCCATATGCAGCCTGAAGTACCAGATTATTTGGGGATGATGACACTTGTGTGTTTCCTTAGCTCAGAATACTTGGGAAGCATAGATGATACCAAAAACATGCCACAGGAAAGGCCTATCTTGGTATCCGTGATACCCTGAGGTCTGAAGTGTCTCTGCCACTGAGCACTGGGTAACCAGACAAGCGTCCACATTCCTATTTCTCATCTGACTATGTAGATCTGATTATGTACACACTTTATGATCTAAGGTTTCTGATCTTCGGGGATAACCTTAAGAGCCACTGTGAGCATCTAACTGCCCAAGAGTAAAATGTGAACACGCCTAACTCCTTATACATCAAATAATACTCTGACATGTTTTTAACATGTCTGAAACAGGTAGGGGATTCTGTGATGCATTTTCTGCACCCAAGGAAAATACTGAAGTATATCCTGTACTATAATTTTGATTTTTAAAATTTGACAGGATATTGACTTAGCTCCTACACTGGCTGTGGTGGCGGGCACTGAGACACATCAGTGGGAAGAAACAAAGGTCTGGGCTCTATCGGAACTTACCTGCAGTGCGTTTAGGGGACTTAGTGACAAGACAAGTGTTAGATTGTGGTCACAGAGCCTCCTGCCTGGGTCCCACACACACAGAACTGAGACAGAAGGGTTCAGGTTGAGTTCCCCTTCCCTGAGCCACAGGCCCAGGCTTCCTTTCCTCCCCGAGAGCCTTCACACACTCAGACAGGAACACTTCAGTCAGCTATCTCCGTCATTAGAAAAGAGGAACTCAACGTTGAAGGGGTTACGGTGTTTATTCCAGATGGTCCACCCAGAGCTCAGGGACAGAGCCAGGAGCAGAGCATCGCTGGCCAGTGGTTAGATCACTAGGAGGAAATTCTTCAGAGACCCAACGCATATTTTGGCCCTTATTCCTATACTATCTAGCAATTGCATCATCCACTGGGAACAGAGTATGCTTCCTTGATTCTTTGTGTGTGTGTGTGTGTGTGTGTGTGTATGTGTGTGTGTGTGGTGTGTATGTGTGTGTGGTTTGTGTGTGTGTGGTATGTAGTTTTTTTCATTAATTTTTAACTAATGTATCAATAGCTTCCCCTTCCCTTTAGAGTCTAGATTGGATAGATTCTATTTTTCTGGTTCTTTTAAAAATGACTCATCAAAGGGAATCCTGGTAGTAGACAAGCAGAGAAAAACTCAAGAGGCCAGAAAGGCTGAAGCACCTTCAGAACTGAGATCAGCATGAGCCCATTACAAGAGGGATCTTGTGATCCTTGGGCTAGAAATCTGCAGTGGATGTTGAGATTTAAAAAGTGGCATTAGGAGACGGTGTATTGGGCAGTGAGAGACCAGCACTAAACAGAATGGCTGGAAGCTGGTAGGTGCCCAGGACATGCTTGCTTAGTGGAGTGATGAGTGAACCAGTGAACGCTGACCCAGTGAGAACCTGCCACCCAGGCGGAGGCTCCTGAAAGTGGCAGAGTAAGAAAGCGATCCACCCATGGCCGGGGAGTGGTAGTACACACCTTTAATACCAGCACTTAGGAGGCAGAGGTAGGTGGATTTCTGAGTTCAACAGCCTGGTCTACAGAGTGAGTTCCAGGACAGCCAGGGCTACATAGAGAAACCCTGTCTCAAAAAAAAAAAAAAAGAAAGAAAGAAAAGAAAAGAAAAGAAAGAAAAGAAAAGAAAAGAAAAGAAAGAAAGGAAGAAAGAGAAAAGAAGAGAAAGAGAAAAGAAAAAAAGAAAGAAAAAGCCATACCCAAGGAGTGGGGTGGGATAGGGCGTTTTTGGAGGCCAGAAAAGGGGATAACATTTGAAATGTAAATTAAGAAAATATCTAATTAAAACACACACACACACACACACACACACACACACAAAGCAATCCACAAGAGGCATTAGCTTTAGCTTTAAATCACTTTAGCTGTTTCCTTCACATATTTAAGCAGTAAGGAACTTGACTAATTCTAGATAGTATTTGTATGAGGGCCACCACTACATCTTGATGGACAGACACACAGGGTATGCGTGTGTATACACATATGTGTGTGTGTACTTTTTTCATTAATTTTAACTATGCAAAGTGAAGCATGGAGACAAATGAGGCACACACTATGTCACCAATGAAGTCACAAACAAATGGTAACGTCTGCTTCACTTTGTCAAGCACTGAGAGCAGGGAGCAGATCCTCTGAGAAAGGAGCCATTACTTCTGCCTGACAGTCAAGGGAAGTCTGAATCGAGGGGTATGTCTGAGGGGAGCATACGCAGAGAGCAGCAGCTTGGCCAGGAAGGGACGAAGAGAAGAGGAGATTTAGAAAAGCTGAGTTAAGTTAGAGGAGCCAGCGCTAGAGATAGCGGAGCTGGCTGCTGTGTTAGAGTTGCGTCCTGAATGCTGCCCACAGGTCCCTGGACTGAAGAATTCACCCCCAGCCCACGGCACCGTTCTGGGTGATGGACAGTTTCACCAAGGAATTCCGCTGGGAGGAAGTTGAACCTTTGAGAGCATACTCTTCAAGGGGATATTGGGACTCCGTTTTCTTTCTTGCTCTTCAGCTTCCTAGCTACCTCCAGCTTTCTTTCTCCACTGTGCTGTCCTGCTATGATAGACTCTACTGTCACCGGCTCAAAGTGGCAAGCCACCTACTGTCACCCAAACCCTCCCAAACTGGCGATCCAAACAAACTCCCCTTCCCCCTCCCCGCCTTTTTTAAGTTCGTTGTCCCATATTTTATCACAGCAATTAGGATACAGGACCCAAGAGCTATTTCACTCTTGGTGCGTTAGGTGATCTTAGCTGCTTGGTGCACGCTTCCTAAATCGTCTCCCAATCAGGACAGTAAGGATAATTTTCAGTAAATCAAGAGTAAAACAGTTCTCCAGAAGCAGCCACAGGATGTTGAAGTTCAAAGCTCAGTCCTACCTTCAAGTGGAAAGTCAACCTCTAAGACATTTCTGCCCCTGTCTGTTACAATTCTGTTCACTAACCCCCCAAAAATCCCTAGAACAGTCACAGCCAGATTTAGTCACAGTCTAAGGTGATATGGTATACAAGAAACAGTGATGATAATTGAAGAATAGAGCTTACCTAAACAATGGGTGACAATGCATGAATACACTTCAGATATTAAATAAGAAATATGTGTTCCATGAATAAGGCATAAAATGTAAATTAAGTTCTTAATATCATTTTTTTTAAGTTGAGAAAGTCTCCGAGATAAAAGAAAATAGAATTTCGGAGTGCACGCTGTGTGGTGGGGAGGTAGACTGGGTGGTGGACTCTGCCAAAACTGCCCTATTCTGGTTCATTTACAATAGTTCCGGGGATTGAACCCAGGACCTTGTGCATGCTAGTCAAGTGCTCTGCCCCCACAATACAGCCCCAGCCGCGAGTCTCTCTCGATAGAAGATATATGTCACCATGTTTGTTTAAAGGACACGAGGAAAACTTCATTGCTGTTAGCTAAGTGGGGGGCGCCTAGGTGACACAGCTATGTGGTGTCTGATGTGAAGTCCATGGCAGTCTGGATAAGGCAATATTATGGAAATTGTTGAGAAGAACCTATTTTCTGAGATGGGGGAAAGAAAAGGCAGGAGCACAGAGGATTTTCAGGGCAGTGAAACTGTTCTTTATGATGCTGCAATGGTGTCCTTATAGAGTTGATGTGACAAAATATCCTGATCAAAACAAAAACAAAAAAAAACAAAAAACAAAAACTTATTGATAAAAAGGAGTTTATTTCAGCTTACAGTTCTGCTTACAGGGTAGAGTCCATCATTGTGGGAAAGCCAAGAAGGGTCTTTAAGCAGCCGATCACTTTACATAAGAGCATCTTAAGAGCAGAGAGAGAATGAACACATTCTCATATGCTCAGCTCAATTCCTCTACTTGTAAGACTCAACCGGACCCCCTGAGTGGACCACACTAAGATGGAAATCGATGCAAAATGCAAGAGGAATTTTTATTAAATCCAGCATGGTGGAGCTGTCGTCCTGCACACTGAGAGAGAACAACCCCATGCCTCGGGCTGCATGGGCCTTTATACCCTCCTCAGGGCCGCCGCCGCCATTAAGCACAATGTGATTGGCAGACAGTGTTACATTTAAACTGATTGGTTGATAGGGGATGAGGTAGGTGGCCAACCGTCAGTCCTTCAGAATGTGTCCCCACCCTTAGGTCAGTCTCCCCCTCCCCTTTGTGGTCTGAGGAATGTAACTTAGCCTCTGACCTTTTTAAAGTTCCTGATTTCACCCTTTCATACTCTTATACAGTCCCAAGACCCAAGGCCTAGGGCGTGTCGATGCCCTCAGTGGACTGGGTCGTCCTAATCAGTTTGTGAAGATAATCTCACACAGACATGCCAGAGTAGGCCAGCCCAGAGTAGGCAATCCCTCAATGGACTTGGTTCTCAGGTGATGGTAGGTTATGTCTGAATGACAATTTGGTATATACACACACTTGTCAAAACCCATGATATATACAACACAAAGAGTGAACCTTACTATAGCCAAAGTATTTTAGTTTATAATAATGTTTCAATAATATTTCATCAGTTGGAACAGCTAGACATTAAGATAAAGCATTAGTAGTAAGAGAAAACAGGGAGAGGTACACAGAAAACTAGTGGCTACTCAATTTCTCTATAAGCCTAAACCTCCTATAAAAATTGTTTATTACTTTAAAATACTGAAACACTAATAAATTGGAAATAAGTCATTTTCATTTTCAACAGTCACACCAGTCCCTGAGAGCAAAAGGAGCAAAACAAAAAGTTTAGAGCAGGCTGATAAAAACTGGGCAGAGGGCTGGAGAGATGGCTCAGCAGTTAAGAGCACTGACTGCTCTTCTGAGCGTCCTAAGTTCAAATCCCAGCAATCACATAGTGGCTCACAACCATCTATAACGAGATCTGATACCTTCTTCTGGTGTGTCTGAAGACAGCTACAGTGTACTTAGATTTAATAAAAAATAGGCTGAATCGAGCAGAGGTCCTGAATTCAAATTCCCAGCAACCACATGATGGCTCACAACTATCAGTACAGCCACAGTGTACGTGAATTAATTAATTAATTAATTAATTAATTAATTAAATCTTTAAAAAAAACAAAACTGGGAGGAGAGGGTGCTCAGAAGAGTTTACCATCCAACCTCTGTGGCTCTGAACTGAGGAAACAGATTCCAGATGACTCTGTAGTGATCATCTGCTTGATACACGGGCCGACCCTTACTGGGTCCTTTCTAGGAGCCTACAGGCATACAATTTCCAAAATAGGCATGAAAAAAAAATGCTACTCTGCTTCTGTCTATGGTTAGCTCCTTTATCTAGAATGTCAGGCACAGAGTAGTCTGGTTAATTTCATATTCTGTTTAAGTGAGGGTTGTCATGGCTACCCAGCACAGGCATCTAGTTTTCTCAGAATTAGGATGCATACAATAGAAGTGATTTAATGAAAAAAATGTCACTAGGCTGAATGAAATTTAAATCTATTTGATCACAGATCCTGAGTAATGGGAAAGGCATGTCAGGACTCAGTACACATCCACTGAGTTTCTTTTCAGATAGTATTTCCTGTTGAGAGAGGCAGAGACACAGGGACAAGAGAGGTATAGGCACCCATCCTTGGTGACCATGGCAACGCCCCAGGTGTGGCTCTCTCCTTGACTCCCAGGCTGTCACCTCTGCTACTTCTTAAGGTGAAACAGAATGTGTTTCCGGAGCACCCTTAGCTGCAGTTGTTAGTAGTTAGGTCAGGGTAATTAGCAGCCATCTGTTGCTATTTCTGTGCCCTTTGTTATCACAAAGACTTGGGGAGTTTCCTAAGTCATGAAGAGTCCAGGACCTCACTCTTTTATAGGCCGTTAAGGGACCCTGTGGTGAGGAGAGCTGCAGCATAGGTCCAGCCCCGCCTGCTTCTAGCTGTTGTGACTTGGCTAGAACATCTATGGGTCATATTAACCCATATTAACAGATCTTATTAACGGCTACTTTGTAGGAGAGGTGAGAGGAGTGGCCATGAACACACAAGCCAGCCAAGCAGGGTAGCCCATGCCTGAATCCCAGCACTTGGGATGCTGAGGCAAGGGTGTTGCCAAGAGTTGAATCACCAGTCTGAGCAACACAGTGAGTTCCAGGCTGATCTGTGTTGTCCTAGGACACTCTGTCTAAAAAGAAAAGAAAAATATAAAACAAAACGAAAAGAAAAAAAGAAACAGAAGATAATGAAGAAAGGAAAGAAGGAAAGAGGGCTGGAGAGATGGCTCCGCGGTTAAGAGCACTGACTGCTCTTCCAGAGGTCCTGAGTTCAAATCTCAGCAACCACATGGAGGCTCACAACCATCTATAATGGGATCTGATGCCCTCTTCTGGTGTGTCTGAAGACAGCTACAGTGTACATATAATAATAAATAAATAATAAATAAATAAATCTTTTTTTAGAAATAAAGGAGGAAAAAAGAGGGTGGGATGGAGAGAGGGAGGAAGGAAGGAAGGGAGGGAGGGGATGAAGGAGGGAAAAAGGGAGGGAGGGAGGAAGGCAGGCCATTGGTATTTTTGAAAGGGCTCGGGATGTGAGCCCATCAGCATCTGAGAGAATCTGAGATTCTGCTCTCTGCCATGAGGGGAGGGGAGCGTCATCCATTCTCAACACAGCGTCCACCCCTTTGCCGCAGCTGCTGCCTCAGGACATCTGCGTGTGAGCACATGCCTCCATCACTCAGCCTCTGCCGCTTTCCATGCAGAGGTTCATCTGTGGAGAGCTTTGGTCACGGCACACACGTGCAGACCACACACATGCTGGTGTCCCCTTGCTGGCCGTTCTCTCTTGCTGCCTGAAATTTCTCAAATGCCCCAGGAGAAGGAAGACAGCCGCCTTAGCATCCCTGTTCCTGCTTCTATCTCCCAGCCTTGTGGGCAGGTCTCACTCCTGACTCACTCTGAGCAGGAGGAGCTGTCGCTTGGCCCTCCCCAAGACAGTTCAACGTTTAGCCTGTCCTGTGTCCCTCAAGTTACTGGGTTTCTCCCTTTCCCTCTCCCTCTTTCTCTCCCTCTTTCTCTTCCCTTCCTTTTCCTCTTCCCTTCCTCCCTTCCTCATTTTTCATCTGGAAGAGGGTCTTGACATTACCTCAGGCATAGATCCTTTAGGCAAAAACCTGGCAGACCGCGCTCAGCAACCTGGCTGCACTTTCAACTGGGCGTGGCACTTCATCCATTGATCCTCATTTGCTGCTTTGTTCCCCGGTTACTGCTCTGCAGACAGTCTCTTTCTTGGTAGGGTTATTCTCTTTAAAAGATACACACAAGCATGCATCTGTATACACTCACACCACACTCAAGAGACTCTCAGCCTCGATTCAGTGTGGAATTCTAGGAACTCTGTGAGGCCGTTTTTATTGCCGCGAGCATCTGTCATTAGCTGTTGCTTTGTTTTCAATTCCGTGATTTACACAGCTTTCAGCGTGCCTTCCAGCTCATATTTTGTTCCGAATTTCAGAAAGTTCCCATTTCCAGCGTCTATTTTCTGATTAGCGTCCTGTTTTCAACTCCCTGGAAGCTTTCTTTGTGGAAAGCAAGAGAAGGCAAACAACACCCAGAAGCACAAACTGTTACCAAATTGATATGATTCTAGGTAAGACTCAAGTCTAAACAATGAGATTGGACACCATTCAAGGAACTGTCCATCCCAGGAGACCCTGGGAGGGTAAGCCGTGGACACTCATCTTTCTCCCTTTGCTGGGACTCTGAATAGCTTG
This sequence comes from Apodemus sylvaticus, assembly GCF_947179515.1. Classification (NCBI taxonomy): domain Eukaryota; kingdom Metazoa; phylum Chordata; class Mammalia; order Rodentia; family Muridae; genus Apodemus; species Apodemus sylvaticus. Next base: position 57,082,872 of record NC_067482.1, on the reverse strand, counting down.
ACGGCTTGGATGTAGACTATTCTCCGTTGACTGACAGTGAACATGGCCCGGCAGGACTTGCTACAGAAACCTCTGTTACCTTTATATTTTGAATACCACGTCTGAATGGCTCCTTGTTTGAGCCTAATTTTTCCCCGCCTCCGTTAACTCAGCTCCACAGAGGGAATCAGCACTTAATAAAACAACTATTGGCCGATGGTCCACGTCACGGGAGCCATAGAGCTAGCTCTTCTTGACTTTGTTTTTCTAAAAAGTACCCGTGACTGTGGCCAAGCAAATCAGCAAATACCCATGGGCTCCCTCAGGAGGAATTAAAACGAGTTAGGCAGCAGGGTGGAGAGCAGGCAAGGAGCCTGAACGAAATTTAATAAGCCTATGCCTCTCTTCTCTTTCGTTTTGGCTAGAGTTTTCCAGAAAGTAGTGGGAAGTTCTATGGTATCCATGGTGGGCTGATGGCCCCCTTGGCTGAGTTGGGGAGCCAAGGGTCAAGCTGGAAAGAGGTGTACCTTGAGATTGTTGGTGTGCTTCTGAATTACAGAGCCAGAGCCGGCCATGAATGAAGATTTCCATATCTGGGTTTCATTTGCAGGGTTTCTGTTTTCCACTCTAGACTCCGCCCTCTAGCAGCAAGGCTAGAACCAACTGCGGGTTTGAAACAATGGCACCCCGCACCCCAGTGACTCTCAACAAGAGGTACTTAATTTCCGTAGTGCTTTTCTTTCTACTCTACTTACTAGGAGGCAGAATATAAAAGTGAAGAAAGACACAGGGCTAGATGTGACTAGACATGTGGGTTCATATCCTAGCTCTGTCACTCTCTAGCCGTGTCCTCTGTGACCAAATTGTGCGCAAGCTCCCAGCACTCTATTCGCCATTGCGGAAGGCTTGGAACAACCTGGTTAACCGGCTTTCCTAAAGTCCCGTGTATCTTATTTCAAGGGGATTTTTTTTTTTTTTTAGCATAGGATTTCATTTAGCCAGGGTGGCCTTGAATTCCCTTGGTAGGCAATACGACCTTGACCTATTCTTGTGTCCCTCCCTCCTGAATGCCACGATTACCAGTGTGACTCCCCAACCCTCTGCCTGGTTTATACAACTGCCAGAGAGTCAATTCTAGCCTCCCTGAGTGCTAGCCACGCACTCTCCAAACTGATCTACATCCTCAACCCATTTTTGCTCATTTGTTTCAAAAATCATGCCTCCTGGCTGGTAGCCTGCCAACTGTCAGAGGTATAGAATGGAGTCCAGTGGGCACCTGCTAGGGTTTCCAGCTTCTGTCCTGGAACAAAGACTGAGACCAGGGAGATATGGATGGTAAAATGGAGAGACTTCTGTCTTTAACAGAGTGCTGGGAAAGGTTAGCACAGTGGTCAACGTTTTGTTTCTAACTCATGTGCACACAAATGTAATGTCCATAACAATAAGAACATACAGCACGTTAAGTGACACATGCCATGTGCCGGGTGTTTGTATGTGCTAATGGCTTGAATAGTCATCCAATTCTGTATGCTAGGCGGTGCTTTTGTCCCTGTGTAGAGATGAGGAAGTAAGCCTGGTGAGTTTAGTAATACCTTTATTCATGCATAACGAATAAGCGACAGCCAGAGGTTGAAATTGAAAGGCTCCAAAGAGTCCTGCTCTATCCACTAGCCTTCTCTGCCCATGCATAACTGATCCATTACCTACAGTCCTTTGTTTGATTAAAGGCTTTTGATTTTGCATGCAACCAACAGCATATTTTAATTTCCTTATAAATAAATCCCATTCATTTCTCTTCTCGTTTTCTCTCCCCTGCTAATAGCCATTGGCTCCTTTACTTTTCTCCAAACATCAAAATGATCCGTGAACATAATTCATAATTAAAAAAAAAAAAAACAGAAAACACAGCTTTGGAGATTCTGGTGCCAAACTATGTAATGAACTATTGGTGTGTTTGCATTGCTCAAGTAAAGTGCTTCATTTGGCTGCCATCTTTATTATGTCCCCAGAGATGGCAAAGGAGGCATGAATGTAATCCTGCCCCAGGCTCTCTGGTGATGGCTGAAAAGGAAACCACCTGTCAGTCAGCTCCATAAACCTCACCAAGAGCAATGGGAGCATTTCAGAGTGGCAGAGAGTCTCTGGTGTCACTTCCACCATTGAGTGGCTGTGGGCAATGACTCAGGATCTCTGTGCTTGGTTCTCTCCTTTGTAATTTATGATTCTGCCATCATCGGACTGTTGTTAGGATTAGAACACATAAAGAGTTAACAGTGAGCCTGGCCTCATTCATCCATCCTCTAAGTTCCCAGGCATCCTCTAAGGTCTGCATTATTGCTGCTGCATCAGTTAAAGGAAGTAAGGCTTATAATAATGACAAACGGTTTGATCAAGGTCACACAGAGAGAAATCCCTGCTTTTCCTCATCAGCCCACCTGGGTCCTGTGTAGAAAGAATGAGGACAGTGCTTTCAACTGTATCTAACAACTTGAAGTGTTGATGAGCCTGGCTAGCTGGCACTTGATGGGATGCCTGCTTCCCCAGATGGGGAATAAAGCATCCTTACGCTCACACTTGAAAACAATTGCCGAGAGAATGCATGGAGCAATAAACTGAAAGACCACAAGCAAATGGCGAACCAGGATGCACACGAGTCGGCAAACCCCAAAGCAGGCTGCACACATGCCATGCTATTTATTACCTACCTGCTGGCTGCCTTTGTACTCCCATCTGAACAAGCACGGAGGGGTGGCTTTTCTTACACACTCAGTGTTAGACCCAGTTAGCCTTCAGGAATGGCCCTCTCTGCCTTCCCAGACCCTTGGCTTCATTAGGATGGTGCCTTGTCTCCATGCCAGGCATGTCCCATTAACTCAGCCACCATCTTCTGGCCTTGACTTTCCATTCAATTTTCAAACCGCCATTGTCCTCGAAACCTAGAGGATCCTCTGCGCTGTTGTAACTTCTTTTCACTTTCAATCTCTCTCTTCAAAACAAGAGTCAGAGCAATAAAAAAGGTACACGTTATATCTCCTAATGGAAAGCACTAAGGTCAAGCGAGGTCAAGGTTTCGTTGAGAGCGGAAAGCAAGAATCCTGTTCAAAAGGAAATTGGGAAGCAAATCTGCGAGCTGTGAAGAATCTTTTTATTTTATTTTTCTAAAATCAAAGAAGGGCAAGCTATGAGCCTTGGACTGCTCTGTTCCTATGGACTCTGGACACCTTCATGTTAGGTCACGTAGAATATGAGTAGAATATGATTAAGAATAAAAAGATATCTCTAGGATAGGCAAGCAGTTGTTTCAAAGGATGTCAGCGTTCCTGGTCCCAAAAGCACATAAATGCTAAAACTAATGGTGGGCTCCTGTCTGGAATTTGGAAGTGAATCAATACAGCTGAGAGACTATGGGGGAGGGGGGCTGGAGAGATGGCTCAGCACAAGAGTACTGACTGCTCGTCTAGAGGTCCTGAGTTCAATTCCCAGCAACCACATGATGGCTCATAACCATCTGGAATGGGATTGAGTGCCTTCTTCTGGTGTGTCTGAAGATAGTGACAGCATACTCACATACATACAATAAATAAATCTTTTTTTTCAAAGAGACTAAAGAGGCTTCCTGCTTTGAATTTAAGAAAAGCCTGGACATATGCAAATATTTTTAGTTGTGATGTTTATGGAGGGCTAAGAATATTAACCCAGAATGTTGGGTTATACAGCTAAATGTTGGTTTGTACATTCTAAGTAATTTAGGATACTGGATGGTACACTAATCTACTGCAGTTTCCCCTTCGTTTCTTGCCTAAAAAGGGCAATAGTGAGAAAATCACTTTAACCAGAATGTTCTACAAGCATTTATTAAAAACCCGTGGAGCAAGAATACAGTGCCAAAGGCATTTATAGTGTACCCAAAGGAAGCAGAAGATGAAACAGACACATGTGACAGTTTAGTACATGACAGAAGAATCCATCAAGTGGAAGGCAGGAGACCCAGAGACTAATTCCAGAAATACAACAGCTTTATGCTCAGGTCCCCGAGTCTCTTGGGATCTGGGAAAGTGTCACCTCTCCAGGGGTTGCTCCTATACAAACCCAATCCATGTGTTTTCCCCACATTGCCTCTTAGCTTAGCATGTAATTTAATTTATCATCTATCATGAACTCAGGCCCACCTTCCTTCCACAGTGAGTCAAGCCTTCTTCAAGTCAGAGAGTCTTGTATTTCATCCATTACCAATTCCTTAATAACTAGGATAGTTCTTAGCACATACTAGGTGTTCAAGATAGGTGATTGGCAAAGTGTTGCAGTGGACAGCAGATGTGTATTATATGCTATCAATAGTCAGAATATTGAGTAACACGAACAACTCAATGTTAATAAGAAAACACTTCTTGGAAGATGTGAGGAGACCCCTAATGACCTATCTCCACCAGCAAGGTTCCAGGGTCTCCCGCAATAGTGACAGAACTAAGGAACAGGCATTCAAAACTTAAGCCCACAGGAAGCTTTTTCAATTCAAACCACAGCATTTCCTGCAATCTTTTCTTGGTCCCTCCTGGCCAAACCTGAAGAATCTGAGTATGGGGAGGATGGTTGATAAGATATGGTAGGGTGGTCTTCTCACCATTCCTAGGCCTTCCTCCTCTCAATCTCTCTCTCTCTCTCTCTCTCTCTCTCTCTCTCTCTCTCTCTCTCCCTCCCTCTCCCTCTCCCTCCCTCTCCCTCTCCCTCTCCCTCTCCCTTTCCCTCTCTCTCTCTCTCCGTCCCTCTCCTTCTCTCCTCCCCCACCCCTCTCTGTGTCTCTGCGTGTGTCTCTGTGTCTGTCTGTCTTTCTCTCTCCCCCTCCCCTCTAACTTTCTCTCTTGTCTCTCTCTGTCTCTCTCTGCCTCTTCCCCTTAACTCTCTCTCTCTATGTCTCTCTCTGTCTCTCTGTCTCTCTCTCTCTCTCTCTCTCTCTCTCTCTCTCTCTCTCTCTCTCTCCTTTCAAATACTATTAAGAAAAGCTGAGTGGGGCACCCAGCCAAGCCTGCCTGCTTCCAGTGTAATCCATACTCAGAAATTCTGTCTTTCTGTCCTTTGCTCGTCAAGCAAAGAGTCTGCCTCCACAGCCTCCTGCCAGCTAGGACTGGATCCTGATGAGCTAATTCCCTTCAGGGTGGGAATGACAGATTGTTGGCTAGGCTGGCCTTCTGTTTTCTTTGCCACCAGTGTGAGGCCCCAGTTAGGGAAACTTAGGAGAGAAGAGAACTTCCAAATAGCCAGTGCCTAGAATCTGCCTGAACTTCTAATGCATTAAACTATGTCATCTCCAAGCAGGTATATGATATTACTTCCTGAGGAGCTCAAGTTTATGAGAGATAAAGAACAGACAGGCTCAAAAACTGACTCAATAAAGCCGGAGATAGAGTTCTGGAAACTGATGCAGGACTTGCAGAGCAGAATTTTGAAGCACAAAGAGAAAAGACCTCTCTATGCCGAGTGAGCTTGTGACCTTACGGAGGTCTGCTCCTCTTACAATTTTTATTTCCTCATTTGCAAAAGAAGAAAGTATAATAGCATCAGTATTCCTGATTTCCTGCTAGTAGATCACTCTGATACTCAGTTGCTTAGAACAGTGGTCATCGCTTCAGACCAGGAAGTTGGGATCAGTTCTGGTTGGAAAACTGTCACTGGGGTCTCTCATGAGTTCTCAATCAGATGTCAGCTGGTGTCTGCCCTCCTCTAAAAGTCAATATAGAGCAGCAGGACCTCATTTAAGATTGTCCAACTACATTCAAGCTAACTTCTATCCAATGGCCGATATGTATATTGAGAAAATGCTAACAGCTTCACCCAGCAAGCAACTCTAAGAGACTATGATAGCTGCTGCAGGGGCGTCACTCCTTGTTCACACATGGGCAGCCCCTAATTCTCTGCTGGAAGGGAGGGACCACATCAGGACCTCTTAGAGACTCCCATACAAGTGTTTACAGTTGTAGCACGGACTGAGTGAAACAGCCTGTGTTAAGTGCAGCAGTAAACACCAGCTAAATGATGGTTGCAACATGTTATCCGCCTACCTGGTCTCAGGGGTGCTCTCTCCGAGTTCTCTTTTATTGGGTTTTAACAAGATGCTACCTTGTGAAATACTCAAGCTCCCATTAGAAACCAGCAATAAGAAACCCCAAATCCACAAAGTTCAGACAGAGTAGCAAACACCAGTGCAGGCAGGTAGCTCTCCCAGCTCCTGGCTACTCGGTTGCTTGGGGCTGGGCAGATTGCACAATTTACCCACCTCAGAAACTCCTGGAAACTGTATTACTACCTGGGAACTCCTACACAACCACAGTAACAATAAATGTCCCTTTCTACATATTCTTAGTGGCAAGAGTCACCAGCATGTCACCAACCATGTCCAGTTTATATTCTGCAAATAGTTCTGAGTTTATACTCTGCAGGGGAGAAAAAAACAGTAATAACAAGATATATATTTTTAAAGCGTTATTTTGTTTTGTTTAAAACTTTATGGTCAAATAAAATTTCAAGAGACTGCCTAGTAAACTCTCTTCTGAAGACTACCAGTGCCCATGAAGTGCTGTGTTAAAGGCACTGTGAAATCCTATGATTAAAAGCAACTATCCGTGTTTAGTGGGCCTGGGTCAGCATTTCTTAAAGTCTCAAACCCTCTTTCCTCCCCCTCAGGACAAGTGACATTCAACCTTCCTCCACAGAAGGGCACAGGAGAAGAACTAGGGCTCCTGGGGTTGAATCCAACCTCCTACCAAGATCTGACTTACCACGGGAAACATTTACCTCTGTGATCCTCTGCTCCTGTGCCGGGTACACAAGCATTGTGTTGGGCCATCGAGAGTATTAAGTAATGAAACTCTCTCTAGGCTTATGTTTAGGTCACATAGCCAGGCTGAGAGGGGCAGGGAGTGGGAGGGAGGTGTGAGCCTTTAATGCCAGCCAACAGACACAGGCAAATTTCTGACTTTGAGACCAGCCTGGTTTACAGAACACGTTCCCATGTTTCCAGATAGCTGAGGATACACAGAAAATCCCTGTCCAAAAAAAAAAAAAAAAAAAAAAAAAAAAGATTCTAGACCCTCAGCCTGACCCTTTGGGTTCCAACCTTATTAGCTTTATCATCACCTTCTTCATGTTCCTTAGCTTCACAGCCTCAGCTTTCTTGTCTGTGAAACAAAAAGGGTGATCGTGTATCTCATAGCTTTCATGTGGGGATAAAACAAAATTAGGTATGTCCGGTGCGAGATACAGGCTTTGCACACCGCAAGAACTCTAAAGTTTGGAGCATTGTTCAGAGTGCTGGGGCCAGAGGTTCCTGAGCTGCTAAGTGACAAAGTCAGTAAATGGCAAGCTGACTCGGTTCAAATGCGTGCTTTCCACTTGTACAGAAAAATGAGGTGCGGGCATTTTCATTGTAGCTTGGGAAAGCCCACTGTGGCAGCACTGAGAGGCCCGTGGGTGGAGTTGCAGGGAGATATTTAAAGACAGGGAGGCAGGTGGCTGGGCAGATGGGGGCGGCAGGGTTTATACACTCAGGACAGCCGGGGACAACGAGTGGCAGCGGCTGCAAGACGCCAGCTTCGTCCCCACAAAGCAGCAGGTGATGCCACAGAGCGTCCACACTCCAGATACCCAGAGAGAGCCCGGCCAGAAGCAAACACTTGGCAGGGATGGGCGGCCACATTTGCCTTTTTCAATCAATCAGCCAACAATTGAGGACAGTCCTTGAAGCAAATCTTCGCCTCCTGCCCGTACGCAATGAGCTAACAGTCTCTCTTCGGAGACTTCGGTCCTCCAAAAGCCAGCAGCAGGGCCGTGCTCAGTGACACAGAAATGCATTTGACTGTGGGGGCCCCCATTTCTCCCTTTGCCATCACGGCAGATCCGCTTGGGGTTTGCATACCAGCCAAGTACTTCCCATATTTTCCACATCACTCAAGAGTCTGTATCTGCTGCCTGGAGCAGGTTTAAGCAACAATCTGCGATTTCTTTCTGAATAAGCACTTAGCTGTACTTTGTTTTGTTGCTTTTCTTGGTTACTGAGGAAAAACAGTGACATAGAGCAAACGCTGGTAACACTTTGTACAGAGAGGCACAAATAAAAGTTACATTGTCAGGCTCACAAAAGTCTCGTTGAGGAACTCTGCATCTGGACTAGGAACAGGTTAATACTTTAGGCTCAGATTAATCAAGAAAGATCCTTCGAAATTTGGCCCAGAGTGCATTGGATCTGCAGTACAAGCTGATGCCAAGCAGGAATCCCAGGCTGAGAGAGACAGAGCAGACGAGAGAAGCAGCGAGCACAGGCAAAACAGGAGGGGAAGAAATCCTGGATAGGGCAGAGCCTCGAGTATGGGACAGCCTCAGCGTAACTGTCTCCCTGATAGTGTTACACTGTTTCAGTCTCCGTTTTCATCCTGGTGCCCTTGAAAGCCAAGCAATTTTTTTTTAAAGGAAATGTAAAATGTAGTTTACAGCTGTGCAAATTTTTTCTTGTAAAGGATGTTATCCTAAGGAAAATCAAATGACCTCAGCAGAAATTTAAGTGGCCGAATACAGAGTCCCCAGGAGCCTTTCCTGTGAGCCTTGGCAAGTGACAGGACTGGGTGGGCAAGGCGTGTCTGTCCTTTCCTTCTTGGAGCTGCCAGATTTAGTAAATAAAAAGACAGGACAAGAGAAAGCCAGCGAGCAAAACGGAAAGAGAGGCCCCATTAAGGTTGAGCTTCAGATGAATGACAGATAATTCTTAACATGACTGTCCCCAAAGCATTGCATAGGATCTGCTGGAAGTTACTTGTTTATCTGAAATGCAGATATCGTTCTGCCTTGTTTTCTGCCTGACACCATCACCCCTTTCTTTTCTCTTCCTTCTCTCCTGGGGCATTCATTGCCCTTTGTCATGCAGAGACTTAGCTCATCTCTGTTTTCAAAATTATTGTATGCATCAGACTGCTTCTTCCCCGATCCTCAGGCAGACGTTAGAAGAATCCATCCAGGTAGGTTTAGGATTACCAACCAAGCGCCAGCCCCCAGGAACTAGAGATGCAAGGAAGGGCATGCAGAAGAGATAGCTGAGAGGACACTTAGGCTGTGGCTTGGTGGCAGGATTCTTGCCCAGAATATGTGAGGGTCTGGGTTCAGTTCCCAGCCCTGGAGAGAGGGAGAAAGAAAAACCTGAGATCTGAAATCATCATAACAGATGATTTCTTGAGCAAGGGCCCTAGACTCACAATGCTACCATCAATGAATGAATGAATGAATGAATGAATGCATTAAAGTGATTATGACAGAACATGTTGGAATGGGCTTTTCCTGGAGTGTTTGCACGTAGCACACTGATGATATAAGATCCAGAAACATCTGTTAAAGCCATGCTACCTTTCAAGAGTGGGCCTTTTGCCCAGTCTCAGTGGTCCTCTTCTTGAAGTTTTCACACAGGGTATGAATTGGTTTGGGGCTGTCGGGCTACCATAGTACTGCTATAGATTGGGTCTCCGATGTCTTCCAGAGGCCCGTGTGTTTGGAAGGACGGTTCAAGGCGGTACCACTGACATCGACAAAGACACAGTGCACATGTAATCTGTCTGGATTGCGACACATGTAGACACAGAGAAATGGAAAAAGCAGAGCCTCCAAAGCAAATGGACGGCCCTTCCGTCCTGTAATTACTGGGTCCGTGCGAGCAGTAAAGGTGCCCTTGCACCACATTCTTTCTCTAAGTCAGTGTAGCATCTATGTGTGTTGTCTGACTCTCTGACTAAAGGGAAGAAAAAAATTCACTCAGAGCAACAGAGCAGATGCTCAAAGAGGGTCGTGTATGAGCACCTGTCCTCTGACACTGTCCAGTTATTATCTACTACCTATGGGACAAGCTTTGTCTGAGACAGGATCTCCTGTAGCTCAGGCTGGCCTCTACCGCATGGTCTTCTGGCCTCTCTCTCCTAGGTACAGTAATTAGGTTCTGTGCCGCCTAGCGCCTCTGCCATTTTTATTACATACACTTCACAGTGCATTTTAAAAATAAATGATGAGACCAGCTATCTTTATTAATCTTTTCTTATACAGAAAAATTTACTCGGAGTGAAGTAGAAACTTGTAATTGATTAGTGACCATCAGGTTTTACAAATACATTCAGCACTGCATTAGACTTATGCTACAAAGACTACAATGTCATACAGATACAGAAATATGTTATAAAATATGTTAAAATTAAAAGCAAGATGCTCTCAAGTTAATTGAGATTATTGGACCCACAGGTTCAGAAAGATTTTGCCCACAAGACTGTATATTGACATTTTATAAAGAAAGATCTATGTAGATTAAGAAAGAAAATGATTGGATAAAAACTCACATGATAAATAGTAGCGCAGATGCTGTAGTTTTTTCCTGAACCACGTGGGTAGTATTTGTTTTGGATTTATTATTTTGTGCAATATTCTCCTGACAACTTTTAAATTTTCTTTTATTTTTTCCTTTTCATTTACCAGGTCCTCAGTGGGATTTCTTTACTTGATTCAATAACGTTTCTCTATTAAATGGGGAAAGATTTTATTTCCATGGTATTTTTCCAGTCCAGCACTTTGGAATTCATATCTAGTTATTCAGAATAGACTTTATTTCCCATAATGAAATTTTAGTGCTTTCTTCAGACAGATCCTAAGCTTCTCTTATTAAATATTATCATGATGCTATTTTAAAGCATTTTTAATAATTTCAATGTATAACCATTACTCATATAAGAAGAATTTGTTGATTTAAAAAATATTTATCTCGTCCTCACTCTGCCAAGCTTGTCATTGGCTCTAGCATTTTTTAATTGGGATTTCTAGCATCATTGAGTAATAGTAACTTCACTTTTCTTTCTTTCTTTCTTTCTTGCTAGGGGGATTTGTCATAGTGCACGTGTAGAGGTCAGAGGGCCATGAATGGACATTGATTCTTTCCTTCCATCATATGGGTTATGGGGATCAGACTCAAAGAGTCGGGGCTGGAGAGATGGCTCAGTGGTTAAGAGCACTGACTGCTCTTCCAGAGGTCTTGAGTTCAATTCCCAGCACCCACATGGTAGCTCAGACTCAAATGGTCAGCCTTGGCAGCCTTTACCCGCTGAGCCACCTCACCATCTTGTCTTTTCTTTTTCCATACTTGAAATTCCAATTTGCTTTTCTTGCCTTTTGACATAGTTAGTCCCCATAAGGCAGAATGATAGCGATGATATTTGTTTATGTGTTATTGGAGTCGGAAAGAAATGTTTGTTCTCAAATATTTGTACCCAATACAAATGCTGTCTATACAAAAGGAGAAAATAACCGTTATCATGTTGGGATGTAACAACACTCATATTTAACATGTATGATAGTGAATGGCCCATGAGCTAGACATGGGGATTGGAAGAATTTGTATTTTCTTGCATTCTTAAGGAAGTGATAGGCAAACGGAGCCAGGAAGAATCCAATGTATCCAAAATGGCAGATTAAGAGTTCAAAGGTTAGCCGGGCGGTGGTGGTGCATGCCTTTAATCCCAGCACTTGGGAGGCAGAGGCAGGCGGATTTCTGAGTTTGAGGCCAGCCTAGTCTACAGAGTGAGTACCAGGACAGCCAGGACTATACAGAGAAACCCTGTCGCAAAAACAAACAAACAAACAAACAAAAAGAGTTCAAAGATTAAGAACAGCTGGGGAAAGCAAGAGACCAGAGATCAACAAGTAGGATTTTCTTGGGTAAAAGCCAGAAGCACCAGCTGGGAGGTAACCACTATGTCAAAACAGTTTTCTACAGAAGCCAAGGAGGGAATGTGAAGCCCTGATAGGAAGGAGCCTTGAGGATTCATAGAAAGCTACGATAGTTTCTAGACAGTTCTCTAGGCTTTCGGAATAGCTGTTGCCCACCTACAGGGAGGATAGATTTTGCTACCTCAGTGCGTTGCAGTAGGAGTGAATATTTTAATACATTTTTAAATAAAGAAAGACAGAGATGGGAGCCATGAACTCTGGGGGACTCTCGGGGGACTAACGGAATCCAGCAAAGTCCAACATCAAAACAAATGATTTTTTTTAAGATTAATTTATTTATTATATGTAAGTACACCGTAGCTGTCTTCAGACACACCAGAAGAGGGCATCTGATCCCATTACAGAGGGTTATGAACCACCAGGTCGTTGCTGGGATTTGAACTCGGGATCTCTGGAAGAGCAGTCATTGCTCTTAACTGCTGAGCCATCTCTCCAGCCCAAAACAAATGATTTTTAAATGTCCTTTTAAAATAGTCATTTTATTGAACTGTAACCTGCATGCAAAAAAGTACTCAAATGGCACAGGTCAGCAAATCATTTCTTATATGTTCTATCCCCCCTTACAAGAGTGACAATAAGAACACCAAGAGATAGTTTTTAACTACATTTAAACTCTATATAATCAAAATTTTGTGGTATATACATTTTGCATCCAGTTTCTTTTCTTCAACATAATGTTGACCAAATTTATGGCCTTCCTCCTGTTACCTTGTAGAGTATTAGCCTGTTTTTTTTTTCTTATCCTACCAGGTATTCGGTTCTGTGAGTACGCCACAGTTTATTTAAACGTCGCTGCTCATTGTGTAGCTGGTGGGCTCTAGGGTGTGGCCGGTTCTAAGCAGTTGGAATGCCTTAGGAGGAACTTGTAGAATACGTCTGTCCTTTTAAGAATGGCACTGGTGCAGGCTGGTGGTGGAGCACGCCTTTAATCCCAGCAGCTGGGAGACAGAGAAAGGTGGATCTTTGATTTTGAGGACAGCCTGGTCTACAGAGTAAGTGTGAAGGCTACACTGAGAAATCCTGTCTTGGGAAAGGGGGCGATGGGCTGCTTGGTGAGACACAGGTATTTTTTGTGCTCAGCTTTCTCAGCGATCATGGGCTCCCTGGTGCTCAGGCATGTCTGTTTACAGATCCAGCGCATTGCCATCCCCTCCAGTGCATGGGGATTCCAGTTCTTTTGCCTCCCTACTGACCTTGGTGGGTCCTTTGCATTTAGCCGTTCTGGCAGATGTGTACCGCTATCACCTTGGGGATTTGTCTTTCTTATTATAGAAAAGACTTGTGACAGCTGGGCGGTGGTGGCCCTTGCCTTTAATCCCAGCACTTGGGAGGCGGAGGCAGAGGCAGGTGGATTTCTGAGTTCAAGGCCAGCCTGGTCTACAGAGTGAGTTCCAGGACAGCCAGGGCTACACAGGGAAACTCTGTCTCGGAAAAAAAAAAAACTTGTGCGTCTGTGCTTGGTAGAGGTCAGAGGACAATTTTGCAGAGTTCAGAAGTCTCCTTCCATTTTTACATTAGTGTCTAGGGATGAAACGCAAGTCACAGGTTTGCTCAGTAACCAAGCCATTTCACCAGCCTTTACATCGAAGCCTTAACTTTCACATACCCGTGAGTTTAGGAGGAGCTAGAGGAAGAAACCATATCCAGTGTTCAAGCCCTAATAGCACAAATGTAAGCAAAAATAAATAAAGCCCGTGATGCTGCTTTCCTAGCCCTCTTCCAGTCCAGTATCCCAAAACAAGCAGCTTATAAAAACAGACACTTGTTCAACATCTCACAGTTGTGGCCATTGGGAACCTGAATTCACTGCCCCTGGGGCCACGCCTAGGCAGCCCTTTCTTTCTCTGCCGGGTTTAGGGAGAACTTCTGACAATTCTGGGGCTTTCTTGGCTTTATTAACACATCACCCCCCCTATCACCTCAGGGGGTGTTACCCGTCTCTGCTCTCCTGACTGTGTTTTCTTACAAACAGGAGCCATCCTGAACTCCAGACTTATTCCACCCCAGAGTGAGCTCATAAGTAACTATACTCCCATGGTCCTTATCCAAATACAGCCACATTGTGAAGTTATAGGGGTGTGATGGTCAATTTAAGCTATCAATTTGATACAGCCTAGAATCATGTAGGAAAAGAGCCTCACTCGGGATTATTTATCTTGGGTTGTCTTGTGGGAGTGTCTCTAGATGAAAGTCTTTTTTGTTTGTTTATTTTATTTTATATTTTTTTGAGTCAGATTTTTCTCTGTCCAGCTCTGACTGTTCTTGGACTTACTCTGTAGACCAAGCTGTCCTTGAACTGACCTGAGATCCATCTGCCTCTGCCTCCCAAGTTCTGGGGTTAAAGGCATGTGACACCACCACCTGGCTGAGGAAAGTTTTAAGACTTTGTGGGTCCCATTGTGGGTGGCATCACCCCTAAGGAGGGCTCCTGAAGCAAGTGATAGTGGAGAGACAAAATTGAGCATAAGCGAGCACGCACGAAGCACGCAGGAAGCACGCACGCATTTGTTTCTCTTCACTCTTTTTTTTTTTTTTTTTTTTTTGGATTTTTTCAAGACAGGGTTTCTCTGTGTAGCCCTTGGCTGTCCTGGAACTCACTCTGTAGACCAGGCTGGCCATGAAATCAGAAATCTGCCTGCCTCTGCCTCCCAAGTGCTGGCATTACAGGCATGTGCCACCACCACCCAGCATTTTTCTTCACTCTTGGCTGAGGACGTCATAGGTCTGGCCGCTTTGGGCTTCTGCTACTATGACTTTCTTGCTGTGATAAGCTATATTAACTGTGAAATAAGCCCTTCCTCCCCTGGGTTGTTTTATCAGGCTATTTTATCACTGCAACAGAAATGAACCCAGGACAGCGGTTATACCTTTGATATCTATCTTGGGGGTGTGGATTCAACCTCTCTCCTTAGTGGAAGAGAATATACCCCACAGAAATTTTCCTCTACATTCACTAATCTGTATGTATAATTTGCACACATTGGAGATACATACACATGCACATGCATGTACACACACACACATCTATTGCATCTTTTCCTCCATTCTTCCTCTTAACATTTCATTGTGGTAAACTATATCTAGCATCAGATTTATCATTTTAAGTCCTTTAAGTGCTTTTATGTATATAGTTTAGTGATGTTTATCATGTCCATAATGGGGAGCCTCCTCCAGTCCTTCCAAACGCATTCATCATCACAAACAGAAACTCTATACCCGCTAAGCAGTAACAGCCAGTTCTCCCCAGCTCTCAGTACTGCCTATTCTGTTTCTGTTTCTGTGAATCTGACAGTTCTACATACCTTGTAAAAGTGGACGCATGTGCTATTTGCTCTCTGCCTGCCTTATTTCACTTAGCCTGGTATTCAAGGCCTCTCCTTTGTATGGCTAATTAATATTCCCCGTGTGTGTGTGTGTGTGTGTGTGTGTGTGTGTGTGTGTGTGCCACATTTTGTTTATCCCTTCATTTAGTGATAGACATTTGGGTGCCTTCCAGCTTTCGTCTCCAGTGAGTGAAGCTGCTCTGAACAACGTATGTAGGCAAGGAGGTGCTGGAGTCCTGTTGCTGATTCTGACATGTGTCTTTTGACCCTTAGTAGATATTGGCATCTTTTCAAACCAGTGTCAATAAAATTAATGTACTCTTTGAGCTAATTGTCTTGTGCTCCATACTATGTGTGAGGGAGACATTCCATGGAGGAAAGCCATCTCTTCCTTAAATCTGAAACCATTTAGCACGCACTACTGTAACTTTTCCCTAAATGGAGTTTGTTAAACACATAGCAACCTAGATGTGTAGGTCAACAAACTTTCTTCATAAAATGAAATTTACTTTTGTTTTCATTCTTGAGATATCTAAGATCGTTGACTGGATCAGCTGAATGACCAGGCACTGGTTAAACTGGTTCACCAGTGTTGCTACCACCATTTGCTACTAAGCTTTTGTTTCATCTTAGTTTTGTTTTTGTTTTTTGTTTTTGTTTTTTTTTTTTTTTTTTTGCAGCGGTGCCTACTCATGGGGATAACACAAAAGAATGGTGTCAGATAATATAAGTCTGCATCGTTTCAGACCAAATAGTATTACACTGGACATAGGGGCGAAACCTTATAGGTAGGAAGAAGAGGAAAAAAAATGGTGGTGGAGCTGCATCTGAAGGGCCAAATGGGAAAACTGTGTGACAATGCTGGCCTCCCATGCATGGCAGCCATGGTCCAATCTCCAACACTCCCAAAAACAAATAGGAGAAGAAGAATGGTCAGTAGTACAGGCTTGGGATGCAGGCATGAGGGTCTGAGTTCTGATTCCCAGTGCCTGCAGTCAGGGCTGTAATGCAAGGCTGTAACCCTAACACTGGTGGGAGTGGGGAAGGATGACCCTGGCAGATCATAGGTTGAGCTGGCCAGCCAGTCTAGCTATAAAAGGTTAAGTTCCAGGATCAGTGGGAGATCCTGTCTTAACATAAGTCAATGAGGGCGACAGGAAGGCACCCATCACTGATCTCCAGCATCAGAACGTAAACACTCAAGAAAGCATACACAGAAAAGTGCACATACTCTCTCTTGACTTCTTTCGAGACAGGGTTTCTCTGTGTAGCCCTGACTGTCCTGGAACTCACTCTGTAGACCAGGCTGGCCTTGAACTCAGAGACTGACCTATCTCTGCCTCTGTTGGGATTAAAGGTGTTCACCACCACCCAGCACATTTTAATACTTCTGTAAAAATTTTGTTTTCTTTCACTGCCCAGTTTAAAAGTATAAGGAATGTATAAGTAGTTTTACTGTGCTTACTCATAACTTTCATAAACAAAGTTAAGTTCTGTGAAGACATACTTAATTTTTTAAAACCCTTTTGATTGTTTTTGTTTTTCATTGAAGCGTTTCAGGCATTGCTCAGTCTAAGAGACACCAAGTCAATGCAGAAAGTTTACTCCAGGGTCTTTAAGAGGGAAAAGCGGCACCGGCAGAGGTGGCACATGCCTTTAATCCCAGTGCTTGGGAGGCAGAGGCAGGTGGATGTCTGAGTTCAAGGCCAGCCCGGTCTACAGATTGAGTTCCAGGACAGCCAGGGCTGAGAAACCCTGTACCAAAATAAGAAAAAAAACAAAAAAAAAAAAAAAAAAAGAAAAAAAAAAAGAGGGAACAGCATCAGCACAAGCAGACAGAGAGCAAATCAGACTTTGGACTTGAGTGTGAATTCATATACAAATGTCTTTCCTCGTCAAAGTCAGCCGTGACCAGGTCATAAAAACAGGCATATTGAAAGGCCTCATTGCCAGGCCTGCTTTCTTCCCTGCCTTGGATGCACTAGCTGTGGCTTCAGGCTGAGTTTTCTTGATAACAAAGTTGAGCTCGCATGCTTGCTTCATGGATTACGTTTGACATATTTAAAGCATGTGGGACAAGCCGGGAGTATACAGTGACAGCCACTGATGTTACAGGGACATTTGAGCTGGAGCTTCTTGGCTTGTTCCCTGAGTTTTATGTCATGCTTAATACTTTTCCACATTTGGGGAAATGTTCTGAGCTGGATAAGTCAGGACAGCACATGGAATCACAGAGCCCGTGGCCAAACTGCAAATGAAACAGAATTCGTGCGCTCAGATTAGGCTCCAGCCCACTGAATGTTTATCAGGGATTTCTGCTTAGTTAAAAAATATTAAAAGCAGCTATTGCAACCTTCAACATGGAAACTATTTTCCAAATTTTCTGCTTCATTTTTATAGAGTATATTTCGTTGATTGGGTTCCACATCCTTGGTTATGATGGAAAAAAGAAAAAAGAAAACCCACTGAAATGTGCCCCTGTGTAGAGAAGTAAGCGTAGGGACTATACGTGAAGCTGAGCTAAGTCTATGTTGACTTCAGAGCATACACCGAAAGCTGCTCCTTGAGTTTTATGAAAATACTGGACTCTGTTGTTTTCTTGTAATTATTTTTTATCTCAAAGTATAATAATGGGAGAGATAAGGGGGGAACCTCAGAATTTACAAACAGGAATTCTATTTTAAACAATCACATGGCTCAAAACAATATTAATATAAAAATTCTTATAATTGGGTTTAAAAGGCCTTGGAAGTCTGTTTCTCTATGAATCACACCCTCACCCCCTGAGTGGGGACATCGAGTCTCAAGACTGGGAATACAGCACCTTCCTTGAATACTGGAATCTGTCTCCTTCTCCTCACCTCGCCTATGGTAGTGCTGCATGTACACACTGCTAGCAGGCCTTGCTGGCCTCCCTGCCAGCAAGGGACTTTCTAGTCCATTCTCTACACAATAGTTACGATTGGGCTTCTGCACTCAAAACTCTCCAGTGGCCTCCAAAGCATGCAGCGGAAAGTCAGCGACATCCACAGCTGTAGTGTGCACACCGGAAGAGCTGGGCCACCCGCTCCTTTTTCTCTCGCCTCTGTCCAAACCTCTGTGTCATTCTTTCACAATGCTCTACACACATACTCTCTTCAAACACTCCAAATATGTTCCCACAACAGATATCCCATTTTGCCACAGCATCTACCCAGAAGGCTCTGTGTTTCCCAGTCTTTGCAAAGTAGCTTCCTGTCATGGACCCTTTGGTTCCTAAGAGAAGCCTTTCTTCCCTGATAGATCATGGAGGTCACGATATAGCTCTGCCCCTACTCTGTCCACCCACACCCCTTTGAATCCAGGCTACGAGTATGTCACTCAGTCAGTGCCTTGACACCTGCCAAGAATGGTCTTTCAAACTTTGCTTTTGGGGAATAGTTGAGCGGAAGGTTCAGAAACCAACTTGGTTATTAGGTGACTGACCTCTCACAAGTACTTAGCCTTCCCAAGCCTCAGTTTCTCTTATGAACGGTAGCAGTAAGCTAGACTTGCTGGTCTTTAAGAGCTCTTCTTATTTTACATTCCATGGTTTGTATTTTCTCTCTCTCTCCTCATCCCATGAATAGCTCTAAACCAGTTAGAGATATTCTCTGCATAAACATGGAGATCCTAAGGATGTGGGATGGTCTCTAGACGCTGAACTGTCATCAAAACCACATGTTGTAGTGTTTATTTTCCCTTGCCTGGCCAACCCCGTTGAAACCACACCCTCCACTGCCAAAGCCACAGCCCAACCCTGCTTTTGGAAGTAAAAATGGGACAGAAGGATCTCTGGCTGCTGAAAAATTATAATAAATAAAGAGATAAATAAATAAAGGAATAAAGAAAGGAATGGAGCAGGAAGGAGAGAGAGAGAGAGAGAGAGAGAGAAAGAGAGAGAGAGAGAGAGAGAGAGAGAGAGAGAGAGAGAGAGATGCCCAGCTTCCTGACTAAGCCTCGTTTCTGGAGAAATTGGGGTGTGATTGGCAGGACTGATGAGATGCCTTCATGCAGAAAAATTTCAGAAGATAATAGGAAAAAGTGATATGGAATTTTAGAGACAGTAGTCTCTGCTTATCTGGGGTTTTGCTTTCCAGGGTTCCCGTCACTTAACAGTCAACCGCAGACTGAAAACTATTAAATGGAAAATTCCAGAAACAAAGAATTCATATGAATCAGACTTTTGAACTACCCTGAGCAGCGTGATGCAATCGTTTACCTCAGGACTCCATCTTGCCTGGGGAATGAGTTCTCTCTGTCAGTGTATTCAGGCTGTATATGTTGCCCTCCTGTTAGTAGCTGTCCGTTTTCAGGTGGATAGTTTGTGCTGTCAGAGCTCTGGTGTTAAGGCAACCCCTAACCTACTTCAAATGGTCCTACAAGAGTAATGGGACAAAGAGGGTCCGAAAGCATACAACAGGGAAGGACAAGCCAACTGGTACTCTGAGGCAATACAAGGGTATATAGAAAAAAGCATCAAGGCAACATACAAGGCTCAAGACCCTCTGGGGCATCAGGCATCTATAAGGGTCTTGAAGCATATCCTTGCAGAAAAGGGGGGCGGTTATTTCATTGACAGACAATTTCTGAACTATTGTATCTAATCCACACATAATGAAAGAGACCATTGTTTTACTCACCCAGCTTTTAGCCATTTTGTTTAGAAGATGGCAGAAACGTACATTTAGAAATAGCTTGGAGGCCAGGCGGTGGTAGTGCATGCCTTTAATCCCAGAATTTGGGGGGCAGAGACAGGCTGATTTCTGAGTTCAAGGCCAGCCTGCTCTACAGAGTGAGTTCTAGGACAGCCAGGGCTATACAGAGAAACTCTGTCTTGAAAGTTCCAAAAAGGAAAAGAGAGGGGGGGGGCGGGGGAGAGGGAGGGAGGGAGGGAGGAATTAGTAATTAGCTAGCAATGTTACACTTAAACTGACATTAACCCATCTTATATCTGTGAAAAATGGTCTCAGGAAATAAAAAGGAAATCTTCGTAGTCATAAGAATTGAAGTCTGAAGACTTGATCTCTGAGTTCAAGGCCACCCCGGTCTACAGAGCAACTTCCAGAACAGCTAGAGCTACATAGAGAAACCCTGTCTTGAAAAATCAAAATAATCATATTAATCTAGCAGACCAGTGTCCTCCATCAACACAGAAGCTCAGCAGGCTGTCAGCCAGAAGCTGAGACTCACTGAAGCCATTTCCTTGATTGTGCTGTAATTTAATATTTATTTATTTAGTTGGTTGGCTGGTTGATTGTTGGTTGTTGATTGGTTGGTTTTTTGAGACATGGTTTCTCTATGTAGCCCTGGAGGTCCTGGGACTCACTGTGTATACCAGGCCAGCTTTGAACTCACAGAGATCTACCAGTCTCCACCTCCAAAGTGCTGGGATTAAATGTGTGCTCCACTGCTCAGGGGAACCAAAGAGATGACCAGGCCAGGTCTGCCACCTAAATGACCTGCATTGTCTGAGATTTGGTTTTGATATATTTGACTCTGATGGGATTACCAGGTTATGGATACAGATTGGTATGCAAAGCTAATCTGAATTCAGTTCTTGACAAAAGCAGTAGAGACGTGTGCTCATGTGAAAGGTTGGCTGGCCGGGAAGTGAGAACGCACAGGCCACACCACCAGGCCTTTCGGAGCAGCCTTCATTTTCCTTCCTTTTGCTATTATATGATAGCTCTGGTCATTCATCCCATGCAAGTCTAGTTGTCTACCTGGCTGGGCCTTGGCTTCTCTACCCACCTCTTAGCTTTCAGCATCCTCAGTCAGCTTCTTCCTCTTTCCCCCTTCCTTCCTCCTCATCCTTCTCCCCTCTTCTATCTCCCCTGCCCCCTCCCTTCTGTGCTTGTCTCTCTTCTTCCCCCACGCTCTTTTCTGTACGGCTCACCGTCTGATCCTATTACAAGATAGGATCTATCTGGTGCACAGTCATATCTCCTGGTTCACCAATTAGACTCCTGGTTCACTCTCCTGTCTGTCGGGCTGTCTCATACTTCCCAGAAGGGTGTCTTTCCTTCTGCTTCTGGAAGAAAAAATATTCCAGGTCCCTTCGCTGTGGCTAAGGATCATACAGAGCCAAGTGTGTATTACGCTTAAAAGTGAACCCTGAGTGTGTAGGTGCTTTGTGGAGTCTATCTGCATAAATACCACTCTGCTCTGTTCTAATAGGCCCACCTGGATTTGTTGAGAAATTAAGCTTGAGGGTAAAACTTTAAAATAAAAGGTACGTCTAGCTCTTCTCTCTGTATAGATGTTATCAATGCAGATTGTTGGGCAATTATCTTCTTCATCCTCTTACAGAATCAAGACTTTAACTGTTAGCTGACTGGTCCCCTAACAGCTGGAGAGGAGCCCATCTCTCACTCTGTAGCCTGCCAAAGAAAGGCTCCTCTTCCCCTGACTGGACTGCCTTGTCAGGTCTCAGTAGGAGTCTCAGTCCTTCTGGCTTTGTCTTGCTGTGACTGGATGCCCTGGGGTGGGTGGTACTTAGCCTTCTCTAAGGAGAAGGGGAGGAGGGGGGAAGTGGGGAGAGGGATTTGTAGAGTGGAGCTGGGAGGAGATCGGGATGTTAAAATGAATAAATACATAAATTAACAAAGAAATGTTGCCTCAAGAGTACAAAAAGAAACTACTACCTGTCACCCAGCAGCTCAGGCAATCTGTCCAGTCAGGGCAGTTGAGTCTTCACACAACTTGCATGAAGGTGCTTGGTGATAATGGTGATGCTTTGCAAATCCATAGAAAGAGCCCCACCTCCTTTGTCTTTGAAAAGTGTTTCTCACCAGGTGGTGGTGGAATCCCTGCTCTTGGGAGGCAGAGGCAGGCAGATTGATTACCTGAGTTCCAGGCCAGCTTGGTCTGCAGAGTGAGTTCCAGGACAACCAGGGCTATACAGAGAAACCCTGTGTTAAAAAAGCCAAAAGAAGAAGGAGGAGGAGGAAGAGGAGGAGAAGGAAGAAAAGAAAAGAAGAAAAGAAAAAAGAAAAGAAAAAAGAAAAGAAAAAAGTGTTTCTCAAAATGCTACCTTCTTATACCTTTGCATTTCCAGGGGACCCGGTCTCTTCTCCCCCATGGAGCCTTTCTGGTTTCCCAAATCTATTCTTCTTCTGGGAAAGCCCACCACCACTTGTCTGTGTTAATGTATACACCTGCTCACTATGACCGCTTTTTTTTTTTGGAAAACTATTTTATCTGTTTTTGATGTAAATGTCTTTTTTCCTTTTATGATTCACAATGGTATCTAAGACAGAACAATAAAGAAAAAACAAGGAAGAAGTTATACCAGGAGAGACATTGTCATTTACCCAACACAACACAGTACTTGGAAAGGGAAGAAAATATCAGGTGGCCTTGTACCCTGGAGGAAACAGAGAAGAAAGAAACCATTTTAAAGGTAGAAGTACACAGAAATAAACCACCAAGGAATAAGTCAAGACCAAGCAGGAGACAGAAAGATTCCTTGGTGGGAGATGTGCTGAGATATGAAGAGAGAATCAAAAAGGATTTTTAGTTCTCCTTTTTGTTTGGTTTGGGTTTTAAGGGAGAGAGGAATGAAGGCAGAAGAGAAGGCCAGGGAAGCATTTTCATAATCCCCTAAAGTCAATATGCTATGCCGACCAGAAGTGCTAATTTGGACTTTAGGAAGTGGAGAATGGGGAAGCTAAGCCCACGGGCAAAAAGGTAAGAGAACTGAGAAAAATGAATAGCGGGTAAAGAGGAAGAGGAGAGGGAAGTGGCCGGATCCTTTTTTGGTTATTGAAATGATTCCAAACGCTATCAGCTTTCAACAACTTTGCAGAATCAAAGGGAACGGAGGAAACCGCAGCGAAGGGAACTTGGAGTGCAAATGATATTTGTGTCGCTACAATGGAATCTTTGACTCTGCTCTCCAGTTCCTTCCACTTTCCGCCTTACCCTGACGGCAGCACAGACCTAAACGGCACCTGAAGACCCTGGATGCTCTGCCACACCAAGCACGTGACGCACCGGGCACTGAGCGCAAATTGGGCAAAGCTGTACTCACACGGCCTGGGGCGGGGGGCGGAGGGCGTGTCCGGCAGAGGAGGCTCCGGTTCCCTGCGCGGTTTAAAAGAGAAAAGGGGAAAGTACTGAGTGGACGGTTTTAGCCAGAATTTGTAAACGTGTCACCGAGTAAGAACTTCTCTACCTGAACTTGTAGGTGACCTCTAGCAATGTCTATGACCACCCTCAGCTTTTTCCACCCTATAATCCTTCCTCTTATTCAAAAGTGTCACCGAAACTTTTGCTCTTCTTTTACCTAAATTAATACTGCGCGGTGAGGTGAGTGTGCAGCTTTGCCTCGGGCTCTAGACCTCCTTTCTCAGCCAGTTCTCTCTGGCTTCTTCTGAGCTTTCTTTGAAATTTTCGTTCTAGATCCTTCTCTTGTATTGGCATTCAGTAGGAGTCTGTTCTGCACTCACTCCCTGACATGTCGCTGTTTCCTTTCCTCGGAGCGCTATTTCCACCTTCTCTCTCCCTTGTTGTAACGATTATCCACGTGCAGCTGGCTTCCCAGGCTCTACCTGACACAGAATCCTATCATTTAGCATTTCAACATCTGCACAATCCTGGGCTTCATAAACTTCACTCATCCAAATGCTCTCACTGTCTTCTCCTCAAATCGTGTTCTCCTCCCGGGCGGTGGTGGCGCACGCCGGTAATCCCAGCACTCTGGGAGGCAGAGGCAGGCGGATTTCTGAGTTCGAGGCCAGCCTGGTCTACAGAGTGAGTTACAGGACAGCCAAGGCTATACAGAGAAACCCTGTCTCGGAAAAAACAAAACAAACAAAAAAAACAAAAACAAAAAACGTGTTCTCCTGGGCCAAATTTATCAGCCACCAAATTTCCCAGAATCCTATAGGGATTTTTTTTTTAACTTCTCCTTCAAACACACATCACACATCAACACACATCAAGTTCTCTTTTCCCGTCTTCTTGTTAGAGATTTCTTGTTCTTGACCTGTCTAGTATTTTTTTTAGAATTATTTATGTATTTTATGTATAGAAGTACACTGCAGCTATCTTCAAACACACCAAAAGAGGTCATCAGATCCCATTAGAGATGGTTGGGAGTCACCACGTGATTGCTGAGAATTGAACTCAGCACCTCCGGAAGAACAATCAGTGGTTTTACCCACCGAGCCATCTCTCCAGCCCTGCCCTGTCTACTTCTTTTGATTCCAGTGAAGTGCTATTTATCTTCAGAATTCCTGAGAGGAAGTCTTCTTTGTTTCTTCAGATTATGTCAGATTCTCCGATTTTGAGCTTTTAAAAAAAAAAAATCTGTGCTCCACTTCTGTGATATGTATATATGTGAATTATTTATATAACATGTATGTTGATGACCACAAAGCTGATGCAACAGACATGTGAAATCTAGACCACAGTTGCTCATCTAATAGGCTGCCGCTAGGGTTCCATTTTACTGCTCAACCTTCCTTCACAGGCACAGGGCCAGGCTCTTCCCAGACCCATTGCAACATAGGCTGAGAAATGTAGTCCACCTTTCTACCTGAGCTAAGAAACAAGCAGATGTTGAAGGGAAGCAACTTCTGCCTCACAGAACCAGCGATGGCTCCATTTTTCTATTTATTTGTAACACTGTATCTTTAACGTCCCGCCATATTTTAAACTCTACAGACATACGTGGTTTTATTCACAGTCTGGTCCCAGTGAGGCTCAATATATCTGTGTTTAGTTAATCAATGATGCTGCTACGCTGTGCTTGGGGTGGGAATAGAAGGTAGAGTGGTCTTCCTGCTTCTGCAGCTTCCTTCCAAATGCCAGGGTTCTGGGCTTTGGGGTAGCCTGTCCTGAAGCCATCAAGAGACGGCGGCAGAGACGTGTGACCTTCAGGAGAGAGCACAGGGTGCAGAGTTCAAGGTCAGGTATCCCTGGAGGCATCAGTTAAGGAAACTGGTGGAAACCTGATTCTCAGGTCAGATTCTACCAAGGAATTCCAAGGGCATTTCCTAGATTCCTTAGATTCTGCCCATAATCTGAATCTCTCTATCAGCTCTTGCTGAAGTCCTGTGGCTTTAAGCCAGATGCTTCCTGATAACAGATTATCTCTTCTCCCAGAAGCTCAAGGAGAGCTGAAAATGGGGAGCACTTTCTTCCCAGGCTTCAGTAGAATTCAGTGGAGCTCTAGATCAACTTAGTGAACTTCATTTGCCCCAAATCCGTGTGTGTGTGTGTGTGTGTGTGTGTGTGTGTGTGTGTGTGTGTGTGTGAGTGTGTGTGTCTGTCTGTCTGTCTGAGTAGCCTGATTAACAAATTCCTAGGTCAGGATCTGCCTTGTGGTGTCTGTCAGAATAATCACTATGTTCCTTCAAATGTTTTTAATGCAAAGAATTAACATACATTATATACTAGTATCAGTACTCTAACATTGCCTGACTGTTAGGTCTTAAATAGCTAATTGAGGTGCATATTAACTTGTCAAAGCAGATCCCATCTGCCAGCCCCTTTCAGCATCTCCAGACTTATTACATAGCTATCCCAGCTGGCATACCCTGCCCCCTACCCATCTCTTGGCTTCTTGGTCTGAGTCTCATCTCTCCCTCTCCTCTTTCTCTCTCTCCCTTCATCCCCCAGCCCTGAACTCCTCCATGGCCCAGTTCACTCTGAACTCTTCCCCACGTCCCTGCCTTTGCTCTCTCCCTTACAGCTATAATAAAGACCTCAACCCCTTAGGAACAGACATGTCTTCCTTTTAGTTCCTCTTTTTTTCATTCACTGAGCAAGAAAAACTTTTGAGTGTATCCTATTCTTGGAGGTAGAGGAATGAACTTCCTGAAGCACAGCATTATGAGGAATTACGATTTCAAGAGAGGAGTAGTTGTTTGCAGAAGTCAAAGTGAAAAGGTCTTCCAACCCCATAATAATAAAAGCAAACTTCCAAAAGGATAAGCTTCTAAACCACTACATCATATTCCAAGAACTTGGGGGGATCTTAATGTGCACGTATAGAGAGAAATAGAAACAGATAAACACATTAGGATCTGGCTTGAATTTCTTTCTTATCTTATTGTCTGCCCAGTGAGAAAACAAGTCTTGTTTTCTTGTTCCTTTATTCCTCCTCTCCCCACGAATATCATCCTTTCCTGGGTGAAGGTTATGGACCAAAATCATCAGTATTGGAAATTGTTCTGTTTTGTTTCATTTCTGGGCCCTGAGTCATTCTCCCCAACACCAGGATGCCCTAAGGGAAGAGTCATAGGAAATTATGTCACTCTCTTTGGTCTCTTTTTTGAGCTTTGGACTTTTAATTTGGGCCAAAACTTTAACAAATCTGTTTTGTAATTAGCCAGCAATGAAGGGAAATAAAGCATGTGCCCTCTGCTTCTCCTTCTGTCAAGACTGCATAGGTGACGCCACAAGAACTCATACATGAATCTCAATGCCTTGTCAAACAGCTGGAAGCCTCTGGTTTGCTATTATAGAGTTGTTTGCTTTTGAAGACAGGCTTCCTTCCTTTCATTACAGACTAGCCTCAATTCACAATGGAGCCAAGGGTGGCCTTGAACTCTTGCCTCTACATCTCTAGTGCTGACATTATAGGTATCTATCTTCCACCATGTCTGGCTTACAAGGTTTTTTCATAATTTTCTTTCTTTGGAGCTAAGAAACCGAAACACCAGTGTGTCTTATCCAGTCAATCAGAGCTGAAAAAAAGGAGACAGCAGCCAGGTAGGGAGGTGACATCAGGCAGAGGTAGGGCCTTGAAAGAATGTGACCGAGCATGTAAGGAAGGGGTGGGGCCGTGCAGGTAAATGGACACAAGCCTTTGGTTTCATCCATGAAGTAAAGCTTTTCCTATACAAAAAAGTAAAACAAACCCCCACATTTGGGAATTGTGTCTATGACACATTTCATCTATTTGTTTGATGAATGTGTGCTCAGTCCTTGGACATTTTAAACATGACCATTTCAGCTCTGCGTCAGGTTTTGGTTCCCACCCCCACCCCCATGATATTCAGCTTCTTAAGGCTGTTCTAGAAGTAAGTCGGTCCTGGGAAAATTAAGCATGGGGTTGTGGATGAAGGTTGGAAATGGGGTTCTCTGGAAGACCTGTGAGCGACCTGGCCCAGGCAGCTGGTGTGAAGATCTTGTACCTCACTCATGGCAAGTGACAAATGACATGTGGCTTCCTGCTAGAAAGTCACAACCTGTCTTGCTTCCTTCTCAGCCAGACTTCAGGGAAGTTTCATTCAGGACAATGACTCTGTCTTAAGCTACAGGGCCGGTGTTTACTCTTAGGAAGGACCCAGACCTTCAGCTGAGAAAGACATACTTGCCATAGGATGGATAGTCTAAGCACTGCATGGAAAGGGGCCCATAGTGAATGCTACTGCTCCTCAGCCTACACTGGGTGGCTATTAAAATCTCCACGGATATCCTACTCTAGACAACTGACTCAGAAACTTCAGAGTGGGACCTCTGAGATTAAAAATTAACTAAATCTCAGACACTAGACTCTGCGAACAATGACCTTGTCCTTTCTGAGCACACTTCTTATCCTCTTATCACACCTAGGAAGAATCAGTGTGGGATGCTGTATCTACCCGGTCCCCTTTGTGAAAGCCAGACTTTACTTTGGAAAAGCCTAGGAGACTTCAACACACAAGTCTAGGTGTCCTCTCATTTACTCCGAATACTCTTGCTGCTGTACAGTGTGAAACCACATGTATATATGTGAGCACAGGCACAATGGGCATTTGCCTATGGCTGTGCACACGTGCCTACGGTAGATTCCAGGTCCCTGGGCTGCTGGTGCCTGGAATCATTTGCTTTGGTCCTTAAACATTTCCTAGCTAAGGCATCCCTAACCAGTCGTGAGTCTAGGAAGGAAGTAAAAGGACCAACGAGGAGTAGAAAGGGAGGGCCTCCAGGGCAAAACTAAAAACCAGAATAAGCAAGCCAAAACAAAAATGAAACAAAATGAAAGCCGTTTTTCTTTAAATGTGTGTCTACATGTACGTGCGTTTGCACAGTATATATATGAGTGCATATGCACGTGTACGTGCCCTGGCCTGAAGTTGATGCCAGGAGTCTTCCTCTGCGGAGCTACAGCTCATTCTTTGTCTTTCTGTCAGGATGCGATGCGCACATGTGCATGTGCTCGCGTGCAGGCACACACGTGCTCAGGACACAAGCGATTAGGTAAAGCCTTGGGTATTGGTCCTCGCCTTCCACTTTGTGAAGACAGGGTCTCAGTTTGTTGTTTGTTTATTTATTTATGTTGATGTTCTGAATCACGTCCGAGTGCTTCCACAGGACTCTCCTGTCTCAGCTCCTATATCTGTCCACAGCAGCAGTCAGAGTTCAGATGTTCACACTGTGTTTCTGACTTTTTTGTAGCTTCTGGGCCCCCCCCCCCCACTCAGGTCCTCACACCTGCACAGCAACCGTTTCTACCCAATTTTTTAAGACAGGGTCTAACGGGGCAGTAGGGCGCATGCCTTTAATCCCAGCATTTGGGAGGCAAAGCAGGCAGATTTCTGAGTTCAAGGCCAGCTTGGTCTACAGAGTGAGTTCCAGGACAAGCCAGGGCTATACAGAGAAACCATGTCTGGGGTGGGGGTGGGGAGGGAATAGGGTCTCACTCTATAGACCTGACTAGCCTGGACCTGGAACTTGTTGTATAGATCAGGCTGGCCTTGAACTCCTAGAGATCCCCCTGCCTCTGCTTCCTACATGCTGGGATTAAAGGCATGTGTTACCATGACTGGCACATCTACTTATATTTTGAGACAGAGATTCTCACTGAACCAGGCCTTGCAAAGTTGGCTAGACTGGCTTGGTCAGGCAAGCCCCAGGGATCTTCCTGTGCCTGCTTCCTGGTGCTGGGGCCACAGACGTCAGTCACCACAACCGGCTTCTAAGCAGATGCTCGGATCCAGAGTTCAGATCTTCACGTTTGCACAGCAAGCCGGCTATCCACTGAAGCATCTCCCCAAGCCCTCTTGGGACAAAATTGCTTGCACTGAATTCTGTTTCTAGGTACAATGAGGAGATATTATTAGTCATGAAGAAAAAAAATTAAAAAGCTAATTTTGTTTTCTAAAACCCCTTTCTGATTCGGTAACAGATAAACCTGTGGTTTGCCTCTATTTTTTTCTCAAAATGATTCATTCGGCTCTGTTCCTCAACCCACCTCCTCAGAAACAGGGCTTTCTGTCCTGTTCTTACAGCATGGCAGGCATGTTTGAAACCATGAGGCAAGCCCAACACCGGGAGAAAGGTGATAGGTGAGGCAGGCCCAAAGCTGGGGGAAAGGTGATGGGCAGCCATCCTGTCCATGATCTGTACAATACGGCCACTGTGTAAAACCATGCGCTGCACAGCACGCTTCCGGTAGATAGATTTGGGGTGTAAAGCAGGACGCCCACTAACCCCAAGAGAACACGTCCCATGCCTACACCCGCCATGGAAGTTAGCATGCTGGGTAAAGCTTGCTGTTCCCTTTCCTAGGGACTGCATTAAGTTTGAGGTTGCTCCGTTTAAGTTTCTCAGAGCAGCCTGCCATCAAAAGGAAGTGTCGTCCAGCAAACCTTATGTGAAATGAAAGTCAGCCTGGCTTTTCCAAGTTCCCTCATGAGCAGAGCAGCCTCTACTCTCTCCCTCTTCCCCTCTCGTCTGTTGCTTCAGTCCCGGTTTTTCTTAAGTTCCCTGTCTGTTAATTCACATTTCCTGATTTGGCAAGCCTCCAACTCCCACCCTCTTTTTGCTTGGGTAAAACTTCCTGAGTTGACATTCAAGAGAATTCTTACCTCATCGGAGCTCTGTGGGGCTAAAACAGCGTTTAGGTTTAATTACACAAAGCCCCATGGTAGTTGCCACTTTATAAAAGTCAAGTGACTTTCCCCACCAAGCCCCTTGCTTACCAAGGTTGGCTAGAGACCTTAGATGGAGTCAGGTAACAGCAAGCTGAGGAAAGAGGGCTTCCGGTCCCTGGCTGGGCTAGCAGCAGAAGCACGAGCCCTTTCAGGCCTAGTAGTAGTGGAGAAGCTTAGTGAGAGGTGAAGATCTCCAAGGCCTTCTGAAAAGTGAAAATAAAAAAGGCATAAATGATGTTACCCTGGGTTCTAGTTTCACATCTGTTGCTGTGATAAAATGTCCTAACAAGCTGGGTGGCAGTGGCACATGCCTTGGATCCCAGCACTCAGGAGGCCGAGGCGAGTGGATCTCTGTGAGTTCAAGGCCAGCCTGGTCTACAGAGTGAGTTTCAGGACAGCTAAAACTAAAAAAACAAACAAACACAGCCAGGACTACACAGAGAAACTCTTGAAAAAACAACCAAACAAAAAACAACAAAAACCAAAAACAACCAAACAAACAAAACAACAACAAATAAACAAACCAACAAATGAAAAACTATTTTGAAAACAAAACCAATCAAACCAAAAAAAATTATCCTAGCAAAAGCCAAGTTAGGGGAGAAAGGGTTTAGTTTTAACTCACAATTTTAAGTTACGGCTGATTATTGCAAAGACTTCAAGGTGACATGAACTTACACAGCTAGCCATAGAATGCCCCAGTCGGGGGCAGAGAGAAAGGACGCGCTCACTCACTTGACCTCAGTTTGATCTCTCCACTCCTTCAGGATCTGGGGCCTGTGGCCCAGGGAATAGCACCACCCACAGTGGTCTGGGTCTTCCCGTACCTAAAAACTTACCTAGGACAAGCCCCCTACCCTAGACATGCCCACGGGGTGACCCAGGATACACAGTCCCTCACTGAGACTCTATTCTCAGGTGACTCTACAAGGAAAGCTAAGTTCAGGGAAGTCCTTTGAAGCCAGTTTGTTCCAGAATGGTCCTTCCTTTTTCAGAAAAGTCCCCAGGAATCAGCCTGGCCACTCTTCATAAGGTTGTCTCCCTGCCTCCCGTGCTTTCAGAAGACTGGGAAGAGGTCATGCTGTTCTCAGGGGTCAGCACTGCAGCCTTTCAGGGCTTGGTCCACCTCAGTTCTAGCCTCCATGAAAACAGTTCAGACACAGCTTTCCACTTACATTTTCCTAGGACTCTATTCCACCTTCTCTTCTCTGGTGGTTGAGGGGACCCATTTCTTCTCAGGCCATCTGCGGGTCTTTACTTAGATGTAACACTTTCTCCTCACACACACAAGCCCCATCCCGAATCTGTCCTACTCTTCTTCTCGGCTTTATTTTCCTATAATTGTTGCCATCTCCTAACTTCCTGTCTACATGAACCACATGTCTCTGTGTCTTCTGTGCCCTGCCCTACCCCACACACAAACTCAAGAACCAGAATGTGGATGACTTTGGTCAATGCTGCATTCCTAAACCCTAGGAGTACATAATAGATAGGGCCGTGTAGGTATTTGTTGGACAATGGAGAAAATTGGGGACCAAATCAAAGAAGAACATAGGAAAAGGTTTTGTTGTTGGTGATGGTACTTTTTTGTTTGTTTGTTTGTTTGTTTGTTATTGAAAGGGGGGCATTTCTAAAGCACTAAAGTGGGTGGAGAAGAAGGCAGGATGATTGGGAGACAGTCAAACTGCCATTTAATATTTACAATTAACCAATGAGTTAGGTGCCGTCACTGATATTCACTGGAAGAAACTGCAAAAATTCAGTTCACATACCTTACTCAAGAACAAAAAATAGGCAAGCGGATGATAGGTGATCTCAGGCATGGCCGCCTCGAGCATCTCTCTTCTTATAGCCCATCCCTGTGCGACTTGTGGGGAGAAGGACTGCTGCTTTGGCATCCTAACTAGACTCTGCTGAAATGCTTAAGACTCGGCATGCCATGACAGTGTACACCTGTAATTTCAGCACTCAGGAGGCTGAGGCAGGAGGATTATAAGGTTCAGACAAGCTTGGGACAAAGGAAAACCTTGTCTCAACTAAGGAAGATGGAAGGAAAAATGGATGTAACGGATGTAATGGACACACTCGAACCGCAGGTGTGTCCAGTCTTTGGCAGGTTGAGAGCAGGCAGAATTCCATTTTCCCTAGGGATGGCGTGTAGCCTTCTAGGGCTTCTTCCTCCCCACAGCCTGGTAAGGTAGGGGGACCGTGTTTGTGATTCTGAAGAAGAGATTAGAACCAGGAGAATGAGGCTTCATCAGGAGGATAAGCAACAAGGCGAATCAGAGGAAAACTACCCAGGCAGGTCTGACACATGACAGATGTCACCTCCTGTTCTAACCACAGTCTGTATGGCCCCAAGGAGATGCTGAGAACAATGCACACATGCAAAGCTGTTGTTAATTTGAGGAGTGTACTTTGGGGTCTGGTGAATGTAGCTCAGTGGTGGATATGTGCTTAATCCAGGTATCCATAAAGGCCTGGGTTCAAATCCCAGCACCAATAATACTGTCAACAACTCCTAACGTTCTGTGCTCAAAGAATCCTTTCCATTCAGGTGACAGAAACAAAGCTCTAGAAATCAGGGGATGCCACATGAGGTGTTCTGTGTCCTTGCTCAGGCTGAGTTGTCTGGGTGTGAGTACAGATGCTATAGCTTCTGGTGAAACTGACTCCCCGAAGCGACACACTCCACAGGAAGCTGCAAGAGACTATCTATGGGTAGTCCACTGTGATGGAGGCTCCAGATTCATGCCTGCTTTGCTTTTAACACGTTGAAACTCTGTTGGGTCCTGCTCCTCACCCCCTGCCACCGCCATAGGCTTGCTGATTGGGAGAAATAGAATAATTTAAATGGAAAAAAAAATACTCATCTTTGCCTCCTCAGAACTTCGTATATTTGGTTGCTGTTTATAGATGTGGTGGTTTGCACAAGAATGGCACCCATAGGCTAATAGATTTAAATACTTGGTCTGTAGGCATGATACAGTTTGAAAGGATTAGGAGGTTTGGCTAATTTATTGGAGTGAGTATGGCATTTTTGAAGGAAGTTTGTCACTGGGGATAGGTAGGCTTTGGGGTTTCAGAAACCCAACTCTCTCTCTCTCTCTCTCTCTCTCTCTCTCTCTCTCTCTCTCTGTCTCTCTGTCTCTCTCTCTGTCTCTCTCTCTGTCTCTCTCTGTGTGTGTGTGTGTGTGTGTGCTGTCTGCGAATCAGATATACAGTTCTCAGGTCCTTCTCCAGCACCATGTCTGCCTGCCTGAAACTACAGACAAGCCAAGATGAAATACTTTCCTTTGTAAGGGTTGCCCGTGGTCATAGTGTTCCTCTACAGCAATAGAACATTGACTAAGACAACTCTATGAGCAAGGGAGGAAAACTTGGGGTTTGCAGATATAGCTCAGTTAGCAAGGTGCTTGCCAAGTAAATACTAGTACCTGGATTCCACTCACAGTGCATAATGATGTATATCTGTGATCCCAGCACTCTAGAGGTAGAGGCAGGAGAGTCACAAGTTCATCCTGGGTTATATAACAAGTTTAAGACCAGCCAATTCTATATGAAACTCTAGTAAAAACAAAACTCTAAAATGCAAACAAGATGTTAGGCTTTGTGTCCCTGTTGTGCCTTTAAAGAAAACCCCTTCCCTTTGTATTGAAAATGGTCCTATAATTCTGTCTTTCTTCAGTCTATGAAACTGGTTATGATTTATCTTCCTAGTTGATATCCTATTTTTGATGGTACACCATTTTTGGCAAGAAGTCATACTTGACAATATTTTATTCTAGTTCCTTGCTGCAATGTTCACATTCATGAAAACCCAGCAGTGATGGAATTGAAAAGTTCATGATTTCAAAATTTCTGCCAGGCTGTTTAACCCAACTAGACACAAGTCTCTCTTCTCTCCTGGGACCAGCCCTGGGCTTTAAGCCTCGGGGCTGTGGGCCAAGGTTCTCCAATAGTTGGCCTTTGTGGGTTTCCCCTGGGAGTTGAGAAGGTAACGTGCCAGCCTAGCCAAGCTATAAGTTCCCAAGAAAGTCAGGCCCACGCCATGGAAAATGTGCTGTGTGAGCACGTGCAGCCTTTAATGACACAGGAGGCCTGTCTTCCTCCTCAGGGACTAACGCTATCTGGACAACAGTGATGGAGGAAGGACAAGGCAAGGTTGGTGTGTTTATCCTTACCAGCTCTTGCTTCTCCGCTCAGAGACATGCCCTCCTGGTCCTTGCTTCCAAAGCCCAGAGGAAGGCTTTGAAGGCATCATTGGTCTTTGTAAATGTGTTCTTTCCCCCAAAGGTTTCCATCAAGTTCTTAAAAGTTGGAGTCAGCACATGTGGTAGCTTTCCAAGTTGTTTTCATGTGATGCCATCATGTTTTTTCCCTCCTTCTAGTTGCTGCTTATTCCTTAGTGGGGAGTGGTGTGTGTGTGTGTGTGTGTGTGTGTGTGCGCACATTCTTGCACATGCACACATACTCACATGCTCACTTGTCTGTCTGTCTTGGTTTCCAACTGAGCTCCTTGAAGAATATCTGCTGTACAGCTATTGCATGCTAGGGACTGGATATACCAAAATGAACGAGACCACCACTATACCAACATTCTAAACAGAATTCCAACAATTCCACCCCGTTTCCCCTCTCCTGCTGCCTTGACTGTCTAGGTATTTTACCACATATGTTTTACAGCTTCTGATTCATCTTCAGTTCAGCTTTTCCTCTACAGACAGGGTGATGAATACAATTTTCAGAAAGTAAAAATCACAACACTCTCACAAATATTAAGATGAACTTGCACTAAAGAACTTATTCAGCATGATAATTCATGAGCAACCCAGCGATGCTGGAAGACATTGTGAAGATATGCGCAGGAAATCTGAAATGCTGAAAGGAATTAAAGTGATGCGTGAAACATCACCTAAAAGCACACAGTGTGAAATGCATAAAGTTTCCAATCATCGACCCAAAACAATGAGATGCAATGCATGTGTGCTTCCAGAACAAGAGTCATAGGGACTGCTGCAGACAGGACTTGTCTGCACTGTTAGTAGTTTTCTACAATTTAACTTTATCCGTAAAAATTATTTAAAAAAAAAAAGACAACCAAAAAAACAAGCAAACAAACAAAAAACCAGCATGACAATCTACCCAAGACAACCAAAG
The DNA here is from genome assembly GCF_947179515.1 of Apodemus sylvaticus. Classification (NCBI taxonomy): domain Eukaryota; kingdom Metazoa; phylum Chordata; class Mammalia; order Rodentia; family Muridae; genus Apodemus; species Apodemus sylvaticus. The sequence goes on along the minus strand of NC_067482.1, from coordinate 57,047,720 downwards.
GACACACCCTTATAGAATCAAAAAATTCTCAGGAGGTCTGTGCCAAAGCCCTTAAGACTCCATTGAAGGACACACACCCAAGGTTTCCTGGGATCTTTTTCCAAGTCTTGGTTAATATTCATGATGGGTTTGACAAAGAGAAAGTTCCGCTCTGTTCTGGGTAGCTTCCAGGGGCCTGTGTGTATTAGGCACATACTCTATCCCTGAGCTCCATCCCCAGCTCCTCCCGTTCCCTCCTCCATCCTCCTCCTCTTCTTTTCGATTTGCTTTTAAGGCAGAATCTCAATAGATTGCTTGAGACTAGAAATGAACTTGTTTTTAAGTCTGCCCCAGGCTTGAATTTGGGGTTTTCCTACCAAGTTTCCTGTAGGTGGGATTACAGGTCTAGACCACCAGGTTCTTCTGTGCTATACCTTTATAGAGCCTCTTCTGGGAGCTTACAGAACAACCAGTGAACAGCAGGAAATTTGGAGTATGGGATCAATATACAATCTCCATGATAGAACTCTTGTTCTAGGGACACCGCACCAGTCCTTGGAAGCAGGTCAGCTGCCTACCTGTTTGTCCTTAGTTTTCTATGACACAATGTCCTTTAAAAAAAATAGTGTATCAAGCTGGGTGGAGGAGGTGCATACCTTAGATTTCAGTACACAGGCGGTGGCATAGGCAGGAATAGCGCTATGAGCCTGACTGAGACTTAGAGGCCAGGCTGGTCTACAGAGTCAGTTCCAGGACAGCCAGGGCTACACAGAGAAACCCTGTTTTGAAAAGCAAAAATGGAAAGGGGGGGAAGGGAGAGGAAGAAGAGGGTTGGGCTGGAGAGGAAGAGGGAGGGAGGGAGGGAGGGAGAGAGGGAGGGATGGAAGGAGGGAGGGAGGGAGGGAGGGAGGGAGGGAGGGAGGGAGGGAAGGAACTGGGTGCATGCCTACCCATGCAAGTGGAGGTCAGAGACTAACTTGTGGGTAGATGGCTCCCTTCTTGTGGATTCTGGACACCAAACTGAGGTGGTCAGTCCTGGTTGCAAATGCATTTACCAGATGATTCATCTGACCAGCCTCCGCCCACAGGGTCTTAGCAAATTTATACACAGTTTCACCAAACAAGAGTTCTACAAGCGATAAATAAGCACCTTCATCCTAATCTTCCTTTGCCTTTACTCCCTGATGGAATTTCTACCTATGACTTACCTAAAAAGAAGTTTTCAAGGGACTGGAGGGTCACTGAGTAGAATAAAGCCTTGGGAAGAAACATGTTTAAGTCTGGTGAGTTTACTTCTTCTAGAAGAAACTTTTGAGCCAAAGTCAAATTCTTCAGCCACTGAGGTCACACTTGAATTTTAAGTTCCTTCTTAAAATTAAGTATGGAGACAACGTTTTTTTGTTTGTTTGCTGGCTTGCTTTGTTTTAAATTGTGGACTGATACATTTTCAATTCAAAGAAGAATTTAAGCAATTTAAGTTATTCTGGGTGTGGTAGGACATGCCCTTTGTCCCAGCACTCTTCGGAAGGTAGAGGCAGCTGGATTTAGTCCAGCCTAGTCTTCATAGGGAGTTCCAGGACAGCCAGAACTATGTAAAAAGACCCTAACTCTAACCACCTTATTTGCCCCCAAAATATTTTAAATTATAACATATTAAATCAACTTTACAGGATATGTTTTATATTAGAATGGACTAGATTGTTTTCAAAATACAAATTATTTTTCTTCTTTATTTTAGTTTTTATATTTTATTTTTTGAGACCAGGTTTCTCTGTGAAGCATTGGCTATTCTGAAACACACTTTGTAGACCAGGCTGGCCTCTGACTCATAGAGATCTGCCTGCCTCTACCTTCATCGTTCTGAGATTAAAGACACATGCAACCATGGCCCTCTTTTCCATATCTTCAAAGACATGTTTTTACCCACAGACTTTCTTTGTGCATTTTAGTGTGTGTTGAGAGGACCTAATTCTCTTCATTTTAAAACAGGCAGCCGTGTTAGGCCTTAAGCTTTGATTTTTGAGAACAGCCCGGGCTTCTCTGAAAAACTGAAAAAAACCAGGCAGCTGATCAGCAACTGCCCAGACATTACAACAGATATGATATGGGGAAGTCCCTATAAGGTGACCTCTTCCTTGAGGTATAAACCAATCAGAAATGTCCAAATATCACATACCTTATAGCTCAAACGATCCTGATGAAGGTGACCCAACCACAACTGGAAAACCCCTAACTGGTTTTAAAAGGGTCAGCTTCCCATGTGGCCACCATTTTGCTTGGATAGTTGATCCCTGAATGCAGGCTGTTTCTGCAGATTAAACACTATCTTTCCAAACATTCAAGTCTGGGGTGTTCTTTCAGTAATTCCTGGACCCCTACAATGGTGTGTGTGTGTGTATGTCTCTCTGTGTGTGTTTGTCTGTCTGTCTGTCTCCACACATGTAGTGGTCAGAGGAAATTTTGTGGGAGGTGGTTCTCTCTATGCTGGCCAGAAGTTTGCAAGCCTCCAGCCTCAGCTTTATAAGTAGGTGGATTGCAGCCTTGTGCTTCCTAGTTTGCTTTGTGTTGCTGTGATAAAACACTATGGCCAAACTTGGGGTGTAAAGAGTTTATATGGCTTACACTTACAGCAAGAGTTTGTGAACATAACCAGCCCCCAACCCCATTACCTTGTGTGGATCAGTCCGCCCTACGGATACTAACAAACAATTCTGGAGCAATCCTGCTCTACTGTTATTTCCCTATCTAGGGAATCCGTGGCATTAGCATCTCTATTTAGAAAGAGGAAATGGGATCCCGTGACTTTCCTCAAAATATTCTGCAAATTGAGACTGGGTCCCACTCTGTAGCTCCTGCGGTTGTGGAATTTACTGCGTAGCCCAGAACTGCGTCTGCCTAACTTCGGCTTCTCAAATGTTGGCTTATAGGTAAGAACCAGTACACTTATTATTTTGAATTTGTATTTTCAACTTCTAAAACAGCGATTCTCAACCAGTAGGTTGTAACCCCTCTGGGGTTGTAACCCCTCTGCCTATCAGATATCCTGCATATCAGATATTAACATTGCGATTCCTAATGGTTGCAAAACTAGTTATGAAGTAGAATTGGTTGGGAAGAGGTCACCACAACATGAGGAACTGTATTATAGGGTCGAAGAGCGGAGAACTACCGCTCTAAAAGTACTTGAGATTGTGTATGAGCTTTTAAGTATCAAGTGGGAAGAGCTGCAGGGCGTGAGTTAATGGATTACAGAACATGGCCATGAATTTGGTTCCCATTTTTTCCTGACTGTGAAGGTGGAGAAAGGAGCAGTGACTCCGGTCTGGGATTTCACTTTTTTGTTCTGTTTTTTTCTTTCAATAGATAGGGTTTCTACTGGAACTTACTCTGTAGGCTAGACTGGCGTCAAAAATCTCAGCACCCCGCCTGCCTGCCTCTGCCTTCTGAGCATAGGGGTTAAAGGTGTATGCCTTCTTCCCCTGGTCAATCTATTTCTCAATTTAGAAAGCAATCTCAAATTTATCCACAAAAGCACATTTTCCATGTTACTATTTGGGATTGGTATAAGAATGGTAAATAGATTGAGAGAATACATCTGAATGAGTGGTTAGTCTATCCACTGGACCATCCCAAGTAACAGAGAGTCTTTGGATGAGCTGTTGGATCTCATTTATTTAACTTGGCATTCTCTATTAGAAATTTCTAATTCAAATGTTCTATATCACCCATTTAACTGATAACTTTGGATAGCTGATCTCACAGAGCAAGGAAGACTAGTGTAATGTTAAAGGCAAATATCAAATTATATATACATATATATATATTAGAAATGTTGTATATATATATACAAATGTGTATATATGTGTACATATATGTACATTATATACATATATTTTAGAAGAATTGCAGAGAAACAAATGAATACGTATAGAAAGGGCAAAACATGAATGTGAATCTTTCTGGAATAATCTAGAGTCTAAAGCTGATGTGGATAGGGACTGTATTCCAATTCTTGCCTGGGCTGTGAGTTGGTGCACTACTAACAGACTTGCTCAATGTGATCTTTTAAAAAGTATTTATTCCTTCTCAATTTCATTCAAGTGTGTAATGCGCTTTGATCAAACACCTACATTAGCTTCTGACATCTATCTATATAATGTATATACATATATTTATATAAATATGTATCATATGTGTGTGTGCGCGTGCACTGTATGATTTTGCCTCTGTGAGAATGAGACACCAGTACGCCCCTTCACTTCAGCCTACTTTAACTGCTGTGAAAAGCAATGTTACATGTAACACAAAAGCTTTGGCCAATTTCGCCCCTTAAAAGGAATTTCAAGTCTGTTCAAGCTTCTGTGCTAGTGACTACTTGAAACCAAAGCTTTATGCCACATGTCCTAGGACCCTGGAATAGATAATGCTAGCCCGAAAACAAAGGGAAGACAGGTGCAAACAGCTGTCCCATTCTGCCACAAAACAACTCAAATTTAGCTCCAGAAATCCTATGCCCTCTTGGAAGCTCCCACATTCTGTCAGTCTCTCTCCAGTTCATCAAAAAGCACACCCTAGATATCCCTAAAAATGGATGATTTAATATATTTTCATTTAGGTATTGTAGTAACTACAAATATTCCTATTTATTTTGGAATCTCCTTTGTTCAGAATAGAATTCTAAATGAAAAACATAAATACTGGCAGTTTTATGTCTGGTTGAGGCCAACTGGTCTTCTTCCAAGGATGCAGAGAGATAGTAAGGAAAATCGCCCTTCATTACAGAAACAAAACAAAAGACATTTCCCTGTTTGTCTTGAGAGCAAATGAGTATTTGCTTAGGAAGGTTTGCCTTCTGCTTATTACTTACGTGTTGATAGAATGTGGTTAAGAAGTGTTGCAGAGGAACAAATGCATACATATGGAAAAGACAGAAAGTGAACGTGGATCTTTCTGGAATAGTTCAGAGTCTGAAGCGATCAGTATGGGGAAGCTGACATGGATACGCACTGTATTCCAATTCTTGTCCCGGCTGTGGGTTAGTGCATTTCTCGTAGGCTTTGAGTTTTAAAAAGTTATTTATTCTTTCTCAATTTCATTCATGTGTGTGTGTGTGTGTGTGTGTGTGTGTGTGTGTGTGTGACTTTGATCAAAACCCTCATTAACCTCTCTCACTCCCATCTCCCTTCAGTGGAATCTCTCATGTCCAACAGTGTCTTTTCCTAATTTCTTGTGCCCAGGTGTGTTTAATTTGGGCTTTACTGTATTTAATTGGGGTTGCTTGATAGGTTGAGCATGGGTTGGGGTTATTTACTGAGCAAGGGTACCTCACCCATGATTACGCCGAGAAGCCCCATCTCCTTGCCACCATTAAGCCATTAATTGCCTGTAGCTCCTGCATCTTGAGCCCTTCCTCCATCAGTGATGGCGTGTGGGTGGGCCCAGTCTTGTGCAGCTTGTGTAGAGTAACCACTGCTGCCCCGAGTTCTGTTTGCAAAAGCTATGTTGTGTCCAGAAGACAGTTTCATAGCCTTGTCCACTTGGCCTCTTGCATTCTTTCTGCTCTCAAATCTGTGGTAGTCTCTGAACCTTGGATGGGATGATTCTAATGCTCCATTAGGGCTGGCCACTCAACAGACACTTGATGTCTGCACTGTGACCAGGTTTTAGTCTCTGCATTAACTGCCACCCACCACACACAGAAGCTTCTCTGGTAGAGGCCGTGAGCGACACTGATAGATGGTTTACCACAGACAAGTGTGCACGCACACAGACTTGCCAACATTGATTTTCACTGCATGTAGAAAACTGCCAATTTTACAAAGGCTGTTGAAAGATGTTGTGGCATAGTTGTCATTTAAAAATCAGAAATACTTTTAGCTCCTGTTGGAGCTTCAGGGCTGGGGTTGTGGTTCGATAGCAGTGCTTGTGGATTTGGTACTTTTAAAAAGGTATAAACTTCAGTATAAAGGGGGAGAATTAAGAAATCAGCTGTGGCCGGGTGGCGGTGGTGCACTCTGTAATCCCAGCACACTGGGAGGCAGAGGCAGGCGGATTTCTGAGTTCAAGGCCAGCCTGGTCTACAGAGTGAGTTTCAGGACAGCCAGGGCTACACAGAGAAACCCTGGGGGAAAAAACCAAATCCAAAAAAACCAAAAAAAGAAAGAAAGAAAGAAGGAAGGAAGGAAGGAAAGAAAGAGAAAGAAAGAAAGAAAGAAAGAAAGGAAGGAAGGAAGGAAGGAAGGAAGGAAGGAAGGAAGGAAGGAAGGAAGGAAGGAAGGAAGGAAGGAAGGAAGGAAAGAGAAAGAAAGAAACAAAGAAAGAAACAAAGAAAGAAATGAGCTGTGGTGGGAAAATGTTTCCCGGGGAATTGCATGAATTGACAAGCAGGCTCAGGTCCTCCTTCAGAGGAAGTGAAGAAAAAAAAGAAAGAAAGAAAGAGAAGGAAGGAAGGAAGGAAAGAAAGAGAAAAAAGAAAGAAAGGAAGGAAGGAAGGAAGGAAGGAAAGAGAAAGAAAGAAACAAAGAAAGAAAGAAATGAGCTGTGGTGGGAAAATGTTTCCCGGGGAATTGCATGAATTGACAAGCAGGCTCAGGTCCTCCTTCAGAGGAAGTGGATGGTAAAACACAAAGTTTCTACCCTCTAGGTATGCTCCGTCTCTAGGTATCCCACATCTAGTGATAGAGTTTGTGGTTTGTTTTTTGCTTATTTGGTTGGTTGGTTTTTCTTTTATCTTCCTTCCTTCCTTTCTTTCTTTTTTTCTTTTTTTGTTTTTTTAAGACAGATTTCTCTGTGTAGCCCTGGCTGTCCTAGAACTTACTCTGTAGACCAGGCTGGCCTCGAACTCAGAAATCTGCCTGTCTCTGCCTCTGCCTCCCAAGTGCTGGGATTAAAGGTGTGCACCACCACCCAGTTTGCTTCCCTTTTTAAGGTTTTACTTTTTCTTTCTACCCTAGTTGAGAGAGAATTGGCAACTTGCACAATTTTAACGTGTACAATGAGATCGTTTGTTGTGCACAAACAGTGTGAAATGATTACTATAGTCCGGGTTAGCTAACAGATCTGTCACCTCACAGTGTCCTCTCTCTCTCTCTCTCTCTCTCTCTCTCTCTCTCTCTCTCTCTCTCTGTGTGTGTGTGTGTGTGTGTGTGTGTGTATAGCCCTATATTCTTAGCAGATTTTAGGTTCACAACAGTGTGTTTAGTTATGGGTGCCATGCTGTATCTTAGGCCTCAAGAACTTGCTGGTTTTCTTTTCTGTTTGTTTTGTTGCTGATTTGGCTTTTGCTCTATCTTTGAGATTGTAATTTAATTAAAACATTTCTCCATTCCTTTTCATCCCTCCAAGGCCTCCCATATATACCCACTCCCCATCCACCCAGTCCCATTTCAAGGCCTCCCACGTCTCTTTTTGCATTAATTCTTGTGTCTACGTGAAAGTGTGTGTCTTTGATAGCATCTCTCAACTCCCAGCCTTCCCGCCACTGTATGACCCTCTGCTTCTCTGAGAGTCCAACCTGTTAGATTCCCCATGGAAATGCCAGTTAGATGGCATTTACTTTCCTCTGTTCCATTATTTAGCTAGTTGGTTAGTTATTGTTGTTTTGGATGTAGGTTGGCCTTGATCTCCTGATCCTCCTGCCTCTGAGTCCCGACTGCTGGGATTGCAGGATGTGCCATCATTCACTTAGTACATAGCTGTCAAGGTTCGTCTTTGTTATTTCAAATGCCAGGACTTACTAATTGTTTTTGTTTTGTTATGTTTTGTTTTGTTTTTTTCCAGACAGGGTTTCTCTGTGTAGCCCTGGCTGTCCTGGAACTCACTCTGTAGACCAAGCTAGCCTTGAACTAAGAAATCTGCCTGCCTCTGCCTCCCAAGTGCTTGGATTAAAGGCGTGTGCCACCATGCCGGGCTTACTAATTGTTTGTAATAGTTTACTTTTTATTTATTTTTTTTGTATGTTTTTGATGCAAAATCTCACTCTTTAGCCCAATCTAAAGACTGGCTCTTACTATATATAGGCTGGCCTTGGAGTTTAGAATAATGCTTTTACTTCTGCCTCCTAAACCTTGGGATTACTGGCATTAAGACACTCATGTCCTGAGTTTTACAGAGAAATAATACTCTACTGTGTATGCCTGTATCTCTCTCTATATGAAGACTTGTATATAAGATAGAGAAAGAATGTACAGTTGTTTAGTGTGGTGTGTGTTGGGGTTGGCTTGCTGTGGCTTGGACCCAGGGTGAGTTCCCTCCGTTAGCTACCTCCCCAGTCCATATGGCACAGCTCTTTTCTTTATTCTTCAACAGCACTGCTCCTATATCTTTGACTACCGTGGACTATACACCAGTGGATGCGGACGAGCAGCTGCCGCTTATACTGGGTTTTCTTCCTTGGAATACACATCAGAATATGATTCTGGATATTTGGGTGGGGCATAAGCTACAAGGAGGAGAGTGAAAGAGAGGCCAGAGGCTGAAGAAGTGTCCAGAAACCATACCTTGAAGGGGCTTTACAGGTCTGTTACAGTCTTCTACAGGGGCTCCTCAGGCACCAGTCGGGCCTGAACAGTCTCCTTTCCTACCCACAGATGCCCAGGCATCTGCTTGGCCAGCTGTCATAATCCACCCCATCTCTGGCATCTGGAACTGTGCCCTGAGCTCCCAGGCTCTTTGCTTCCCATAAGATTGCACATGGCCTTTTTGTTAGCAGATTTTCAATGCTAATTATGATGGCACAGTGTTCAAGAGATAACAAAAATAATAGGCAAATGTATGGGGAATTTTAAATCTCAGAGTAACATAAATCTGTTGTCTTTCTGTCTCTGTCTTTCTCTGTTCTCCCATCTCTGCTCTGTTTTTGTCTCTATCTCTGTCTCTCTTTGTCTTTGTCTCTCTGTCTCTGTCTGTCTCTGTCTGTCTCTGTCTCTCTGTCTCTCTCACTCTCTCTCTCTCTCTCTCTCTCTCTGTGTGTGTGTGTGTGTGTGTGTGTGTTGGACTTCACTGTGAAATCTGAGCAATCAGACAATTCTGTTTCTGGAGTAGAAACAAGGGAGGGGAGATTCTCATATGTTGAGGTCCTCAGTTGGAGCAGGGAGTCTCTACAGCTAAGGACATCTCTCCTCCTTTCAAGCTTTTTCTGGAAAAAAAAAATAGTGGGCCAGGCAGTGTAACTCATTGAAGGACATGCCAACTATAAACTCTGCTGTCCTATTGATGTGCCAAATACATGGTCAAATCTGGCAATATGCCTGAGATAGTTTTTTATTAAGGGCAAAGTCAATCCCAACACCAGAAGAGTAGATATTGCTGCTAAATTCTCAGGACACAGCCTGGTTCTCAGTATAGAGCAGTAAGCCCTTTAGAAGACCTTTCCATGCATGATTTCTCTGTAGCCTTGGCTGTCCTAGAACTCACTCTGTAGACCAGGCTGGCCTTGAACTCAGAAATCCACCTGCCTCTACCTCCCAAGTGCTGGGATTAAAGGCACGGTTGCCTGGCTAGATTGATTTGTATTTCATGTGCATATGAGTCTTGTCTGTATGTGTGGGCACTACATGGATGTCTTGGGTTCAAGAAATCCAGAAGAGAGCATCAGATTTCCTAGAACTGTAGCTACTGATGGTTGTGAATCACCATTGGGCGCTGAGAACCAAACCCAGGTCCTCTGGAAGAGCAGCCAGTGCTCTTAACTTCTAAGCCACCACTCCAGCTATGTCACTACCATTTTTGAAATCTTAGTCCAGGTGTCAGGTCAGATCCACGAGTGGCCCACTCAGAGTAGGCACATATCTGGCCACACTGACGAGTTTCTCATTGAGCTCAGGGATCATCTGGCCCCGGGGTAGTTGGTGCCAGCAGCTACCAGGATGATGTTCTAGTCCTTTCCATGGAGCCACCTACAGTCTTCCAAGGGACAGTGATATCTTATACCATGGCCATGATTCCCCTCATGATGTCAAAACTGTCATTGATGGCTAGCTGGGAATGCTAAGCAATTGGTGCAAAAAGCACTGTTGGTGGCCATGACTCAGACACCTCAGATACGGACATCAATCAGCTAAGGGGCAGAAATGTTGGACCTTTGGGTCCACCCTTTCACATGAGCCCAGCTTTCTCCATTGTGGTAGAAATGCCAGAGATTCCCTCAGTGTATTCAGCACCCTGTCCTGGGGCTCACTCTGTAGACCTGGCCTCAAACTCAGAAATCTGCCTTTCAAGTGCTGGGATTAAAGGCATATGCCACCACTGCCCGGCTAAGGCTGGGTCTTCTTAAAGATGAATATAAGTTTTCTACTGATGTCTATAGACATCCCTGACTGTGTCCTTACACCCACCATGGGTGGAATCACACTAGAATATTATACCATGCAAGTGATAATAGCCATTAAAGGTCACAGATGGCCACCAACTCCTGGCAACCAACTCCCCTTCTGGACCAATCTACTCTGAGCTTGGAAGAAAGCTGCATGACAGGAAAAGATACTGTTGTCTGTCAGTCAGGGAGTGGTGGTGAGGCATGGCTTGTATTTTTGAAAGATCATTCCAGATGGCCTGGTGAGTTGGGGGTAGTCACTACACACCAATGATTCCAGAACTGAGAAACTGAAACTGGAGAATTGTTTCAGGCTAGGCTGGGGTATTAGTAAGGCCCTATTTCCAAAACACCAAAGCAAGCAAACAAAAGCAGATGAACTGTGAAAGGAAAGGCGGACTGCAGGAGAAGATGGCAGACTAGAGTGGAAGAGTAAGGACTGCTCAGCCAGGTCTGCACCCGAGGGGCGGTGCTGCAGTGTGTGGCGCGAAGCTACTGGGATGGCGTAATTACATAATGGCCGTAGCTCCTTCCACTCCCCGCAATGCTTATCAGACGAGGATAACTGAGAAAATGGCTCCACCACACTTAGCACGATTATCAGAGATCACCTGAATTAACGAGCCCAGTAAGTCCAGAAAGACAAATGAAGCCAGCGCTCCTTCCTCCACCAAAGTCTTTGTGAGGAATTGAAGGCTGCTTTTACAGGAACTGTCTGAGCCCTAGAATTGGCAGTTTCAGTGACTCCACCCGTAGAACAGAAAAAGTGAGTAATATTTAGCACAGTGATCTCCCACTGGAGTTACAGAAATGCAAGGTTGTCAAGTCCTACCTGCCTCAATTCTGGCTGTACTGCCACCCCCCACCCCCCTTTATTTTAGAGTATTAAGTAGCTGAGAGGAGACATTACTATAAAACTCCACTCTACTCTATTACTATAAAACTCCACGAAGCTAGCTGCTAAGCCTGGGATTGGGGCTGGTGTCCTTATTTTAGGACTGTGTTAAGCTCAAAACTAGTCAGTAGTTTAGCCAAGAAGGGTAGTATTTATTTCCTAATGTTTTATAAAGGCTTTAAGGAGGCATGTCATAGATGAACAGCTAAATAGCCCCCTCAACAAATGGTTTACTTTATTAAATATTAAATTATTTCATTTTATTGTTTTTATCCTATTTTTTTCTAGGTAGAGTATTTTCCTTTGTACTTAGGATGAACAGTGGTTCCCTACATCACTCTGATGATCAGGATCAACAATAAAATAAGTCCTTAATTTGGAGGCTGTAACTCATTCTGTAACTCATAAGATACAGCCATTGCAAAGAACTCTGTCGCTTTCCAGGTTGGAATATCATTCAGACAGGGACTCGATGCAATCGCTTCTTGGCGGACTCCGAGGCCCGAATGTAAGCTGTGTTCTGCGGGCAACCGTCTGCTTATTTTCTTTTCTAGACAAGTGGTTAGCCCATGTTGGATATCCTGTGTTTATGGAATTCCAGAAAGGCTATGTCATAGAAATCGCTGGAGTGCTCGTGCGAACGTACGTACGATTTATGGAGAGAAAGTAAACCGAAACAGCTTGCGGAGAAATCCACCCGCCAGTGGTGGCCGGGGTGTTCTTCGGATTTGTGGGCGTTCATTTCCAAGCGCTATATCTGCTGTGGTACCTCATAAGTACCTGAAAGTAAACAATAGATCCAACCAGCAAAGGCCGAGGTGCCCAGCAGAAAAACCAAGAAATCCAGACACAGCAGTTTATTGTCTATCATTCATAATGTTAAAAAAAATTCTTCAAGTTGTACTTAAATGCAAGAAATCTTAATTTATTTTAAAAGTTCACTTTTTCCCATAAAATTTCACAGGGTTCCCAAATTAGCATCAGCTCAGAAAATAAACAAAGACCATAAGGGAAAAGCCCAGAGTTTAATAGAAAAGAAAGAGACCTATAAAAGCTTTTATACTTCAATTTTTTTTCCAGCTTCTAAATGAGTTCTGCCCCACTGCTCGTTTCAATAAGCTTGACTCTGTGAGGAGGAGGGAGATGCAGTCTTGGAGTTCAAGGGCTTTGTCTGTGATTTTAACATCAAAATTCACACAAGCACTAAAGAAACTGTTCTGGTTTCTATAAACTCACTTAATGTTTTAATTCACCTGAACCAACAACCAAATGCTACAGGCCATTTTGAAACGACTTTCCCTAATCATTAAAGGTAGCACATGCTTCTCATATTCTTTCAAATGCTGATCCTTGAAACGAAACCCAAAACATACCTTTGCCCTGTTTTCTATTCCCTGTTCACTGTTGTAATGTAAGTAGGTCCTCTTTGGGAGAAAAAATGCAAAAATGAAGTTTAACCCACAATTGAGTCTTACATCCTGTGGTCTTGGAATTTTAAAATTTCATTCAAAACACACATTATAAACAAGCTCTCCCAAATGACCATCTAGAGAGGAATGTGGCAGAACTCCAGAAACAATTGTAATATTTGGACCAAGCATGAGCACAAATAGCCCGTGTGTGTTTTCATGAGGGGATTATGGCCTGTTGTTTCACAAGCCCTGCAGGGGATTTGTAGATGGGCAGAGCACAATCCCATGTTGGTTGAGTGTCTCCAGAAGAAAACAATCCCTTGACAGTCGGTGAAGATGAGCTATTAAAAAGACTCTGTTGGAAGCAGTGGTGTGTGTGTGTGTGTGTGTGTGTGTGTGTGTACACAGTGGGGGGGAGGTGACATTCATGCTAGGGGCCTTTCACATGCTAGGTAAACACCCTACCACTGAGCCCCAACCCCAGCCCCAAATATCTTTTTTTTTTTTTTTTTTTTTTTTGGTTTTTTTGGATTTGGTTTTTTTGAGACAGGGTTTCTCTGTATAGCCCTGGCTGTCCTGGAACTCACTCTGTAGACCAGGCTGGCCTAGAACTCAGAAATCCACCTGCCTCTGCCTCCCAGAGTGCTGGGATTACAGGCGTGTGCCACCACCACCCGGCCCCAAATATCTTTTTAAACCACTCATACCTGTTGACTAAAAACATTGGGAGGAAGCTTTCTGGCCTGTATATAAATGGCTATAAACCTAAGCTCAAAGTTGTAAACCTGACACAACAGTGGAGACTGATTCAAGGTGGACAGTGCTAGAGAAAGGAGCACAGTCTCGCATCATTTCATCAGGAACATCCAACCAGTGTAGTCAGTGAGATCCCACCAGGCAGTGTTCAGGGGCTGGATGCTGAGGATGGTTCTGAGGAGGATGGCGTTGGGCTGTGCTGCAGGGGTCAAGCTTCAAAGAGAAAAGGTAGGGTAAGAAAGCTTTAGAGAGCCTCCTAGTGTGTGCACTAGCCTATGTGAACAGTTCATCTTTATCCCAGAAAAGAACAGGAGAAAGAAACAGGCACTCGAGTACGTTAACACACACACACACACACACACACAGGTTGACATGAGAGTGAAGAACAGTTAAGCCAGACATGAGGACACCTTGTGATTTCTCACTTTAGCCCTCAGTAAATTTTAAAAGTCTCTGAATCTACTATTTCTTCAAAATGTGTTTAGAAGAACAGCCTTATCTAGAGGATCTACCATGAATCTCATGCCTATTTTTAAAAGCATCAACACTCAGAATAGCTCTACAGGAACTGGCAGGATCACCTACTCTAATGAGTCGACCTTCCCACCTCCATGATGTTTCAGTTTTGGTTTCAATAGCCGATTCTGAGAAGCCTGGGTGGACTAGCATCTTAGGCTGCTGGGTTTTAATCATCCTGAGAATGCGCTGTATCTCTGGGAGGGACAAGGGAAAGTAGAGGTTCTTCTTAGGAGCCCTGTGAAGCTCGCCCGGTGCAAGCAGGGAACAGTGAGCGACTTCCCAGAAGACAGAGCCAAGGCTGCTTTAGAAGAATCTGGTACCCATCAGCATCATGGGTGGATAATTATCCCCTGAGTGTTAGTATGGGCGATGTGTCATCTGTAAGGCGAAAGTAGGGCCTCGAGAACACTTGTGCCGCAGTTATATCCAAGTTCGTTCACATATCCGACTCCTTGTGCTGTGTTTAGCTCGTATTTAAAGTCGATTCTACAATGCCAAAGCAGGGCTTGGCAAACAGTGGAAGTGGTACCGAAGGGTTTGAGAAGAGAACCATCTTTACCGTCTCTTTCTGTCCTTCCCTCTTCCTGCTGTTCCTTGTCTCCTCTCTGAAGTCCTGGAGTTTGAACCTCATGCTGTACCAAGGAGCCAGCTCTTCACAGAGCTATTAGACATCTCCATCCTTAATCTTTGTCGGCATCTGACCTGGGTATCCCAGGATATATCCGTTGCATTTTGGATTCCCATTTCACCGCTCAAATAGGGATAAAGAGCATCTGATGCTTACATAGCAGAGGGTATGTGCACATCCAATCAAGGGAGTCTGTAATACAAAAGCTAACTTAGCTTTCACCAAAGAACAGTAGAAACAGCCAAACCCATACCTCATGAAAAAGTGTAGTGTCAACTGAGTGCTGGAGTTTATCAAGTGAACTCAAAATTGAGGGTTATTGTTTTCTGCTTGTGCGTCTGGCAACCTTCCTATTGGAGTGCAGACTTAAAGTACGTTGCTCATCTTAACTTTCACCTAGCATCTCTCTGCTCTTGTTTCATTACTTGCATGGCTTTATCATCACTGAAAATCCCTCACATGTGTCATACGTTGTTCTTGGTGTCCTAGAACTTTGTAGACCAGGCTGGCCGGTAACTCACAGAGACCCACCTGCCTGGCCCTCAGGAGTGCTGGGATTAAGGTCCTGCACCACCACACCGTGCCCCATATTTGAATTCTTAATGCAACTTCCCCAAGACCAGCCCCTCTTCCAGTTCAGCCCTTGTCCCAGTCCCCGTCTCATAGTAAGCATTCAACACATATTATTTTTGAGTTAATAAACGTCAGGGAAAAAGTCAGTAAGATGAAAGGGAGGTGAGCTAAATGAGGCCATCAGGCATATTTGATAATATATGCATATTTGGTAAAACTGCCTGATGGTCAATTCAGAAGGTTTTGAGATAGAGTGAGTTTATCTAGCCTGTGGTCCTAGGCAGAGATCTTCACTGTTAACCTTTAAAGAAAATCACCCTAAAGCATCCAGACAGAAAGAAATCTCCCTAAAGCATCCAGACAGAAAGGGATCTCATATCTACTGATCTATAGCCTGACCTACAGAGCAAGTTCCAGGATTACAGGGCTACATTGATCTCTGCATGTCTGCTTTGTACCAGACACGTGAGCTGAGTGTCATGGTTAATATCCCGACTGACAGGTGATCTCAGGAGTTAAGGCAAGTAAAAAAAAACGTTCTCAACTAGCACTATCTAAACTCTGGCCTTCTTTCTTGCACCACAATCTTATGTTGGGTTAAATCTCTCATGGCTAAAAGCAACATCATTTTTCTCCTTCAGATTCTTTGATTACTATAAGTAAAAAGTTATTCTGTCCTGGGACTGATGACTTTCATTGTTAGAGACCAAAGTTGGTTACAGAATATTCCTGAAAGCCAAGTGTGGTGGCGCACACCTTTAATCCTAGCACTTGGGAGGCAGAGGCAGGTGAATTTCTGAGTCCGGGCCAGCCTGGTCTACAGAGTGAATTCCAGAATGGCCAGCCCTACATAGAGAAAAACCAGAGGCGGGGATGGGATAGGGGTGGAGCAGAACATTCCTGGAATGTTACTCACGAAACTGATCATGATAACTTTTTCTGAGGCAGACAGAACGTGACCAGAGAGAGTCTGACTTTTCTGTTCGCGGAGTGTTGCCAGATAAAGGACAATATTAAACTTTCACTTCAACTGTTGGGAGATGTAGCTCAATGGTAGAGTACTTGAGCAATCTGTGAGATCCTAGGTTTAACCCTTGGTTGTGAATACACAAATGAATAAATAAATGATGTGAGAGAAACAGTAGATAACATTAGTTTAAGTATACATCAAATAACACATGGGATAAATGGAGCCTGGCGTGGTGGCGCACGCCTGTAATCCCAGCACTTGGGAGGCAGAGGCAGGCGGATTTCTGAGTTCGAGGCCAGCCTGGACTACAGAGTTCCAGGACAGCCAGGGCTACACAGAGAAACCCTGTCTCGAAAAACCAAAAAAACAAAAACAAAAACAAAAAAACAAAAACCCCACAAAAAACACATAGGATAAATGTATATCGTCTAGGAAGAAACAGTTAAAAATGGGGATATCATTGGTTCTGGGCATTTAAAATGAAGTCAAGAAGTTACTGTTAACCAGAACCCAGACTTTTCTGCACATGAACCTTTGACCTGGGCTATAGACAACTTCTCCTCACAGACCACTTGACCTTTGAAATGTTGTTAGCCTCTCCAGACCATCTGCGTAAGAAATCCATACCCAACTTTTCAAACACTAAAACCATGTTCAATCCCTTTTCTCTGTAGAAGGCTTCTGTCAGGGCCAAGCACCTCTCACCAGTAAGGGAGTCTCCAACCTCTTATGACTTACACCAGGTGTAAGCCCTCTTTCTCTTTGGAAAGCCTCAGGCACATTTTAAAGTAGGCTTAAGTCTGTGCGTTCCTGGATTACAACCCCAGTTATTTCCAAATCAAAGAAAATGTCTTTGATCTCAACTATGTTGATCTTGTCCTAGGTAAAAAAAAAATAATAATAATAAAATAAAAATAAAACAAAATAAAACACCTCACTAAAGGTGCACATGATATTTACTGAAATGATGTCTTGTACTTTTATTTGCTAAACCTGACAAATATAAATATTCTTTTCTCTACATTTAAATTTTGTTCCATATGCAGGTATTGCCCATTTAAAATGTAGTTGTGGTTTTAAAAACAAACGTTGGGTTTTTTCCTCCCTGTAACTGGAGCATTGTTAGAAAAACTTTAGTATGGGACTGGGACTCAATGGAATATGCTGAAGTTATTTAAAATGCAAGATTAAAGGAATACGTTTGCAGAGATGGCTTTTAAAGACATAGAGGGAATATCTGGTAGAGGGAATATCAAAGAAGAGAACGTTGAAAAATGTTCTTCCTGGGGAATTGTCGATAAAGCCCTCAGAGTTCTCTCTGGGCCTGGAGCAAGGCTGTGTCCGGAGAGGAATACCAAAGCCTCTGGATTCCAGAATATCTTAAGTTCCAGGTACAAAGCTATAATAGAGAAAGGCTGGAGTGGGACCCAGCATTCAAGCTGGAACTATCTGGAACCATTTGTGTGAGTTTATTTAGGAAAGTTACTTAATTTCTCTGGGTCATAACTTCCTTCCTAATTTCTCTGAGGCATAACTTCCTTAAAAGGGGGCACAGAAGTCTTAGGGATAAAGAAGGGCTACAAAGAACATGTCCTATAAATTCACTTGAATTAAGTTAATGATTAATAATTCCACCCATTATATATATATATTTAATATGAGGAGATGGCTCAGTCAAGAAAGCACTGCCAAGCGGGCAGTGGTGGTGCATGTCTTTAATTCCAGCACTTGAGAGGCAGAGGCAGGTGGATTTTTGAGTTTGAGGACAGCCTGGTCTACTGACATGACAGCTAGGGCTATACAGAGAAACCTTGTCTCAAAAAGCCAAAAAAAACCCAAAAAAACAAAACAAAAACAAAAAAACCAAAAACAAACCCAAAACAAAACAAAAAGAAAAGGAAAGAAAAAAAGAAAGAAAAAAGCACTCACCGAGAAAGCTGGAGAACTTTTCTATCCTAAGCACCTACATAAAAAGCCAGGAGCCATGGCGTGTGGCCCACACCTGTAATTGCAGGGTTGGGAGGCAGGGAGGGCCCCTGGGTCTGATAACCAGCAGGTCTATCCAAATCAGTGAGCTCCAGGTATCTCAATTTTAGTGTGAGAATCAGGGATGGATCAACAAAGTAATGACTGTTCATGGGTTTTCTGTAGAGTTCATTCCATTATTTATTTATTGCCCCATCGAGGCAAAGCGCATAATGACATTTTAAATCATTTAACTGAATGAAGTATAACTTTCCCCCCCTTCCTTTCTCCTATTCTGTCTGCCTGTCTTTTTAACAACTTTAGTGAGGTCTGTTTCCCAAGCTATATCATTTGATGATTTAAGATGAATGCTCAGGGGTAGGGTATAGCTCAGTTGGTAGCGTGCTCAAAGGCCGAGGTGCAATCCCAGCACTGCAGAAAGTGGGCGTGGTGGTACAGTTTGTAATCCCTGGTCTTTGAAGATGGAGAAGGAGGATTTAGGCAATATCGAGTTCCAGGCCAGCCTGGGGTTCCTGAAGCACTGTTTTACAAGACAAAAGAGACCACAGTGCACATTTGGTGATTTTTTTAGTGTGTTGACACATTTGTACACTTGTCACTACAGTCAGTTTTTATCACCCCTGACTCAAGCTGGGTACCATGTGGTAGTTATTATTTTTATCTAACCTATTGATCCATCCATCCATCCATCCATCCATCCATCCATCCATCCATCCGTCCTATCTATCTCTCTATAGCTCCATCTCTACGTCTCTCTCTAGCTCTAAATATCTCTTTGGTTTATTTAGACAGCCAGTCTTCTGTCTGTATTAATCTACTGTCTGTATAGATTCTGGACTTTAGAGCCATATTCTACAGTATCTTCTTGTAATTTGCTCCTTATGTATAGCATAGTTTTAGGAGTTTGTAATGACCATCAATAATTTCTTAGTGGCCTAATAGTCCATTTTTCTGGACATATCACACTCGATTTATGGATTCATCAGTGAGTATGCATTTACAGTTTCATATTTTTAGACATTATTAATAGTACTGCCATGAACATTTATGCTTTTGCATGGACATATATTTCATGTTTTCGGTTCTCTTTGGTTTCATACCTGAGTGTGAACTCCGTGAGTCATTTAGAAAGTCTGCCTTAGCCTTTTGAGGAACTGCCGGTGTGATCTCAAAATGGCTACGTTGCTCTGCAGCCCTATCAGCTGAGTATGGGACTTTCAAGCCTTGCCAGGTTTTGGCCCTTGTCTTCCTCACTCTTTCATGGCTGCCTTCTTAGCACTAATGATGCTGATGATGCCACTGAACACTTAAAAATACAATGGTTATTTGCATATTGGGGGAGGGATATCTAGCTGCATCCTTTTGTTTTGACGTACTAGGAATGAAACACACTCTCAGCAAGGCTTCTCTCACCAGTCACACCTCCAGCCCTTCCTTCCTCTCTGGTTTTCTAATCTTCTCCCTCCTTCTTTCAGAGCTTCCTGCATGCTATTTCCCTAGGCCTTCCTTGCCCATTTTAAAATTGAATTGTCTTTTAAAAATATTTGTGTATGTGTGCGCGCATGCGCATGCGCACACTTACACAGTACAAACATTAGAGGTCAGAGGACAGCTTGAGGGAGTCAGACCAGCCCTACTGAAAGGCTTGGTGGCAGGCGCCTTTACTCACTGGGCTAGCTAGCTCACCTGTTGGAGTTGTCTTTTTATTATTCAATTTTAAGAATTTTTGCCTTATTCTATATACTAGGCTCATATCAAATGAATTGTTTGCAAATGCTTCCTCCGTTGTGTGAGACGTAGTTTTCACTTTTTACTGCAGTATATGCATGTGTGTGGGTACATTGGTGTGTGAAGCCCAGAGAAGTCTCGTGTCTTCTTCAGTATCACTCCACCTTTTTCCAAATGTGTACCTAAAATGTTGTCACATTTATTTTGTGCTGTCATATGCTGAGGACTGCATTGACCCTATAGCTCAGTCGAGAACCTTGCCACCTGGATGGCAGCATCCTGTGACCCTTGAGCACACAGCACAGTCTTTCTACTTGGCTCTTCTGGAGTTTTATTTAGTGATGTTTTGTAGTTTTCAGATTACAAGACATACACTTGAGTACTTTATTCCTCTTGATGCTATTGCAATTTAGATCTATCTATCTATCTATCTGTCTATCTATCTACCAACTGACTCCCTATGTAAATAGGTCTTTTACTTCAATTTCAAATTCCTTCTGCCTCAGCCTTGTAAGTTCTGCAATAACAGACATATATTAGTATTCTTGTCTTAGATTATTTTCTCTCTTTATTTAATTTATTTATTTATTTTTTGTTTGTTTTTTCGAGACAGGGTTTCTCTGTATAGCCCTGGCTGTCTTGGAACTCTGTAGACCAGGCTTGCCTCAAACTCAGAAATCCACCTGCCTCTGCCTCCCAAGTGCTGGGATTAAAGGCATGCACCACCACTGCCTGGCTTAGATTGTTTTCTTAATTACATTCTCAGTGTTCATTACAAATATATTGACTAAGCCAGACTGTGGTGGTGCATGCCTTTAATTCCAGCATGTGAGAGGCAGAGACAGGAGGCTCTCTGAGTTCGAGGAAGATCGCGTCTACAGATTGAGTTCCAGAACAACCAGAGACTACACAGAGAAACCTTGTCTTGAATCCCTACGACCTCCCTAGACTCTCAAATACATCGACTACATTTGACTGTTGTATATTGGTTTTGTTTCCAGCACATCACTCCAATGTGCCATTTCTCACCTAATTGCTTTGGTTAGAGCATTCTGTACAATGGTGGGTGGAGTGGTAAAGTGTATCCTCGTCTTACTGATGATACAGACAACATCCCAGTTCTCTACCTGCAAACATGAGCTGGGCTGTTAGTTTCTTCTAGAAGTTCTTTTGTAGGTTGGAGACAGACAAGTTTGTTCACACACACTCTATAGGTGCTTGCTTTGAGCCATCATATAGTTAATATATTTATAAATTATTTATGTGAGCCTTTGTGTCCTTATTTATAGGAGCTATTATATATTTTTCCTCATGATGATATTGGGGAAATATTTTCTTTAAGTAACCAACATAATAAAAAACAAAAACAAAAACCCCTAAGTGTGCGTTAGGCCATGTTCTCGCCTTGGCTGCCAGACATCTCAGTTTCTCAGTGTTATTAGTTCAAATATTTAAAACAAATCCAAGAGCTAATTTAAAAAAAATTATACATTTCCTGCCTCCCCTTATCCTTTGTACTTCGGCACATAATTTGTTAAAGTTATAGTCTGGGGCTGGTGAGATGGTTTGGCATGAACCTCTTGATTGCCTCCTGATTCAATCCCTGGTACCCATGGAGACAAGCCGGATGCAGTGATGTGCACCTGCTGTCCCAGAAATTCCCCAGTGAGGTGGGAGAGGGAGACAGGAAAGTCACTTGGAAGTGTAAGGGCTAGCCTCCAGTAAGCAGGGCAGCAGAAACAGCAAGGTGGAAGGGAAGAGAACTACCTCCCAAAAGATGTCCTCTCACCTCCAGGAGTTCACTATGGTATATGTGTGCCTGTGCACACACAGAGCCAGTACATAAATATTATAATCTGATGACAAAATGTTGACATTAAATATTCCTACTAGTTTATAATAAGGTAATGTACATATCTATAGTTCCTAAATAAAGAAGAGTCCTTGGGTCATCCATTCTACTTCCAAGAGTACATTGAGCATATTTTCTGAGCGTATTCTATGGAAATGGAGAAAGTTCTTTATCCTCAGCCCTGTCCTGAGGATTGACAGAGATGACTGATGCTCCTGTGAGGGCCTGGGACAATGAAGATGCTGCAGTGATACTTATGAGTTTGCAGACGGTACGCCACGGCACGCATTCATTCTTTATTGTACTGCTGGGGATTAAGCCCAGGGCCTCATACATAACTAGGCAAGAGCTCTCCACCACCCAGCCACATGTCCGGCCCTAGCATCTTTTAGAACAGAAAACAGTTGCAGACTTGGCACACATCTTTTCAGAAACTCTCTACTGCATACAGCAAATTACATCTGCACAGAACCCGTTCTTCAGAAGTTATCTTTCGGTTTTCACGTCCTTCTCTTCTTGCTTTAGATTCTATGATTATTGCTTATTTCGGGAACTTGGAAAGTACCATGCAAATATAGATATAGCCATGCTAGTTAAAAATAAAAGACTTAGATTTGCTGGTGAAGGAAAATATGATGCTCTCTGTAGGTATAACTGCTTGATGAACACCAGATTTGCATTTCATAAGAACATTACTGGAGAAATTGAGAGTACATTGAAAACTAGGAGCCAAATGCTTTTCCCAGACGGTAATTTATAACTCTCAGGGAAGTCAAAAGTAATTCTGAGGGTAGAGTTTAGGCCACGTGTTTGGAAAACTGGAAGAAAAAAAAAAGGCATGAATAAATTTCCAAATCTTTCCAAAGTACTTAGAAGGGAGGCAATTTGTAGTTACGAGCTTAAGAAATGTTTTTTCCACTGGTGGAATATTCCTTCCACTTCAGTATAATTTATTTTACCTATTACAGGATGCTAATCATGATAATATTTAAATAATCATTTAAGCAGCAAAAATTATATAGGGCTATATCAGTTATAAATCCTAACACAGTCCTTAAGGATTCTTTTAAGCCAATTCTCTAATACATTTTCTAATGACTGGGTCACTAGCTGTAGTGAGGCTTTTCAAGGATACTCTGTAGCAGGACGTCTGTGCTCATGAGTTACCCAGAGTCCAGTTGGAAATTACCAGAGGCTTTTACTTATTTATTTCTTTTTATTTTATCTCTCTCTCTTGCTCCCTTTCTTTCTTTTCTTTTTTCTTTTCTCTTCTTTCTTTCTTTTCTTTCTTTCTTTTTTTCTTTTAGTATAGAATAGAGCTTATTTAGGGCATGGAGAAGGGGGAAGGGAAGAGCCCAAGAGGGCAAGAGAGAACAAGAGAGTAAGAGACTAAAAGCTCGCTCTCTTTCTTTCCTTTCTTTCTTTCTTTCTTTCTTTCTTTCTTTCTTTCTTTCTTTCTTTCTTTCTTTCTTTCTTTCTTTCTTTCTTTCTTTCTTTCTTTTCTTTCTTTCTTTCTTTCTTTCCTTCCTTCCTTCCTTCCTTCCTTCCTTCCTTCCTTTCTTTCTTTCTTTCTTTCTTTCTCCCCCCCCTCTCTTTCTTTCTTTCTTTCTTTTGACAGGGTTTCTCTGTGTAGCCCTGGTTGTCTTGGAACTCACTCTGTAGACCAGGCTGGCCTCGAACTCAGAAATCCGCCTGCTTCTGCCTCCCAAGTGCTGGGATAACAGGCGTGTGCTACCACCACTACCCAGCTCTTCCTTTCTTTTTTTCAATAGTTTCAAGAGCTCCTTTTAAAAGTCCCTTCATGGGGGTCTGGTGAAAGTACTAAGAGCAAGTACTACTCTTCCAGAGGACCCGAGTTCAATTCCCAGCACCCACATCAGGCAGCTTGCAACTGCCTACTACTCAGGTCTAAGGGACAATCTGACACTCCTGGGCCATAGGAACACCTATATACACACACATAATTTTAAAAATAATAAAAATATATCTTTAAGAATTCCTATATGTAGGTGTGATGGTGCATGCCTTTAATCCCACCAACTCTGGAAGCAGAAGCAGGTGAATCTTGAGGCCAGCTTGGTCTATAAGAGTGAGTTTCTAGACAGCCAGGGCTATACAGAGTATCCTTATCTTGAAGAACCAGAAACAGACAAACAAATATTGTTACATGTTGTGGCTGGAGAGATGGCTCAGATGTTAGGAGCACTTGTTCTCCTGTGAGCACTGGGCACATTCATGGTACACAGATATACACGCAAGCAAAACACCCTTACACATAAAATAAAAACAAATACAACAATATTTTTTAGGAATTCCTACGTAGTGATACCATGAATTGCATAATGTCAACAGCTACTATTGAAAGTGACAGAACACAACTCTGGCAGTGATGTTTCAGGAGGGGACCAGTTAGTACACTGACTTTGACAGTGAAAAGGTCACAGGAATTGTTTGAAAACTCACTATTTGTTATTATTGTATGAATAGATGTTTTCTGAGATTAAGCTTCTTATTACTCCGTTGGTTTTGGACAAAGATGCTGGCCACAACATTCTCTCTGCTGCAGGCTGATGCCTCTCATTAGGACACAATATGTAAGATCTAAACCCTTTCTGCAAGGCATGCCATGAAACTGGGAAAGTCCACCCTCACATTCAAGACAGAAGCTTAACCATAACACAGTGCAGAGAAGGAAATATAAGGCCTGTTTTCCACTATAACAACTTGGTTTATAACCACAGTTAACCTTTTAAAAAATCCCTTTCTGTGTATGCATGTGGTTGTGTTTGAGTTGAAGGTGTACATACATGTGTGTGCTTTTACATGCAATGAGGAGAGCGAAGGTTTATGTCAGGAATCACCCTCTATTCTACAATCTTCCTTGAAGTGGGCGGAGTCTATAAATCAAACCCAGAGCTCGAATATGGCCGGTCTCCTAGCAAGCTTGCTGTGAGGATCCCCTTGCTTTGCCTTCAGAAGCTAGAATTACAGATGGGCCAGGCATCCATGGTTTTGAGGGAATCCAAACTCAGATCCTCACACTTTCTCAACAAGCACTTAACTGCTGAGCCCAACAGTCGACGTCTCAAAAGCAAGTGTGCCAATATAAAATTAAACTCGACGGCCTCACTTAAGGACAGTTGTTTCTATGTAATTGCTTATAATGAATGTGGCTGTGGCGTGGGGGAAAGAATCTTGAGTATCTGGTAAATCAGGTAATATTTCAAACCCTATGCTCCCCATTTGCAGATTAGGAAAAAAATGAACCTGTTTACAGTGGACAAGTTGTTTCTTCAAACTGTGGACATTTAACACTGACACAATGCAAAACCCAAAAACGAGTGCAGTATATGATATAGGACATAAAGGGGAAAGCCCAGCAAGTCAGGATTTAAATATATGCCTCTATGAAGGGATAGCTAGAATTTTATGGCTCCCCTGGTATTACTTTTTAGTTTTAACTGCCTTTATATCACTTACGTTACGAAAAGAATGAGACATATGTGGAAACATTTTCTTCCTATTAATTTGCTGTTGCAACCTCTGACAGATAATATTTGCTTGCTTTAGAGTACACACAATTATGCTTGCTATAGAGTACACACTTGATTCCGTCCATGCTGCGCTCAGCTAGAGCAACTGGCCTGCTTCCCCATTTTGCCTCCTAGCATGGTTGAACCTCAGCAAGCTAAGCAAAAAGTAAACCAGCGCCCCCCACCCCCCCAAGTCAAATCGCTAGGGCCAAAGAATCTGGTGAAAACTCAGACGTAACTGGAAAGAAAGGGTAGGTGTTTGTTTTCTTTTCTCAAGTTCAGCTGAGCAAGCTCAGTTTATCACATCTCTCAAGCTCGCCCATTTTGTGACTTCCAGCTTTCTCTTGTTCTTTATTGGAGTTAGCGCTCACATTCCGTACAGAATTGCATGGCCTAATGACATCCTCTACACTTCCAGTCTCGGGTGAATTTGATTAACATATACTAGGAAACAATAGAGACGATGCTATAAACACAAGGGAGTTGTGAGGATGAATGGGAAATAGGCCATGTGTGTACAAGCTTGTGTGTGCATGTGTGCACACATAGAAGCCAGTGCTTGGCATTAGTTGTTTCTCATTCTGAATTTTGAAACATGGTCTCTTTTTGAATGTGGAACTTGCAGATCCCCTAAAACTGGCTAGAAATCTTTCTTCCCAGCTAGTATAGTGTGTGTGTATGTGTATGTGCAAGAATGTGTCTAGATTTTTTTTTTTTTTTGGATTTGGTTTTTTCTTCCAAGACATGG
The DNA here is from genome assembly GCF_947179515.1 of Apodemus sylvaticus. NCBI lineage: Eukaryota > Metazoa > Chordata > Mammalia > Rodentia > Muridae > Apodemus > Apodemus sylvaticus. The sequence goes on along the minus strand of NC_067482.1, from coordinate 57,021,829 downwards.
TTTCTCTGTGTAGCCCTGGCTGTCCTGGAACTCACTCTGTAGACCAGGCTGGCCTCGAACCCAGAAATCTGCCTGGCTCTGCCTCCCAGAGTGCTGGGATTACAGGCGTGCGCCACCACTGCCCAGCGCGTGTCTAGATTTTACATGGGTACTTGAGTATTGAGCTCTGGCCCTCATGATAATCTGGTATGCATTCTAACTGAGCTATCCCCTACCCTCCAGGAAGTCTTTTAGGTACAGAGTCCCCATTCTATGCGACCGATGGCAGGATGCCTACTTCATATACTCAGAGGTATTCACTAGTCATCTATAGTAGGTTTTCTCAATTACTTGAGGCCCATTTCTGAATGGGATATGCTAAAGAGACAAACTAACACTTATCTGGATATTTGGTTATCTTAAAATGGGTTTTTGAGATGCTCAGAATACTTTGTGCTTTAGAAAGATTTTGGCAAGAATGTTTCGCCTTGGACTTACTGACTTAATCTCATGGTATTATTCACCTAAAGCAACACTTTGATTCCCCAGAACAGCTCTATGACTTTGGCAATATCACCTCCATTTTACAGGGAGAGACAGACCTTAGAGGTTAAAATCATTGGCTTATAGCTATGAAAGCTTAGCAGCATTGGGGGTATGGTTCATTAATGTGGGACTCTTTCTTATTATTTTTTTTAAAGATTTATTTATTGTATTTATTTATTTATTTATTTATTATATGTAAGTACACTGCAGCTGTCTTTACACTTGATCTTAGCCAAAAGGCCGAGAAGCGATTGTAGCTGTCTTTAGACACACCAGAAGAGGGCATCAGATCTCATTATGGATGGTTGTGAGCCATTATGTGGTTGCTGGGAATTGAACCCAGGTCCTCTGGAAGAGCAGTCAGTGCTCTTATACCATTAAGCCATCTCTCTAGCCCCCTATTATTATTTGTTTAAGGTATATAAAGGCAGGTTTATTGGGGTAGCTCTCTGGTGGATTCTCTGATCTCACAGGAGGTCAGTGAAGTCTCCATGGAGAGGGAGATAGAGGGGAGGAGGGAGAGAAAGAGTTTGTGCATAAGGAGAGAGAAAATTCAGACAGTTGGAGAGAGGGAGAGAGGAGAAAGAGAGAGCAAGGTAATGTAGGAATCATGATACAACTTGAGTTTAGGATAAAAAGCAACATTAGCCTCATTGGGAGGCAAAAGTAGGTTCAAAAGCAGCTTGGTTGACAGCGAATTCCAGCCAGTCAGGACTTCCTAGTGACACCCTCCTGAGACAGAGAGAAGGAATGAATAAAAGCAGTACTGAATGTTACATGTGTTAATGAGCTACCCAACTGTTTTCCTTGCCCACTGGACATGTCAGAGACTTCCAGACTCATTCCTTTCCTATTTAAATATTTCATTCATTGGGTTGTAGAAAGAAACAATACGCCAGCAGCCCTGAAATGAAAACTTGGTAGGGAAAGGTGATCCTCATGCTTTACTATAAACTCTCCCAGCCTGGACCAGGCCGCTGCGTCAGCATGTTTCCCATCTGAGGGTCCACACACAGCAGCTCCTAGGCACAGGCCACTCACTCACTGAGAGCTTTAGTGACGTACGCTAAACGCTTTTTAAAAAATATGTGTGTGGGTAGTTTGCCTGCCTGCATGCAGATACATCATCTGTGAGCCTTGTGCCTCTGCAGGCCAGAAGAAGGCACTGGATCTTGTAGAACTGGAGTTACAGAACGTTGTAAGTCACCACGTGAGTGTTAGGAACCCAGGTCCTCTGGAGGAACAGCCAGGCCTCCTAAGCTCTGAGACAGTTCTCCAGCCCCCGTCCTTTTACAATGAATCTTTTGAATTTTCAAGTAGACAATATTGGGTTTCATTCCAGCATTTTCAAACAAACTTTATCTTTGCTAATTCTTCTGTCCTCCTCTCCCTGTGACCTTGCAGTTCCTAGCCACTTTTCCCCTTTGGTGTCACCTGAGTCTTATGGCCTGAGCTGCTCTGCCTCCACTTCCCTTCCTTTTCTCATCTGGTCTCCTTTGTAATTTCATATTGCATGCCCACATGTATACCCATGTATACGCATATGTATAAATGTAAGCTAGGAGTCGTATATGAGAAATTTAATATTTGTCTTTCTGAGTTGGGGTTACCTCATGTAATGTATTTTGCAGACCTATTCATTTTCCTGCATACTTAATGATTTCCTTTTTCTTTAGACTGAACAAATTCCATTGTGTATGGACCACGATTTCATTATGCGCTCATCTAGTGATGGGCATCGAGACTGGCTCCTTGCTGTTATGAATAATGCAGCATTGACATGGACACAGAAGTGTGTCTGATGGAACTCGTGTTTATGGATTGTAGTTGTCCTAGGTCCCTGCTTATTCACCCTTTGTGGATGTAGGGCATTTCTTCTCTATGTATTGGTCATCTAACTGGGGTTCTCCTGAATGTAAGTCTCTTCACACTCATAGCTTGCTGTCTGTTGTGCTTGTATACCTCTGTTCCTTCCTGCTGTTTCTCAAAAGGTGAGACACACTCAAAGGTCTTCTTCCATCCTGCTCCAGTCCTGTCACCCTAGGCTTGCAGTGATTTGTCTGTAGATTCTGCTGGTCAGGGGCAAGGGGGGCCTGAAGTCCCTTCGTGTCAGCCAGTTTTGTAAAACACTTGGGTTGAGCCAAATGGACTAGGAGTAGTTCTTCCATTTCAGTTCCACTGAGATAGCACATCACATGCATAACATTGGAAAAGGATTCCAGTGAAATAAACAGAGAAACAAATCTGGCCTCTCTCTCTCTCTCTCTCTCTCTCTCTATCTATCTATCTCTCTCTCCCCTCTCTCTTTCTCTCCTCTCTGCTCTCTTGAACATTTATAACCTTTTTCTTTTATTTTTCCTCGGTTTTATATTTTGAGTAGACATTATATGCACTTGGCACAAATTCAGAGGGTTTAAGAGAGCCGTGTTAGGAACAGACAGACCAGGAGACACTTATATGTCGCTGGTTGCTTGTTGTTGAAACTATGTGATTCTATCACATAAGTATATGAAAAGTATTTCTGACTTAGCAGACACACACATACAATTACATTGTTCCCAGAACCATTTTCTATATTACATGTTATCTATCACTGTTTGCTTGTGATTGAAACTTCCAGCTAAGTACCTAAAGAGTAGGTTTTACTTAAAAACCAGATACATACTATTACATTCCTCAATTTTTTTTTTTCTTGATTAAAGCAAAGCAAAGCAAAACCCTGGGCTGAGAGAGAAGGCTCAGTGAATAAAAACACTTGCTGGATGAGGACCCGAGTCCAATGTCCCCAAACTCAAGTTAAACCAGACTCTACGTCGAGCACCTGTAATCCCAGTGCTCTTATGGGAAAATGGGAGGCAGAGACAGACAATCCTGAATGCTCACGGCCCAGCTTGCTTGGATTATGCAAGAGAAAAACAAGAGACCCTGTGTCAGACTAAGTGACTGATGAGCACGACAAGGTTGTCCTTTGATCTCCATGCCCATGCATTCAGACACACAAGTACAGGAAAAACACTAAAAAAAAAAAAAAAAAAAAAAAAAAAGACATGTCTTACTGATGTGCAGGAGGGGCCCAGTCTATTGTTTGACCATCAGAAGTGCCGAGACATACAAGTAACTTAACAAATACGTTAGTACACGTGCAGCATAAACCACACTGAGTTGTATGAGTAACACACAGTGACAAATATGCACAAGCAATTTCCACAGACACCATATTTTTAATCCCACGAGCCACCCATGGAAGTATCTATTTCTTTGTCATCCATTAGTAGATCTTTTCTTTCCTGAGGGGCTCACAAGGAGAGCAGGAAAACTCTTAAAAGTAGACCCCTACTTACTGGTTTATCTGTAAATGGGCCCCCCATCCTCCACACACACCCCATCTGCTACTTTCAAATATTCTTACTTCTATCCTTTAAAATCATCACTCTGCCCCCAGAGATTCCCTATCTCCCCTCCATCCCACCTGCAAATACTGACTACCTACCTCACATCAGGTGATGGTCCAGGACCCAAGGCTTGAAGATGGACAGAAACAAAGCACATAAGAAGAACGAGGCGTGGGAGTCACTCTACCAGGGTGTGACATTTACCTAAAGACTTCGAAAGTCTTCCTTCTGTATGTGTGACAGGAGAACACTGCAGGTCATAGAAAGGGCACAGGCTTGGGTGTTGAGAGTGCTTACTGTGCCCCCTGAGCTTCAAGGAGGGCAGTAGGCAGGGGTAGGGGGTGTGTGGGGGGCATCAAGTGAAGGAAGGGGAGGAACTGAGGGAGTCAGTTGGGAGAGCTTGGCAGCCAAATCTTAAGTTCTAAGTTCGTAGTGAAATGGAAAAACCTGTGGAGTCTCAGAGGATGAGGGGGCGTGGTCCCCTGTGAAGAGACTCGGGTTGGGTGGGGGTGGGGTGGAAGAAAGGAAGATCATTGTGGAGACAACCTGCAGACCAGGTGGGGAAACAGACAGATGGGTTAGATGAAGCTAGTTGCTGAGGAGGTAGGACCTAGGTCTACTTTGAAGGCATATATAGTACGTGATTTGAAAATACTTCACTTGTGATCCCAAGTTCTTGCACTGTCTCGGAGCCCAACACGAGAAGTGGTTGAATTTTCAAGAAGTTGGGCCTTGTGGCAGATAATCAGGGCACCAAAATCTGGCAATCAAAGACATAGTAGGTGAGAATAAACTTAGCAAGTTGTTTTTTGCCCTCCATACGTGCCATGGCCTGTGCACACCCACACATATAAAAAAAAGGTCATTCTAACAAGAATAAACCCGGCTCCTGTTCTGCCTCTGGTTTCCAATCTTCCAGTCCATGTGAACTCTTCTGTATGCACACAGTTCTATGATTATGACACCATCTGTTAGGGAGGACTTTCGACAGCCAAACAGATGTTAGCATCATTTTCTCCTGTACCCTCCAAAGCTGGGAGCAATATTAGCTTCCTTTCTTTACATATTACCGATTAGAAAATAGACTAATAGATCTGACTAGCAAGATTTTTCTTATCAGTGCAATCCTGGGTGTGTGATATAAAAGAAAAAAAAAAGCAAAAGTAATTCCAAGGTCCTCTTACGTGAGAGCAAAGGAACTGGCATTATTGAGAAAGGAAAAACACTGTAGGTGGAGCTGATGTGTTGAGATTAGTTTTTATGACTAACAAAGCTTTCCAAGGTCTCATGGCCTTTTGTCTAACAGAGTCACAGACCACGCTAGGTCTAAAAATCATTGAGGAAATGTTTAAAGGCGTTTGTTTCTGCAGCACTCTCTTGATCTGGATGAGACTTGTTTTGACATAGCGTATTAAATGAGCATACGTCCTTTTTAAAATGTGAAGTAAATAATCAAAGCAATAGGCAAACATTGCATACCCTTAGAAACCTTCAGTAAGCAAAGCTTTATTTCAACCAGGTGACATTAGTTATTAGAGGGTTCACTGTCTTTGTGGGTGCATGATGCCAGCAAGATAGTAGTCCTACACAGCACCATGCCAATCTGAAAAGTGGCAGACTGAAGAAAGTTCTGACACCTCTTGGGCAAGTAAATAATTCAAGGGGTGCGTGGAGACCAGCAGCCACTATCTGATGAAACAGTAACTAAAATGGGATGCTTACTACAGAAGTAAAGAAAGAGGAAGGAAACAAAACTGGCATTTTAAGTCATACTGGGGAAGAGGGGAGAGAGAAACTGGTATGTATGTAGGATTCCTTTAAAGGTTAGGAACAGACTAAGGGGAAGCTATTTAAACCGTGTCCTCGGACCACAATGCAAACGCGTGCGATCGCAAGGCTCAGCTTTCCCAGAGCCTTGCGCAGCTCACAAAGCCACCGAAGGCATTACAAAGAGAAAAAAAAAAAAAAACCCACCCATTGCTAGAATAGTTAAGGGAATCCAAACTTGTAAAGCAAGTGAAGTGGAGGCCAGACTAGGTGACTCAGATGCATGACTCAAAGCCGACACGGGGCTGTCTGTCAGCTCCCGGAGGCGGGGGGCACCGCGTCTGTCACATTTCAGGAAAGTACCAGGCTCCGGAGGGCGACAGGAAGCCTCCCCGGCGCGTGCGTGAGTGTGCCAGGACGGCCTCCGCCCGCCGCTCCCCGCCACGCGCCCACCGCCCCGCCCCGCGGGCCAGCCCGACCCGGCCTTCCGCGCCCGGGCACGCGCGCCGGGAGCCGCACGGGACGAACACCTGTCGGGGCCCCGCTCCGCGAGATTTAGGGCGCACGCCCAGCGCCCGGGGGTGGGTAGGGGAGCGCGTTCTCGCGAGGTTTAGGAAATTTCCCACGGCCCGTGTTGTGTCTGTGCCGAGCGGTGGAAGGCGGTCGGGAGGAGGTGTAGCGTGAGATTCGGCTGCCCGCATTGCGCACATGCGCAGTGGCGCGAGCGCGCCGCGCCAATCCTGCGGCGCTTCGGAGCGGGTTTCGGGCGACCGAGTCCAGTTTTCCGGGTTTTGTGGCTCCCTGCGGGAGGCAGTGCCGGAGCTGGGAATCTCTTGGAAAGCAAAGGGCCGGGAGGGGGAGCAGGGAGGATGGCAGGTAGGGGAGGGGAGGGGCAGGGCTCGGGCCGCCACCTGCCTAGGAGGTGTCCCCGGCAAGCAGCGGGCGACACAGTCAGGCCACCACCGGAGGAGCTGCTTTTAGGCAGCACCTCCATCCTGCAAGCTGGCTGCTGCCATGAGATCCTAGGCAGCCGGAGCTCGGCGGGCAGCTCGCTCCCAAGTTTGGAGTGTGGCACGTAGTGGTGGCCCTGGGGAGAAGCAAGCATTCGGGGCTGTGTGACGCGTGGGTGCAAGGTGGACATCTCGGGGTGGGCGGGGGCGCCTTTGCCAGAGGCTGACCTCGGGATGACCTCATCTCGCGTCGGGGAGAAGCGGCGAAAGCCACAGAGCTTGACGCGTGCAGAGCTCTGGGGGAGAGGGTCAGGCCACGCCGTAAACACGCCTGTCCCGCCACGTGTGCGCGGAGTGCGGGAGCAAATGAATGGAGACAGTCGCTGCCAGGTCCCGGGCACCGGATCTCCGTCCGGTCTCCGCCGCCCGGGCACCTGATACCGAGATTAGCATAAGGGAGGTGTCCCGCGCCCGTCGGAATGAATGAAAAGGGCTGGGAACCCGCGGCGAGCGGGAAGCCACTGGAAAACACCCACTTGAGGAGGCGTCTCGTCTGGGCCTGTGAAACGCTCACATTTTCCCAGGACCCCTCCTCCCGGCGCGTGGGCCCCGCCTCCTGACCCCTCTAGTCCTGGTCCCCGTAGTAATGCCCTCCGGTTTTCCTCAGTCTCCACGTACGTCCCCGAGGGCGCGTCCCAAAACCCGGATAACCGGAGCGCTCCCCATGGACTACATGGAGGGCTCGCCCGCGGAGGAGCGGCCTGCGCATGCTCCATCGTCGGGGTAGGTTTCCAGGGAAGGCAGTGAACAGATCCCTCAGTCCGCGGGCGGCGCGAGGTGGCTGGCTCCTGGCGGCGGCGAAGCGGGGAAAGACGGCGCGGGGGCCGGGTGGCAGCGATCAGCAAGGCCGAGGGAAGGGGCGGGGGAGAGGAGCAGGGAAAGGCGGCGGGGGGAATCTCGCGAGGGTTGGAGTTTTGGCGAGAGTTTGTGGAAGATGGCGCCTGTTGTGACAGGGTAAGTCTGAGGGGGCAGCGAGTGCTGGGAACCGGGAAAGTTGCGGGCGTCTGACCGTCCGCGGCCGGCGGCGGGCCGGGGCTGCGCGGCGCGCCCGGGCTCCGGCAGTGGCGGCGGCGGCGGCGCGGGCGGAGACGCGGCCGCGCGGGCTGGTGCGGGGCTCGCGGTGCGCCGCGGTGGAGCGGGGCTCCGGCGCGTGAGGGCGGGCGGCGACGAGGCCGGCGGCTGCGGGCGGAGTGCGGCCGGCGCGCGGGGCCGTGGGCACCGTGCCCGTCGCGCGCCCCCTCGGCGGGCCTGGCCGGGATCCCAGCGCAGCTTTGTTCCCCGTGGCCCGCGTCGCCTGTCCGCCCAGCCGCTGCCCTGGGCGCCCGAGCGCTTTGTCTCTGCGCGCTGCCCCCCGCGACTCTGCCCCCGGCCCTTTGTTTCGCCGCCTTAGGCTCTCGGTGGGAGCCGCTGCGCGCCCCGCATCCCGTCCGCACCTCCACTCCACCGTCCCTCCTCCCGTGCCCCTTTGTTGTATCCCTCTCCTCAGTAGCCGGGTGACCTGCCACAGCCCTGGCACGATTCCTGCCGTTCTTTCTTCCATTGTCTTTCTGGTGTGTATCCCCTCTCACCTTTTTTTCTTTGGTCCTTAGTCACCCCCAGGGGCTTTGCCTCCCCAGGGTAGTGTCTCATTCTCTTAGCATCCCCTTCCCCTCGCGTCACTGCCTGCTTGATTTATCCACTGCCCACTGTGCCTGTCTGTTGAACTGTCTCAGCCCCCGGGACTCCATCTGGTGCTTCTAAGTGCACACAGACTCTCGGGTTTGCTTTTGTTGTTTGAGTCTGGGAGATGCTCGGGATACTTAAGTTTGCTCCTTCGCGCCCCTCCTTTCCTCCGCACCCCTTTCTCTCGGGATCACACCCCTACGCACCCCTATGCGCCTTTTTCTCTTGGGATTAAAACGACCCCACTTTTCTTTGCCATCTTTCTGGGCCCGCGATTGCTTTGCCTGGTAACAGTAGCGCTGGAAAAGGATCTAGATTTCTTGATGGTTATTGCGCTCCCATCCTTGGCTCCTGACGGCCCAGGCCAAGGGCATCTGCAGTAGCCTTGCACCTGGGTTACCTGAGGGCGGGGGTGGGGGGATATTTTAAGACTGTTAGAAGTAGGCTCAAAGGGGCTTTTTTCCCCTATAGGTGATGGAGAATAGTTTCAGTTATTCTCTGTGGATATTCGCTTAATGTGAATAGGAGGTGAGTGAATTTTGATGTTGAAAACTTGTGAATGTTGGGATGGAGAAGTTTATCGTTTTTTTTCTGGAATCTGTATCTACAGTTTTAATTACTGCTTTATAGGGAGGAGACATCTGGTTTGGGAATTTGATCAAATGGCTTGCTTCTTCATAATTTAAATGAGTTTACCATTTATGATTGTTTGAATTTGCAGTTTGAGTATGTAGTTTGTGCTTTTTACATCTGTGGATGTGTGGCAAGTTGGGAATCAGGTGCCAAAGAGCAGAGTGTGGTTTTTGGTTTGATGAATACTGCTTTGAGGATCTTTGTGGAATACATTAATTACAGGCAGTCCAAAGACAGGTAGCTTTTAGTTTGGTTATCTTAAAGGTACTTCCTTGTGTTACAGGAGCATTAAGTTGTTTTCAGCTCTTATTGCTATGGTGATGTTAAAAGCTTGGGTGGTGGCTGGGGGTGTGGTGTAGGATATTGTATACTAATGGCCTGAATTTTTGTATCTGTCCAAATAAGTCAGGGTTGTTAAAACCGAATGTATTGTTGATCACTACTCTTAGAAGATACATTACCCATAAAATCGCATGCAGCTTCATCTCTGTATAAAGTTGTGCACAAAGAACTGTTGACGAGGATGTAGACGATGAGATCTAAGGAATGTTGGCACTTTGGAAAGCTTCTTAAAAACGTGGTTATTAGAATTTATGGGCTGAATACTTTCAGTATAAACCACATTTTATGAACAATACACGGAGTTGTGAGGATTTGCATTTGTCTCATACTTAGCGCATAACTCGAGGTTAAAATTGGGCACACACACTGGTTCTGGTCGTGACCACAGCCCAAATGCTGCATAATAATGGTATGTAGTTTGTTCTGATTTGTGTGTGCATTTAATAATGATAACAAAGACACCATAAAGTTAGCTTTACAACTTGTGTTGTTTCTAAGTGTGTGAGACTAAGATAATAGTATAATCTTAGCCAGAAGGGTGAGGAGTGTAAGAATTTTTATGAAATAAAAACGGTCCCTTAACTTAGACAGCAGGGCATTTGGAAATATAAAACGAACAGTGACTGGGAAACATTCTGAGTATTGATTATTTTAACTTTAAACTTATTACCCCAACATGTTTGCAGGGAATCATTCTATCACATACTTCTAGGCACTCAGTTTTAAACAGTTAGGTTTTTATATGTTACTTCTTGATGTATACTCACAGGCTTCTATGGTCTCTTACATGGGTAAAATAAAAAAGTAAAAAGCTGCTCCTGCCAGATGTAATTCATTAGATAATCTTTGGCGTTATGGATGAGTCCGGCGTTAGAAGAAAATGGTTATGTTTAAAGGTCTTGCATGTTTTAATTCTGAGGTTCACTAAGTTTTAGAAATAAGACTTGGCTTGAAAGCAAGCACTATTTTGCATTTTGCTTCCTCCTAATACTAAATTCATGTTATTTCAGCTAGGGGCAGTATTTTCTCATGGATTGACTAAAAATTGTTATTTTTGGCGTTTGGCTTTGTGATTATTTCCAAGATATTTTGTTTCCTCTGCCAGCTTCCTAACTGTGCAGAATGGGAATGGAATAACTTGCCGCATGTGTAGAGGTGCACCCTAGGGTTTGCAGAGCCCCCCCTTGGATGGACAGTGTGCTGGTGTAGGAACTGTTACTGGAATGAGCTGATGTGAAGTAGGTCACTTTATAGGAAGTCAAGTAGGAGGTTATGAACTAAGCTCTTGGCAAGTTACAGGAGTGACAGTGGAATGAAAGAAAAAACCAACTATGTATTATTGTAGTTTGTATAAAAGATATAAATTTAGAGGGAGAGGGTCAAGCAAAAGCAAGCTTGTGTAAAAGATGGAAGATATATCAAATTGACACATTGTAAAATTATGGAATGCCATTTATGATTTCTGTATGTAGTAATACTTTATTTCTTATACTTTAATTTTTAAAAATTTATTGTAATACCTTTAAAAAAAAGGGGTTTTTTTTTTTGCACTCTTAGCTTGAAAACTTTTATATCTGCCTTATTTTCTTTTTGATGTTTTGAAGAGTAATCTCTGATCACTAGTATCTGTAGATACTTCCTGATGAAACCCATTGTTCCTTTATTTTGATAGTTGATAGTCAGGTGTCATCTAGTTTCCCAGTCAGTTTTGGGCTTCGTCTCTCTCTCTCTCACTTTACTTCTGAACCATTGAGACAGGTTGCACCATGCAGCCTAGGCTGCCCTGGTACTTAAGATCACCTGCCTACGCCTCTTAATGCTGGGATCACATGTGTGCTAATAACTGAGCCTTTACTGTTTTTCTAATTACTAAGAACTGATAGTTCTATGTCCTAAGGAACCCCTTTAATCTGTAATGACACAGTGCACGCTGGCATCACTTCTCACCTATTTTACCACAGGCTCCTTTTCCCTTCTAGATTCACCTCTAGATGCTGTAGCCTCCCCATGGCAACTGCAGTGTTTCTTGAGCAGTGAATCACTTGTTTAAAAAGCTTTCAATGGCTCCCCCTGCAGCCTTCACCAGGAGAGGCAGCCGGCTAGAGGGCTTCGAAGGTCTATTTGCTCTGTGCTGGGTTCCAATTCTGTTTTTCTTTCCCCTTAAATCTGTATAGTATTTTCAGGCTGGCCTATTCTTTCCTCTCCCAACAGTTGCAAGGTAATTATTCCCAAGTTAAAGGGTTGTGACAGTTAAATGAAATAATAGGTGAAGGTTCTATCATGGCAGGTTCTTCATAGCTATTTCATAATGCCTTCAACTAAATTGTCCTTCCTTTATTTTATTTTATTTTATTATTTTGTTTTTTCGAGACAGGATTTCTCTGTAGAGCTCTGGCTGTCCTGGAACTCTCTCTGTAGACCAGGCTAGCCTCGAACTCAGAAATCCGCCTGCCTCTGCCTCCCAAAGTGCTGGGATTACAGGCATGTGCCACCACTGCCCAGCTCCTTCCTTTATCTTAATGCTCATATTTAAGAACTTGGAGTTCCAACTAACATAGGCCCAGCAGTTTAATACCTCCCCAAATTTGAAACAAAATATAGGTTATTCTTTGAGACTCTGAGGTCAAGGAATAGTCTAATAAGATATGCCAGGCTAAGTTCCATGCTGCTGGTATGTGTCATGATTGGTGTAATTCTCTTTTATTTTAATTTTTGTATTGTTTTATTTGTTTTGGTGCTTTTAAAAATTTTACTTTTGTTCTCTGTGTATCAGGGTTTTGCCTGCATATATGTCTGTGTGTGAATGTCAGATCTACACAAGAGCTACACACAGTTGTGAACTGCCATGTGGGTGCTAGGATTTGAATTTGGGTCCTAGGAAGAGCAGTCGGCACCCCAACCAGTGAGCCATCTCCTCAGCCCTGGTATAATTTTCTCTAGGAAGTATGTTACTAAATTTAGTGTAATTATTATACTCAAATCATTTCCTTTTAATCGTTTATATATTATTCACAAGTGTGTCCAGTACTTGATAGGGAGTCAGAAAAAAATTTTAAGCAGAAGATTTACATTACTTTAAAACATGAATGTAACTGACTATAGTCTGAATTTAGTATATTTAAATTACTCTTGTAATAAGATACTCATGGGGCTGGAGAGATGTCTCAGTGGTTAAGAGCACTGACTGCTCTTCTAGAGGTCCTGAGTTCAGTTCCTAGCAACCACATGGTGGGCCATAACCCTCTGTAATGGGATCAGATGCCCTCTTCTAGTCTGAAAAGAGTGACAATGTACTCACAATCATTCATTCATTCAATCAGTCAGTCAATCAATCTCTTCTTAAACAATGATACTTATGCATTTCTATGATACTGTTAGGAAACGGTTGCTGGGTACCCAAGGAAATTGGTGTTTTCAGCTTCAGGCTGTCATTATAGTATTAGAAAACATAATGAGGTTCATAAAAATACCTTTTAGACCTTAGAAAATTTGTTCAATAATGACAAGTGTACATTCCACATTGTGATTTTATGTGTGTGTTTATCAAATAGCTCTTAAGAGGTTATTATTTATTCAAAGACAAGACTTTTGGCCTGGGAGATAGCTTAGATTTTAGTGCTTAGAATCCATGAGTCTCAAATGCTGGCACCCCAACTTTGGGGAAGTTAAGACAGTAGATCCTTGGGGCTCTATTGGCCAGTCATCTTAGTCACCTTGGTGAAAGGTTTCAGAGAGAGAGAGAGAGACAGGGACAGACTGAGACTTATTACAAAAGAAAAAAAAATGGATAGTGCCTGAAGAATGACACCAGAAGTTGTCCTTTGACTTGACTTCCTCACATATTTACACTTAGGAACACACACCCACGCTGTAGCCCACGCTGACTTAAACTCATGATCTACTGGCTTTATAGATATGTTACTACGAGGCCCAGCTAGTTCATTTTTAAGTTTTTCAATTCTTAGATGTATAAACCTTAGGGCACTGTGTACACTTTGGTTTTTATCCATGCCACAGACTCAAATTAATGATTTATAGGGAAATTCATCTTTAGGAAAGATTGCTCACTGGTAATTTCTTCATCATTAGTTGTACAATAGGGAATTATGCTTTCATTGTATTTACCTGCCAGGCACATTGTGACTGTTTTATATGTGAAAGTATAAAGGTCTAATAAAACAAAGTGTGAGTGATTTGTAAATAGTAAAATATGGAGCTCTTTTACTTAGTTTCCTTGATCACCCTTTATGCACAAAGCTCACCCTATACTTTCCTATTGCATCCTGTGGTTTGTGGACCATGTTTTAGGAAGGCAGCAGTGTGTTTAGTACATGGGGCTGCAACCCTTGAGATATGGCTTTGACATTTCGAGCAGGCATATTTGGTAAATTACTGCTTCACCAGGGCTGTTGTCATTGAGTCACCCCCAACTTTGGGGTTTACTTCTTGCTGCTCATGGATATGCTTGGACAACTACAATCATAAACGAAAGCTGCTACTATTGTTCAGATACTATCAGTAGTTCTGGATGCCTCTGAGAGTCTGGTGTTATATCATGATGTTGCTTATGCCTCATTAGGCCTGCTTTGGTGAATAAAATGATAGTCTAATGGTCTGAAAGAATGTATTTTCAAGCATATATTACAGATTAATGGGGGTGGGGAAGTATAAGTGGCAGTAATTGTCTGTGTAAATATTTGTATAAATTTGTTGGGTTGACAAAATGCACAGAGGCACAGCATCTGTTCAGTCAGATTGGCAATCTCTCAGGCAGTATTGGGTATAGCTTAACTATGTTAAGCTTGTATATAAAAAGAAAAGGCAAACCTTATGCATTGTAAGTTTCAAAGGCATGAACTGAGTGCTGTCTGTATCTGATGTATGTGAGATAAAATACATTAACACTACAAAGATCACTAATAAGATCCCTATATGTTTTGTGGGCGCTAGAGCTAATTTGCATTGTTAATTACATGATAGTCTAGATTGCTAAAATAGTTTTTCATAAAAGTCTCCTATGAAAGTATGTACTTTCTGAACATGGTAGAAAGTATAAACAAACTGTATTATGAAGTATAGAGCTGATGTTATAGGCCTTTGTAAAATAACAGACTGGTTTGTCTTAGAACAAAGGTTTTGTCCCCCTTTTCTGCAAGTTCATGAAGGTCTCATGCAGGCATATTGATTCAAATCCTATTTTTGGTTCTAGGTGTGAGAATAGTTTCCATGCCAAAAAAATGGTTGATTCTGTACCAAGTTCCTAATCCTTACACCAGTTGGAGCAAGCAGAAACATGGAGGTCTCAAGACATGACAACTAGGGAAATGAATGAAGCTAGGTTCTTCCCTTAATACGGTTCATTAATAAGTGTAGGAAAGAGACAGTTCAGATTGAGCACTTCTAAGTTAACCCCACTGTGACAGTCTCCTAAAAGTGTCCAGCATGCTGTGTTGGACATGGTTTAGTGGGAAGTATCAGGATAATAAGAGAAATTGTAGCCAGGACTGAGGTGCATGTCTGTGTATAGTGTTGGGACCTCCATGTTTCTGCTTACTCCAACTGGTGTAAGGATTAGGAACTTGGTACAGAATTAACCTTTTTTTTTTTTTTTTTTTTTTTGGCATGGAAACTATTGATTGAGAGGTGTTTATAGTAAAGATGGGCTTATAGTAAAGATGGGCTTATAGTAAAGATAGGGAGTTTTAATTAAGCCACAAATGTGTGTAGTTTGGGCTCTTTGGAGATACTTGTCAAGCCAAGTGAGGGATTCAGAGAGTAGGTGCAGGTTTTAGTTGATCCAAGGCTGGTTGTAAGCTGTAAAGTAGGTTGGAATTGGTGGCGATGATAAGGGAAACATAAGGCAAAACAGCCTTTTCTAAGGCATGTACGTATAGGGAACTATGGAATCAGTGTGCTGTGTGTCACTAAAGTAGATTGTAACGAACATGTTAAGTGTTGGTGTGAGTATTAAATACAGTAAAGGAAGGATATAAAATACCTTGCTCAGTTTTGGAAGTAGATGTTTAAGAAATAGTTTAATTTCCCCCTTTTTGTAATGTGGAATTTTCAGATGAGAGAATATGGAATATCAGAATGTTTTAAGTTATTTAGGAAATATCAAAATACTCACTTATGCTTGTCTCGCTGTGACAGTTAACATCGTTCTGCAGGTGTAGATTTGTTTGTATTGATTGTCTGTCTGTCTAATCTTTCTGTGACCCCCCCAAAGGACTGGAGCTGTTTTATATGTCTCTAATAACACAGTCCATCTTCCAGATTACTAGCTGTACTAATGGCTGTGCCTGAAAAGGATTTAATAATATGTAACACTTGCCACTAGGTGGCACTTGGTCTAAGTGATAAAGCTGGAGTCTGCAGAGACGATTTTCTACTTAAATGATGCATATATAAACTTACTCTTGGATTATACTCACCATTCTGCATTTCCTTACTGTACTGTTTGAAATGGACCTTACTGTACTGTTTGAAGTGTAATAGGAAACCTATCAAATAAAAAAACCCTGAGTGTTAAAAAAAATAGAAAATGGAGCACTGTTAGACTATGTCCCATAGATAATAGCCTTTTGCCAGAGGCTTTTTTGTTGGTTACACTGTGGATTGTTTTAAAGGAGGAGAGTGGAATGGTGTGTTTCTTAAAGATCTTGGTAGAAGGTGATGAAGCAGGGTCTACCAGAACAATGGGCTATGAGGTTTTGACCCACCTTCTGTATTCTCATCACTTTTCTAGTCTCTGTGTTGTTCAGTAGTATGCCTCATGATGGTAACTGCATCCTGAGTGGTATACATTGTATATAGAACCTATTAGATTCAGGGAACTGGAAAAGATCTTAACTAATTTCATGTTCTAAAATCCTTATTTTATCAGCCACAGGCAGCTTGGATACTTGACTGGTGGTTAGGTTGAGAGGTTCAGTGACTGAGATCCTTCTCGTTAGTGTGTGTGTGTGTGTGTGTGTGTGTGTGTCTTGGGTGAGATATGTGCTTGTGCTTTCACTCTTTTTATTTTTTTTTAATTCCTGCCACTTAGTGATCTGTTCCTGTGTCAGGGCCTTTATTTGTGTGGACCAAGATGCACATGAGCCAAGTGGAGACACTACCCTCATGCTGTGCACTTGTCCGGTCTTCCTTCTCTGCTGTCACCTTGGCTTTATTTTTCTTTTGAAACAAGGTCTCAATGTGTAGTCCAAGTTGGCCTTGATTATTTATCCCAGGCTGCTCAAATCCACTGCAGTCCATCTACCTCAGCCTCCCTCTTGCCAGCACTACAGTCCTGTACTGCCGTTTTGTATTGGAGACAGCAATTTACAGTGTAAGGCTGGCTGGCTGGCTGTGAATTGCTACTGTAGTGTAGACTGGTCTCTGGCTTAGCCTCCTGCCTTAGTTTTCCCAACAGTGGGTTTATAGTCATGAATCCCACATCCAACTGAGGTCTTTTATTTAGTCTTGATACTACTTAGAATGCATTTTCTTCCCCCCCCCCCCCCAGACAGGGTTTCTCTGTATAGCCCTGGCTGTCCTGGAACTCACTCTGTAGTCCAGGCTGGCCTTGAACTCAGAAATCCGCCTGGCTCTGCCTCCCAAGTGCTGGGATTACAGGTGTGCGCCACCACCCCCCGGCTTGGGATGCATATTTCTGACTGGCTAAAGTGGCCTCTCAGGAGTATGGCCTCCATACTGCATACCTTCTTACTCACGGAGGACATAATTCCTCCTGCCTCATTCCTCTCCTCTCTACAGTCTTAGTTTGCTCCTGGCTGTCCCTAGAAGATGGAAGGGCAGAGGGTGAAAGAGAGACTCTTACCTGGAAAAACTCTGCAACTTAAAATTTTATGCTGAAAAGCTTACTTACTAGCTTATAAACTTGATGTTGAACATGCACCATCCATTCTTCTGGTGTATGTGCTAAGACACTGCTCTTAACTATGGAGTTATTAGGTCTTTTGTGTGTGTCATCTCTGCTTATGCAGATGCCAAAGAAGTGGATTAAATTCATTCTGGCATTCAAACTTAGTGGTCATAGGATTTGATAAATTACTTACAGTCTAATAATAATTTCTTTCTTTCATTTGACTAAATGGATTGCTGGTTCACTGGTGTAGTTTTTTTGTTTTTGTTTTGTTTTTGTAACAAAACTGGTTAGTTGTCCCTTGTAAGGGTTATTTCATCAATATTGACATCCATTCTTTAACTTGGCCTACTCTATTGTATTCAGTACACATTTTGCACACATTTAGTGACATGTCATTTATTTAAACCTGTGGTTTCTTAGTTGTAATTCCTGGAAATCGGTAAATTAGGTAATTGTTAAATTATATAAGCACTTACTCTGAAGACCATGTTGGCCTGAATTCAGAGATCCACCTCCATCTGCCTTTTGAGTCCAGGGACTAAAGGTGTGGGCCAAATTTAAACCTAGATTTATCTGTTAGTTGTGTCTTGACTCTTTCCATAGTTACTTTGTGTAGCTGAACCTCTCTTTTTCTTTCAAACCCCTGGCCTTGTGCCCTTGAGGCAAGCATTCTACAGATTACATACACCTGTAAGTCAGTCAGTCTTTCTTTCTTTCTTTCTTTCTTTCTTTCTTTCTTTCTTTCTTTCTTTCTTTCTTTCTTTCTTTCTTTCTTTCTTCCTTCCTTCCTTCCTTCCTTCCTTCCTTCCTTCCTTCCTTCCTTCCTTCCTTTCTTTCTTCCTTTCTTTTCTTTCCTTTCTTTCCTTTCTTTTTGGTTTCTCTGTATAGCCCTGGCTGTCCTGGAACTCACTCTGTAGACCAGACAGGCCTCGAACTCAGAAATTCACCAGCCTCTGCCACCACCGCCTGGCTCCTGGAAGTTTTTCTTAAGGACTAATGTTACATTAGTATGTGCTTTATTCTTTTGCTGATTGGAAAAAATTTTACAAAAAAATTAAAAACTAATATAAATATCTTAGAGTGAGCCATTTATAGTTTTATAATAAGAAATAACTTGTTAATATTTGTGAGTATATTCTTTAATTTTTTAATAAATGCAAATATTAACATTTTATTTCATTAAAATGTCAACAGATAGCCATCAATATTAAAAAGATGGAGGGTGGGCTAGATAGATGACTCAGTAATTAAGAACACATTTATTGCTTTGGACCTGGGTTTGATTCCCAAGATCCATAGGTATCATAGCCCATAAATATCTGTAAATTCAGTTCCATAGGTCAGTGTCCTCTTCTGGCCTTCATTTGCACCAGATACAAGTGATACACTGACATACTTGTAGGTAAAACATCCAAACGTGCAATAAAATAGTAATAGTAAAAAGATCAGGGAGTTGACAGAATCCTTAGTACAATCCTTGAGGCAAGCATTCTACAGATTACATACTCCTGGAAGTTGTTGTTTCTTCTTCTTCTTCTTCTTCTTCTTCTTCTTCTTCTTCTTCTTCTTCTTCTTCTTCTTCTTCTTCTTCTTCTTCTTCTTCTTCTTCTTCTTCTTCTTCCTTCTTCTTCTTCCTTCTTCCTTCTTCTTCTTCTTCCTTCTTCTTTCTTCTTCTTCTTCTTCTTCTTCTTCTTCTTCTTCTTCTTCTTCCTTCTTCCTTCTTCCTTCTTCCTTCTTCCTTCTTCCTTCTTCCTTCTTCCTTCTTCCTTCTTCCTTCTTCCTTCTTCCTTCTTCTTCTTCTTCTTCTTCTTCTTCTTCCTTCTTCCTTCTTCCTTCTTCCTTCTTCCTTCTTCCTCCTTCCTCCTTCTTCCTTCTTCCTCCTCCTCCTCCTCCTCCTCCTCCTCCTCCTCCTCCTCCTCCTCCTCCTCCTCCTCCTCCTTCTTCTTCTTCTTCTTCTTCTTCTTCTTCTTCTTCTTCTTCTTCTTCTTCTTCTTCTTCTTCTTCCTTCTTCTTCCTTCTTCTTCCTCCTCCTCCTCCTCCTTCTTCTCCTTCTCCTCCTCCTCCTCCTCCTCCTCCTCCTTCTCCTCCTTCTCCTCCTTCTCCTCCTCCTCCTTCTCCTTCTCCTCCTCCTCCTCCTCCTCCTCCTCCTCCTCCTCCTCCTCCTTCTCCTCCGTCTCCTTCATCTCCTTCTTCTCCTCCTCCTCCTCCTCCTCCTCCTCCTCCTTCTTCTTTTGGTGTTTTGTTTTGTTTTGTTTTCGAGACAGGGTTTCTCTGTATAGCCCTGGCTGTCCTGGAACTCACTCTGTAGACCAGGCTGGCCTTTAGTACAGGCGACATCTATTTCCATCTCATGGAGAGTTGAAGGCCAGAGTATTTTAGCCTCACACACTACTCTGTTTCTGTCTGTTGGGTTGCATTTCCCAACCCTGTACTGGGTACTTGTCTGGAAGTTCTGGGTTTAAGTAAATTTGGTTAGAATACTTTAAGGAATGACGATAGTATTCTTTTTTATTAGATTGCTATCAAACCTAGAAATGCATTTAAAGTTGTATTTGATCACATAGTGTTTATAATTAAAGAGTGCTGAAATAGCAGAATTTATCTTTATTACACTTTCTATTTAAAAACAAAAAACTTAAGACGACTATGTCAGGCACTCGTCCCGGCTTACAATGTCTTTATATCTCTGAATAACTGCAGCAAACCACTTGCTTGTACATGAGCTTTCCTTTGATATTCCTCTATTGTCAAAAATGTGAATTCTCTTTGTCTCCTTTTTGCTTTATTTATTGCGCTCTATCTGTTAGTACTTTTGGTGCTAGATCTGTATTTCTAAAACTCCCCCCCCCCCAACGGTGGTAGAGGCACACACCTGTAATCCCAGCACTCTGGGAGGCAGAGGCAGGTGGATTTCTGAGTTCGAGGCCAGCCTGGTCTACAGAGCGAGCTCCAGGACAGCCAGGGCTATACAGAGAAACCCTGTCTTGAAAAAACCAAATCCAAAACACCAAAAAACAAAAAACAAAAAACAAAATACCCAAAACCTCCCACTGTCTGCTCTGCAAACTGACTTTGTCCACCAGCTATCTGCTTTATACCTGCATCCGTGTCTGCCTTCTGTAAGCTGCGTACCTGCTGCTGGCCTGCCTTCCTCTGATCCTCCATTGTTCCCTGGGAAATATTATCTATTGGCTCCTGTCTTTACGTCTCTCTCACTTCCTTCTGTTCTCTTTCTTGTTTCATTGATGGCCAGATCTTATTCTTCCAGGTGTCTTACTCCTTCCTTACTGCAGCTGCCATATTGAGAGGTCTTCCTCATCCTGCAGTTAGACTGTCACTGTCTTAACTACCCCCAATCCCCCAATGCCATCCTGTAGTCTGTGGCTCCTGGCATTTTCTTCCTCTCTTAGCATTTGGTGGGGGGGGGGGGGATTGTAGGGATACTTGGTAGCCTAGTTTTATTGTGAATTATATCTGTCGATTTTGATTAGGCTAGTCTAATCAAACTACTCCTCTTTGGAGAGATTATAAAATTATGTGACTGTCACTTCCACCCTAAAGTTTTGTGTGTTTTTTTTTTTGTTGTTGTTTTGTTTTTTGTTTTTTGAGACAGGGTTTCTCTGTGTAGCCCTGGCTGTCCTGGAACTCACTCTGTACCAGGCTGTCTCGAACTCAGAAATCTGCCTGCCTCTGCCTCCCAAGTGCTGGGATTACAGGCGTGCACCACCACGCCCGGCTCTTGATTTTTTTTTTTTTTTTTTTTTTAAGAAGACATCAGACATATATTAACTATAAACCAAGTTGTTGTGAAGTATGTAGTTTCTCTACACATGTAAGTCCTAACCCTCAGAGATAATATGCTAAATCTCAGTGGGATAAGTTTCTTTCCAACCTGAAAATTATTTTCTTTATTATTATTTTGAAATATTTTTGATGTATTTAGTTATGGGTTGCTGTTGTTGTTATTATTGATGATGATGTTGTTGTTTTGAGAAGGGATCCTCCTCTAGCTCAGGCTGACCTGAAGCTAATGTGATATCTATAGTAGTTTTGAACTGGCTTCAGTACTTCCCCATTGCTGTGATTACAGGGTGAGCCACCATATCCAAGTGTTTTTTGACTCTTAGAAGTTTGGGTATACTTGTGTGTGTTGAGTAAGTCCAGCACATGTGGTATTCATAATACTACAAAACTAGCAAAATGCAACCAAGAAAAGTCATAGTCCTAAATTAAACACAGTAACATTTAAATGTGTATGAATCCTTTCAAACTTTGGAGATTCCCAGTTCCCCAGGTGATACAATACTGAAAAGTGAATGGAACTGTGGAGCTGCCCCGCTGTGTGATGGCCGCAGTCTTCCAGACTCTAGCATGTGTCGATAAGCATCGGTGGTCTTCTCATTAGGTGTTGTATTTTATCAGTCCTCACCTCCCGTTGTATAAACTGGACAGTATTAAGCAGCACATTGTTCTTCTGCCTTGGTCACTAAACAGCCTTCCACGTGTTGCTGTGGGTATGGGAGGTGTGCTTGCCCATGATTCATAATGGCTGCTTGGAGGTGCTTTCTGGCTATCTTATTTCTCCACGTAAATATTGTTGCCATAAATATATCTGTGCATGTATGGAAATGAAAAACATATTTTAAGGTGGAATTTCTACTTTTAAACTGTAGTTATTGTCCATTTACATTTTATTTATGAGTTGCATTTATAAATTTATTTTTCTGTGGAAGTCTTTTTTTCTCAGTAAGAACTTTTATATTTTCTAAGTGTAACTGGTAAATTACTGTAAATATTAGAAATTAGGACTCCATACTTAGCATGATTTTAAAAAAATTTTAAGATAAAATTTGTAACATAAAGTAAAAGCCTTTTATGTTTTCTATGTAGCTATTTCCAGCAGTTTTTTTTTACTTTTTAAATTGAAAACATTTTTTCATACAATATTTATGTATGAAATGTTTCCTTTCCCCCAGTCCTTCTCAGAGCCTTCTATATCTCTACCTACCCAACTTTATATTTGTTCTCTTTCTCTCTTTAAAACAACAAAAACAAGAAACACACAAAGTCCCACAAATATGAAAATCAAAACAAACATGCAATAGGACAAAACAAAAAGCCCAACAAACCAAAATAAAATAAAATGTCCGTAAAAATATCATGTCATTTTATGTCAGCTAGTGAGTGCTATGAGGCCACTGGAGACAACAACTTTTTCCTTTTCCTCCTATGTGTATCAGTTGTACATAGCCATTTGGTGAGGGATGGAAGCCCATGTCTACTTCCCTGTCCCGGTGCTGGGACCCCTCTGGCTTGAACCTGTGCAAACTGCATGGTGCCTCAGTCTCTTAAGTTCACCTATGCATCAGTCCTACTGTGTCTAGAAGACAGGATTTCTTTGAGTCACTCATCGTTTCTGGCTCTTCCTCAGAGATCTCTGAACCTTGAAAAGAGGGGTTTGATAAAGGTATCTCACTTAGGACTGTGCTTCAGAGTCTTTCATTCTCTGCATACTGTCCACTTGTGGGTCTCTGTGTTGGTTTGGTTCTCAAAAAGGTTAATTTTTACGTGTGTGTGTGTGTGTGTGTGTGTGTGTGTGTGTGTGTGTGTGTGTGTGTGTGTGTATCTGTGCATGCAGATACCTCAGGAGTCCAGAAGAGGGCGTTAGATTTCCTGAACCTAGAGTTATTGTTGTATTCTGTAGTTCCCTGAAGCTACTATGAACTGGGTTGTTGGAACAGAAGCTGAGGGATAGATGGGGAAGGGGCGAAAAGAACTAGGCTAATTGAGGCCCCCAACTTTAATTAATGGCAGTCAGACCTTTTAACAGTTTGGGTAAGTCCCTCCCCCCCCAGACTCCAGGCTGAGTTCCCGCAAAGTCCTCTGGCCCTCCTTGGCTCTACTGCTCAGACTGCTGGGTGGGTCACCTGCTTAATTTAGGAATTCTTAGACCTGGAGGAACAATGAGCTTAACCTTCACTCTGAGCTTCTCTGTCTCTAAAGGCAGAGACAGAGGCCAGCCTGGACTACATAGTGAGTTACAGGCCAGTCCTGTCTCAAAAACAGACAGATGATGATACATAGACAGACAGACAGATATGTATGTTGATAGATACACAGATTTAAGTCTAGGATTGTTGTTTGTTTTGGGTTTTTAAACAAGGTTTCTCTATGTATTTGTGACTGTTCTGGAACTCCCTCTGTAGACCTAAGTTGGCCTCAAACTCACAGAGATCCTCCTGCCTCTGCGTCCCAAGTGATGGGATAAAAGGCATGCACTAAGAATCTTTTTGTTTGGGAAAACTGTCTATTTTGACACATACACATAAGCAGAATATATATATATATATATATGTATGTATATGTGTAATGATTTATATATATTTATGTTATTTTACTTATATATTTATAATATATTATTTTATAATTACTTTGATTTTAAATATCATTGTAAAACTCCAATCTTTCAATCTCTGAGGAAAAGTAAGTTATTTTAGCTATTACAATGATTTTTTCCAAATAGAAAAATGTTCTGTTCCAAATAACTCAGTGTCCATAACGTTGCACAGTAGACACAATGCTGTCTGTCACACACAGCAGCTGAGTATCACTACTAGAAGACAGAAACAAGTCCCATAAAATGTCTGACCTTCACATCAGACTTTGTATCCAGAGAGAAAAAAAAGCATTAAAACATTCAAGCAAATGTTCCAAATTCCTTCAGTGGCAAAGAAAGGACCAGCATTAAGATGACCAAGGCAGAAACACACTTGATTTGTGCCCCCTTCCCAAACCACAAACACAGCATTCACGGCAGCTGTGGCTACTGTTTGTAAGGAGCCTTTCACACTTCCACAAAGGCATATCACTAGAGGCTCATCAGTTTTTAGACCACATCCACAGCTGCTGTCTTATAAAAACAACAAGTTCAACAGCAAAGACTGTAAAATGACATGAATAAAACAGTTTTAGGTAAAACTGACAGTGTGACCAAGAAGGCCAATTAAGTATGGTGGCACATAAATCTGTAGCAAGGATGAGCTACATTAAAGATCCTCAGCCGGGCAGTGGTGGCTCACGCCTGTAATCCCAGCACTCTGGGAGGCAGAGGCAGGCGGATTTCTGAGTTCAAGGCCAGCCTGGTTTACAGAGTGAGTTCCAGGACAGCCAGGGCTACACAGAGAAACCCTGTCTCGGGGGGAAAAAAACAAAACAAAAAACCAAATCCCAAAAAACAACAACAACAAAAAAAACCCAAAACCAAACAAACAAAAAAGATCCCCACCCCTGTATGAAAACAGCAGAAAGCAATGGTACCTAAAGTACAAAATTATGAAAATACTGAATGATTCTTCATAGCAATGCCTTTAATTAACATGCTGTTAGAGGTAGTGTCTAGCTCCTTAGCATGCCAAAATCAATAGGGGTGAGCATAATGTATCTCGTGACTCTTAGCTTATGTTCTTTCCACAAATGGCCTCCCAAACACATACTGAGATGCAAAACTAAAAAATTACCAGAGCGATTGGAAAGATGGCTCAGTGGTTAGGGGCACAGACTGCTCTTGCAGAAGACCCAAATTCAGTTCCCAGCACCCACTTCAGGCAGTTTAAAACTGCCATAACTTGTACAGAGCCATATTGGAGTGTCATGCCACTTGACATTAACTGGAGGACAATTCCTGACTAAGGGCAGGAATCTGACTTTAGGGCATAATAGGGAAGTAGGTGACAGCAGGAATTTTTATCCTAGGGTGGAGTGCTCAGAGTGTACTTGACATTTGGTCAAGGTGAACTCCCAGCCTACGTTGAGCATGGAATCCCAGGCTAGTCAGGAAATCAAAAGTGAGTGCAGCCATACTATACTGTCCAGTCTTTGCGCACGCTCACGCGCATACACACACACACACAAACGCACACACACAGAACTATGCTTGCTGTTTGTGAAAGCCTTGTACCATATGTAAAGTCAGAGCTTAACATGACTTCATATTGTAAAACTTCCAGTACTGAACATATTCTGAAAACAGGTTATGAAGGAAAAATAGAGATGATAATTACTTAAATAGCTAACTTAATTTTTGGTGTGCTTGGCCTTGAACCTGTTCTTGCACATGCTAGCCAAGCACTCTTGCCATTTAGCTGTACCTTCAACTCTTCTCCCCTTCTGCCCTTTTGAAAGATTCATTCATTCATTCATTTATTTATTTAATGTATGTGAGTGCACTGTTGCTGTCTTCAGACACACCAGAAGAGGGCATCTGATCCCATTACAGATGGTCTTGAGCCACCATGTGGTTGCTGGGAATTGAACTCAGGACCTCTGGAAGAGCGGTCAATGCTCTTAACCACTGAGCCATCTCTCTAGCCCTCCCTTTTCTTTTTAAGTAAATTTAAAAAAAATCTATTTTAGTTTTATATACTTTCCTAGTAGTTTAAAGTGTTCAGACAGAGACTAACATTTGATGTTTCATTATACGAGACATATTCCAGAAGGATTTTTATTCCTTATAAAAAGAACAATTTCTGTGAATTGTAGTTATTAGATACAGAAGAATTCCCAGTGAGTTATGGTATGATTCATTATCAAATTTTAACATAGCGGTTATAGACTAGCAATGAGAATAATTAGCCAGAAAATATTAACAGGGTAGAGATCCCTTTGTGTAACATTTAACTTTAATTTCTTGGCCAGTTTATATGAATAATTAAAACTTCTGAAGCATTTGGGATGCTGTTGTGGTTGATTCCCTGAGCTCACTAGGGAAATTGACAATATTGTTCCCATCTAGCAGGCGGCTTTTCTGGTGCTGTTCCTGAGCAGTACTTCCTGAAGTTCATGTTTGAGTTGGGCGATTTCCTGGTCACACCAGCTCCATACTTTGGAATGCCTGGCAACGGAATATGATGTAGATAAGTGCTTCCCACAGTTGGAGCCATGTATGCTTAATCACACTTCAGCTAATGGACAAATACTCTTCTTCAGTCCCGGGATATTTATTCTTTCTTCCCCGTCATCCTTTCAGGAATTTTTTAGCTGCTTGTTTAGACTTTTTACTTTCATCAACACCCCCCCCCCCCCCGCCCCCATATTATTTCAGACAGGGCCTTTCAATTAATTAACCTCAGGTAGACTTTGAATCTAGGAGCTTTTTGCTACCTCAGCTGGGATTATAGGCCTATTGCTGTCTGTGCTATTTTCATTTCCACTTAATCAGATGGCAACTTCTATTTAGTGCTTTGAGGGTGGCTTGTGATAGAATTAAGGCAGGCTTCATTGTGCTGGGGGAGGCGTTCAGAATGCAGCCATGCTGGCATTTACAGTTACAAAACCATCTTTTCAGTTCATAGTAAAGCTTTTTTGGTTTCTTGTATAGCCCTGTCCATCCAGGAACTCTTTCTGTAGACCAGACTGGCTTTGAACTCAGATTTGCCTGCCTCTGCCTCCTGAACACTGTTATTAAAGTTGTGTGCCACCACCGGCATATAGTGAAGCTTTGATGGAGATTTTTACTTACTAATAATAGGGTTACTTTCCCTAGTTTTCAATGTGTTTGACTTCTACCATTGGAAAATTTTAAAAACAAGAAATTTTGGATATCCATATATATTTGTGCTCTTAAAAAATCACTTGCAAAGATTTCTAAAAACACTGTAGACTTGATAGTTGAAATAACTAGAAATTTTCAGTCTATTTGGATCTTTTCTTGATCATATATATAAAAGCAATCCAGTGATGTTTTGAGATAGTACAAAGATGAGTTGTATCTTGGGGAGAGAGGGTAAGGTTTTATCTTTCTGACATAGTTAATTGGGCCAGTTCAGAGAGTGAGTACAGTTAAAGAACCCTTAAATTTGTCAAAAAGGGGGGGGGGGGAGATTCCAATGTTTTATATGGAGTCCAAGTGCTCATTGGTGTCACCTGCCCGGTAGGTGGCGCTGACATAAAGGAACAGAGGAGTTAAGTTAATGCTGGGAGAAGTTTTGGGTCAGTTGACTAAGAACTTGAGAACTGAAGGCTGATTCAGGAGAACTATGTGAAGGTATTCAGTGACCAGTTATCAGTTATGTATGGGATCCAGCTTGAGAGTGGTCAAGATTTGAAAAACCTATTTGAAGACTAGTAGGTAGTAATTAGACCAAGATCCTGTGGAGAACTAAGCAGAAACTCCTGGGAGCACCAGCATGCAAGGCAGGAGTGAGTGGAAACTGGTAATAACAGCAGGGTAAGGCCTCAGCAGTGTGACACTCCAGAAATGAGTAGAGGCCTTGCCTGGTCACTGAGTCACATACTGTAGAGGGGATGAGAAGCTTAGTGCCTGGCAGATTTATAGCTTCTAAGAACCAAGAACCTGACAATACAGTTACAGTAACCGGTGACAACTGTGTAATTTGTGCAAGTTGAAGAATTGAGTCAGAGGAAGTAAACAAACAGTAATGGTTCCGAGTGTGGAAGATGAAAGCTATGAAGTGGTGATGGAGTGTTTTTAAACAAAACAAAACTATACTTTATGTTGGGGGCATTTATTCTTTTTTGTACATCCATTTGGCTTTTGCTGCTTTTGAATAAAACCAGGTTTTTTTTTTTGTTTGTTTGTTTTGTTTTATTTTGTTATGTTTTTTGGATTTTGGTTTTTTCGAGACAGGGTTTCTCTGTGTAGCCCTGGCTGTCCTGGAACTCACTCTGTAGACCAGGCTGGCCTTGAACTCAGAAATCCACCTGCTGCAGTCTCCCAGAGTGCTGGGATTACAGGTGTGCGCCACCACTCCCTGGCAAATAATATCTTGAATGCCATCATATACTTTATATCACAAGATGAAGTTTTGTATGTGTATATGCACATATCCAATTGTGTGTGCATGTGCATGTGTTGAGTGGTGTTGGTGGTGAAAGAATAGAAAATACAGCCTAACTCCAGCCTTCTAAGGAGCCCCAAACACTTCACATTCCAGAGCCCGCCCTTTGTTCAGAGCTAGGCAAAAAGGCCTTGAATAGGTGATCCTGGCCCCACAAGGTAACTGGAAATGAGCTAAGCTTATCTTGCTTCTGTAAACTGCTTACGCCATTACCCCTATCCAGGAGTTCACGCAGCTATAGACTCCAAGAAAATAGGAAACTAATTGGTCCACTGAGCGCCCGATAATTTAAACTGATTGGCCTAAAACTATGGAGTGGTACAAATTGATTGGCTCACACTTCACGGGCTCTCCATGCTAAGAAATGATTGGTTTGTGATTTGCGGGCTTTGTTGTAAACTTATAAAAGCTGTCGCAGTTCGCCACTCGGGGTCCACAGTTCTCTACCCCTGCACAGTGTATGGCTGTGGAACCCAGAATTCTGGAATAAAGAAATTCTCATGTTACTGCATCAAGACCATTTCTCGCGAGTGATTTGGGTGTCACCTTCCGAGTTGTGGGGTGCTGAGGCGCCCTCGGTTTTTGGGGGTCTTACAGTGAGTGGTAGTGCATGTGGATGTAGGTTTGTGTTCATGTGAAGGCCAGAGGACAATCTCTGGTGTTGCTCCTCAGACAACATCCATTGTTTTTTGTTTGTTTTGTTTTTGCTTTTGAAACAGTATTTGGAACTGTCTGGTACTGGTCAAGTATTTGGGGGCCTGCTGGTCAGTGATCCCTAGGAATTTGCCTGTATCCATTCCCTAGTACTAGGACACAACAAGCATGTGTCACCATGCTCACTTTTTAGGTGCTGGTACCTACCAAATTGTTTCTCCAGCCCCAATTTCTATTTTTATGACTTCATCATTGGAACTCCTTTTTTGAGACAGAACTTCTGCTGTGTAGCCCTGGCTGTCCTGGAACTTGATCTTTAGACCAGGCTAGCCTTGAACTCAGAGATCTGCTTGCCTTTTCCTCCTGAGTGCTGGGACTAAAGGTATATGTCACCATTACACCATCATCAGTAGAACTCTTAAAGGTGGGTTCTGAAGGGGTTTTCTCTGTATAGCCCTGGCTGTCCTGGAACTCACTCTGTAGACCAGGCTAGCCTCGAATTCAGAAATCTGCCTGCCTCTGCCTCCCAGAGTGCTGGGATTACAGGCGTGCACCACCCCCCACCCCTGCTTTGTTTGATGCTTCTTAAAAGGACAAATCAAAGATAGAAGACTTGAGGGTCCTCCCTTCATGTTATTAAGGACATGCATACCGTGGCCTTGGGGGCCACAATAGGGCAAAGGATCCTCTGGGGCTGGATGGTTGTGAGCCAACATGTGGATGCTGGCTCCTGCAAGAGTTGTTAGCTCTCTTTTTTTTTGGAGGGGGAGCTGGATTCTTTTTTTTTTTTTTTTATTCTATGTGTTCTTTATTTACATATCAAATGATTTCCCCTTTTCTGGGTCTCCACTTGCCTCAAGTTCCACAAGCCCTCTTCCCTCCCCCTGTTCAATCTACTCCATCCCACTTCCCTGTTCTGGTATTCCCTTATACTGTTGCGTTGAGTCTTTCCAGAACCAGGGGCCACTCCTCTGTTCTTTTTGGACATCATTTAATATGTGGATTATTTCTAGGGTATTCCAAGTTTCTAGGTTAATATCCACTTATCAGTGAGTGCATACCATGATTGATCTTTTGAGACTGGGTTACCTCACTTACTATGATGTTCTCCAGCTCCATCCATTTGTCTAAGAATTTCATGAATTCATTGTTTCTAATGGCTGAATAGTACTCCATTGTGTAGATATACCACATTTTTTGTATCCATTCCTCTGTTGAGGGACACTTGGGTTGTTTCCAGCTTCTGGCCTACTACAAATAGGGCTGCTATGAACGTAGTGGAGCATGTGTCCTTATTACATGCTGGGGAATCCTCTGGGTATATGCCCAGGAGTGGTATAGCAGGGTCCTCTGGAAGTGCCATGCCCAGTTTTCTGAGGAACCTCCAGACTGATTTCCAAAGTGGTTGCACCATTTTACAATCCCACCAGCAGTAGAGGAGTGTTCCTCTTTCTCCACTCTCGCCAGCACCTGCTGTCTCCTGAGTTTTTGACCTTAGCCATTCTGACTGGTATGAGGTGAAATCTCAGGGTTGTTTTGATTTGCATTTCCCTAATGATTAATGATGTTGAACATTTCTTAAGATGTTTCTCAGCCCTCCGAAGTTCTTCATGTGAAAAATTTTTGTTTAGCTCAGTACCCCACTTTTTAATGGGGTTATTTGGTTCTCTAGGTTCTACCTTCTTGAGTTCTCTGTATATATTAGATATTAGCCCTCTGTCAGATTTAGGGTTGGTGAAGATCCTTTCCCAATCTGTTGGTTGATGTTTTGTCCTTTTGACAGTGTCCTTTGCCTTACAGAAACTTTGTAGTTTTATGAGGTCCCATTTGTCAATTCTTGATCCTAGAGCATAAGCTATTGGTGTTCTATTCAGGAACTTTTCCCCTGTGCCCATGTCCTCAAGGGTCTTCCCCAGTTTCTTTTCAATTAGTTTCAGTGTGTCAGTGAGTTTAGTGTCAGTGAGTTTAGTGGGGATTGCTTCAAGTTTCTCTCCATTTAGTTTGATGTTGGCTACCGGTTTGCTGTATATTGCTTTTACTATGTTTAGATATGGACCTTAAATTCCTGTCCTTTCCAAGACTTTTAGCATGAAAGGATGCTGAATTTTGACAAATGCCTTTTCAGCATCTAATAAAATGATCATGTGGTTTTTTTTCTTTGAGTTTGTTTATATAGTGGATTGCATTGATAGATTTCCTTATATCGAACCATCCCTGCATCCCTGGGATGAAGCCTACTTGATCCTGGTGGATGATCTTTTGATGTGTCCTTGGATTCGGTGGGCAAGAATTTTATTGAGTATTTTTGCATTGATATTCATAAGGGAAATTGGCCTGAAATTCTTTCTTAGTTGGATCTTTGTGTGGTTTTGGTATCAGCGTAATTGTGGCGTCGTAGAAGGAGTTGGGTAGTGTTCCTTCTGTTTCTATTTGGTGGAATAGTTTGAAGAGTATTGATGTTAAGTCTTCTTTGAAGGTCTGATAGAATTCTGCACTGAAACCATCTGGTCCTGTGCTTTTTTTTGGTCAGAAGGCTATCTATGACCCCTTCTATTTCTTTAGGGGTTATGGGTCTGTTTAGATGATCTATTTGATCCTGGTTTAATTTTGGTATTTGGTATCTGTCTAAAAAATTGTTCTTTTCCTCCAGATTCTCCAGTTGTGTTGAGTACAGGCTTTTGTAGTAGGATCTGATGATTTTTTGAATTTCCTCAGTTTCTGTTGTTATATCTCCCTTTTCATTTCTAATTTTGTTAATTTGGATACTTTCTCTGCGCCCTTTGGTTAGTCTGGCTAAGGGTTTATCTATCTTGATGATTTTTTTTTTTTCAAAGTACCAGCTCCTGGTTTTGTTGATTCTTTGTATGGTTCTCTTGGTTTCTACTTGATTGATTTCAGCTCTGAATTTGATTTCCTGTCTTCTCCTTCTCCTGGGTGAATTAGCTTCCTTTTGTTCCAGGGCTTTCAGTTGTTCCATTAACCTTCTAGTGTATGCTCTCTCGAATTTCTTTTTGGAGGCACTCAAAGCTATGATTTTTCCTCTTAGCACTGCTTTCATTGTGTCCCATAGATTTGTGTATGTTGTGCCTTCAGTTTTGTTAAATTCTAAAAAATCTTTGATTTCTTTATTTCTTCCTTTATCAAGGTATCATTGAGTAGAGTATTGTTCAGTTTCCATGTATATGTGGGCTTTCTGTTGTTTTTATTGTTATTAAATACCACTTTTACTCCATAGTGATCTGATAGGAGGCATGGGATTATTTCAATCTTATATTTGTTGAGGTCTTGTGACCAACTATATGATCGATTTTGGAGAAGGTACCGTGAGGTGCTGAGAAAAAGGTATATTCTTTTGCTTTGGGATGAAAAGTCTCTCTCTCTCTCTCTCTCTCTCTCTCTCTCTCTCTCTCTCTCTCTCTCTCTCTGTGTGTGTGTGTGTGTGTGTGTGTGTGTGTGTTAAATCCAATTGGTCCAAAGCTTCAATTAGTTTCGCTGTCTCCCTGTTTAGTTTTTGTTTTCCTGATCGGTTCATTGATGAGAGTGGAGTGTTGAAGTCACCCACAATTATTGTGTTAGGTGCAATGTGTGCTTTGAGCTTTAGTAAAGTTTCTTTTATGAATGAGGGCACCCTTGTATTTAGAGCATAGATAGATGTTCAGGATTGAGAGTTCTTCTTGTTGGATTTTCCCTTTGACCAGCAAGAAGTGACCTTCCATGTCTCTTTTGATGACATTAGGTTGAAAGTCAATTTTATCTGATATTAGAATGGCAACTCGGGCTTGTTTCCTGAGACCATTTGCTTGTAGAATTGTCTTCCAGCCTTTTACTCTAAGGTAGTTTTTGTCTTTGACACTGAGGTGTGTTTCCTGTATGCAGCAAAATGTTGGGTCCTGTTTACATAACCAGTCTGTTAGTCTATGTCTTTTTATTGGGGGAATTGAGTCCATTGATGTTAAGAGATATTAAGGAGTAGTGTTTATTGCTTCCCATCAGTTTTGATGTTAATTTTAGACTTGTGTGGTTATCTTCTTTTGGGTTTGATGAAAGAAGCTTAATATCCTGCTTTTTCCAGGGTATAGTTCCCTCGTTATAATGGTGTTTTCCCCCTATTATCCTTTGTAGGGCTGGGTTTGTGGAAAGATATTGTGTAAATTTGGTTTTGTCATGGAATATCTTGGTTTCTGCATCTATAGTGATTGAGAGTTTCCTTGGGTATAGTAGTCTTGGCTGGCATTTGTGTTCTCTTAGAGTCTGCATGAGCTCCGCCCAGGATCTGGTGAAATTCTGATAGGTCTTTATATGTTACTTGCCCTTTTTCTCTTACTGCCCTAAGTATTCTCTCTTTGTTTAGTACATTTGGGGTTTTGATTATTATGTGAAGGGAGATAGTTCTGTTCTGGTCCAATCTGTTTGGAGTTCTGTAGGCTTCTTGTATATTCATGGGCATCTCTCTCTTTAGGTTAGAGAAGTTTTCTTCCATAATTTTGTTGAAGATATTTGCTGGCTCTTTAAGTTGTAAATCTTCACTCTCATCAATGCCTATAATCCTTAGATTTGCCTTTCTCATTGTGTCCTGGATTTCCTGGATGTTTTGGGTTACAAGCTTTTGCATTTTGCATTTTCTTTGACTGTTGAGTCCATGGTTTCTATGGTATGTTCGGCATCTGAGATTCTTCTATCTCTTGTATTCTGTTGTTGATATTTGCATCTATGGTTCCTGATTTCATCCCAAGGTTTTCCATCTCCAAAGTTGTCTCCCTTTGTGATTTCTTAGTTGTTTCTACTTCTGTTTTCAGATCCTGGAAGTTTTTGCTCAGTTCCGTCATTTGCTTGTTTTGTGTTTTTCTCTAATACTTTGAGAGATTTTTGTGTTTCCTCTTTCATGACTTCTGCCTGTTGATCAAAGTTCTCCTGTATTTTTTTAAGTGATTTTTGCATTTCCTCCTTATTGGCTACAAACTTCTGACCCATATTGTCCTGAATTTCTTTAAGTGATTTTTGTGTTTCCCTTGTAAGGGCTTCTAGCTTTTGATCATTTTTCTCCTGAATTTCTTTAAGAGATTTATTTATGTCCTTCATGTGTTCCTCTAGCAGCATCCTTACCAGTGCTTTTTAATCCAACTCTTGTTTTTCTGGTGTATTGGGGTATCCAGGACTTGCTGTTGTTGGAGAGTTGGGTTCAGATGCTGCCATAATGCCTTGGTTTCTGTTAGTAACGTTCCTTCTCTTGCCTTTAGCCATTTAGTTCTCACTGGTGTTAGATGGTCTTATTGTCACTGGCTGGTGCCACAACCTATTGTGGACCTTTAGGGCTATTTCCAGGACACTGGATGACTGGGTTTCCTCTGGAACAGATTACTGATATGCTGCCTTCCTCTTTTGTGCCTTTGGCGCCCTGCTCAGTCTCTCAAGAAATGTTATACTTGGGTTGTCAAGGTGAACCAGGTGTTCTCCTCTGTTATGGAGGAAAGATGGTGAGTGGGGGGTCACTCCTCTGTTGATTCTCACGTAGGATACAGGCCCCATGACCGACTGGCTTGCAGACAAACCGCCTATGTTCTCAGGTCCTGAGCGCTGGCAGACCCCTGGAGACTTGCACCCCCAGAGATCTTAAGCTCGGGATAATACAGTACCTAGTGATGTTTTTATGCCCTGGCAAGCCACAAAGATGGCCACGGGAGTTGCTCCCTCTGCTGTTCTCCGCCAAGGATACAGGCCCCACGACCTACCAGCTGGGAGATGAACCACCTATGCCCTCAGGTCCTGGGCGCAGGCAGACCTCTGGCAGTTTGCACTCCCAGAGATCTAAAGCTCAGGGTGATACAGTACCTAGTGAAGTATGGCCGCAGGGATTCTCTCCCTCGTTGTTAGTTCTCTTAACCACTGAGCTATCTCTTCAGCCCCCGGAACTTGTATTTTAAACCTTGTTGGTGGAAAAAGTTCCCTAGCTCTAGAGATGATGGTACAAGTTTCTGTATTGCATAAGCTCTGGCTTTATGCAGTTAGATCTTTTAGGGTATAATATGCAGAGTGAGATTATTGTTGATAGAGGATTAAAGTTTGTTTTTAAAGTAGTTATTGCTCTTACTGTCTTGTGTCAGCTTGACATAAGCTAGAGTCATGTGTGAAAGAAGGGGGAACCCCAGTTGAGAAAATGGCTCCATAAGATCATGCTGTAGGCATTTTCTTAGTGATTGATGCGGGAGAAGGAGGCCAGCCCTTGGTGGGTGGTGCTGTCCCTGTGCTGGTGGTCCTGGGCTCTATAAGAAAGAAGGCCGGGGCTGGAGAGAGGGCTCAGCTGTTAAGAGCAATAAGTGCTCTACCAGAGGTCCTGAGTTTAGTTCCCAGCAACCACATGGTGGCTCATAACCATCTGTAGTGGGATCTGATGCTCTCTTCTGGTGTCTGAGGATAATGATTGTGTGCTCATATACATAAACTAAATAATTTCTTTAAAAAAGAAGAAGAAAACAAGCAGGCTGAGCAGAGCCATGAGTGAGCCAGTAAGAAGCCCCTTCATGCTTTTGGATCAGCTCCTGTCTCTAGGATCCCGCCTTGTTTGAATTCTGTCCTTCAGCAAGCACTTTACTCGACAGGCCCCACTAACTTGATAGTTGGTTATATATTTAAAGGCATGCATGCTTTTAAGCCTGCTAACTATATATATAGTGCCCTAGCTCTAGAGATGATGGTACAGGTTTCTGTATTGAGTAGGAGTAGGCCTCTAGTTTGAACTTTTCTTGTCCTATTAGGAGACAGCATCTGCTAAGAACTGCGTTATGTTTGTGAGCGGAGCTGGGGAGCGTACTTTAGGCGAAATTGCTGTTATTGTTTAATTACTTGAATGTGGAATAATACTGTTAGTTTGTAGAATATAGTGAAAAATTAAATCAATCTCAAAATGTGTAGTGTGTACACAGGCATGCACACACGAGTGTAGGTACCTTAGAGGCCAGAGGGCTGGATTCCTTGGAACTGGTTGCTCTGTGTGTGTACTGGAAGTTAAACTTAGATTTTAACCCCCAAGCCACATTTCCAGTTCTATTCTAAACTATCTTTTATCCAGGTAGGTTAGTTTTCATGTGCTGACATGGAACTCTCAGATACAGAGGCTCACTTGTAACCAAAATTCTGTTGTCAAGAAGGATGCCTTATTTATTAATCTAATTTTCTTTTTAAATTGTTGATGTCCTGACACTTTCACCACAGCATGTCTTCATGTATACAAAGTTGTTCGTTATACATCTGTATCCGTACAATTAAACATAACCCCCAAGAGTCCCAATATCCTGAGTTAATTTTTTAAAGAATGTAAAAGTAGGGCCGGAGAGATGGCCCAGCGGTTAAGAGCACTGACTGTTTTTCCGTAGGTCCTGAGTTCAAATCCCAGCAACCACCTGGTGGCTCACAACCATCCGTAATGAGATCTGATGGCCTCTTCTGGGGTGTCTGAATTATTATAGTGTACTTACATATAATAAATAAATAAATCTTAAAATAATAAAGAATGTAAAAGTGGATATGCCAGCTTTATTTTAGAGTCTAATATCTTTTGGCAATGTGCTTCCCCCATCCCATCTAGAAGAGTCATTGATAAATATTTTTCATTTGTGTTAACAGATGCCGTGTGCCTGCTGTATTGTAAAGCATGCCACATATGCTCACTCAGCATCATTGAGCTGACATTGACGTGTTCAGAATAAACACACTATGCTACATTATCACTTGGCATTTATTAGTGCTTAATGTATTTTAGACTTTGTTAAACAACAGGTTTATGAGAGTAAGATTAAAAGTAGGATGTAAAAACTGGCTTGAAAATGTGTTTCTGTATCTACTGAAAGAAGATGAAGTAAACATCACAAACATTTTCATAGTATTTTTTTGAGACAGTCTATGTAGCTCTGTGTAGCTCTGGATAGGCTAGAATTTTTTTAGAGATCTGCCTGCTTCTGCCTATGCCTCCTGACTGCTGGGATTAAAGGTGTGCATCACCAGGCCTGCCCTGGGGAAGATATTTTAAAATAATCCTTTCATTTTCTTGTTTTAGTAGATTTTTAAACCCTTGATTGCAATAATTCTGCAGGAATTTTTCAGCTGTCATGAAGACCACACAGAGTGTCTTGGTTTCTTGCTTGTGTTGTCCTCTTGGTTACCAAACATTGACATAGTTCAGTTTTGGATTTTTTTTATCCTGCCAGTAGTTTTGGAATAAGTAGTTTCTTCTCAGATTCTGAATTGCCTAGTTATTTCCTGGACTGAATTTGTGAGTTTTTTTGCTGATGCCTATGGTCTTCTTTTAGTGTCCTAACTATCTGAGGCTCTGTCCCCACTTTCTCTTCTCTGTTACCTAAGAACATAACTTCACCTTTCACATTGATTTTTTTCCTTGCAAGGAGAGGATTTGTCCATTAGACAAGCCGAGGAAATGTCTTTGCATCTGCCTTTCAGGGTCACTTTTTTGGGGGAGGGGTTTTGTTGCCGGAAATATTAAAAGAGAGCTGACACATTCAACTCCTGCCCGGTGCGTCTCACTGGGAGGTCCCTCTGCTACCCATCTCTCAGGCTTGCCCACCCCACCCCAAAGTTCATCTCACTACCATGCAACACCCCACACACACCGTGATCTGCCACCTCACTACCTAATTACTTGGTAGACTCTTAAGGCTTAATAGTTAACCAATTAGATTTGTGTATCAATAAAATCATAATTACAAGATGCCAATAAATAATTTCAGAGACAATTGAAAATATTAAAGCCTTAACCCAGTTATTTTAACCTCTTGATAACACCATGTTGAACTCCATTCTCCTTCCCTCTCCTGTGACCTAACCTCTGTGTCTCCCCCCCAACTCCTAGCTCCGCCTCTTTTTTCCTATCCAATCACAGGCCTTCCACTGCCCTAATGTGATTGAACAGGGAAAAAAATCCTGCAACAGGGGTTCATAGTAACTTTTGATTTGATAGCTAAAATTTAGCAAAAGCTACATGATTTAAACTTTTTCACATTCATTTTAATTATTTTGTATGTATGAATGTTTTGCCCATATTTATGTACATGTACCATGTGTATAACTGGTGCCTGTGGAGGTTAGAAGCAGGCATTAGTTCTCCCGGTACTGGAGTTGCTATTGTGAGCTGCTATTTGGGTGCTAGGAGTCAAGCCCGGATCCCCTTGTTGCAAAAGCAACAATTGTTCTTACGCTTTGAACCAGCCTTTTAATCCCCAAACCAGATAGTTTAAAGCAACAATAAAACTTCATGAGAAAATTGGGTTTCATTTGCAGGCACCAAGTTTCTGACTTCATTAAATATAATTCTGTCATTCTACTGGCTTATTAAATATGCATACAGACTCTTGGTGTAACATAACATACAAGCTATTTATATGATTTTTAAGTATAAAACTGATCAATTTTCATGAGAAGCAATTATATAATTATATTGTTACTATATCAGCATGTTGAGAAATAAATTTATTTGCTTGATTGGTTTCTTCTAGTTATTTCTAAGAAAAATTACTATAGCAATGTTAGGGTGGTTTTTATATTTGGTAATTAGATCAATGACTGCCCTATTTCTCTAGTCTTTTCTAAGATTCAGCAGCGGTATGAGTTGAAAAATTAAAGATGGCATTAGAGAACACCAAACTGTTGATGATGATGCATCAAGGGACTCTTGGATTATTAGTTTGATCAAAAATGAGCCCAAGTCTGAATTCTCCACTTCAGTCCCAGAATCTTCTGCCTAACTGCAGTGTGTATTTATTTACTCATCTATCTGGAATCTTGTTTGCTGTGTCTGTGCTTGCCTTGATGTCCCTCTGTCTATGTTCATGTGTCCTCATTGCTGTCCCTCACGGAGGGCTTTGCCTTGAACAGTACAGAAAGCATGCATAGAAAAGGGATGAGGAATTCTTTACAGAAACATTGAACAGAGCTTTATAAGGGAAGAAACTTTACTGATCCCAAACTAACCAGGAAGCACTTGGAAAAGTGAGACACCTGTAAACACATTTTCACTTACAACATATTTGACCAGTATTTGTTGTGTAAAGTTGCTTCCAACGAACATTTAAGCTGCTTTCAGCAAATGATTACAATACACACACACACACACACACACACACACACACACAATTTTGGCTCGGGGGCATAGAAGAGTACATATTTAAGAGAAAGGTGGTATGCATTAGCTGAGGTTATCAAGGGTATAGTAAGGTGTGTCCTCCTTCCCTCTGCCCTCCGTCCGACAGGATTTCTCTCTTTAGTTCTGGCTGTACTGGAGCTCACATTGTTGGCCAGGCTGGCCTTGAATTCAAAGATCACCCTGGTTCTGCCTCTTGAGTGCTGGGATAAAAGGCATGTGCCACCAAGACCAGCTATAGTAATTTTCTCTTAAGGGCAATTTAAACTTAGTACTGAGTACACAGTAGGATAGCAGGTTAGGTACATATTCTTAAGTGATCTCAAACTAAACTATTTATTGATTTTACTTTGAATTGTGACCTCACCAGTTTATTTGGGATCAAGAAGTATTTTCATGAAATTGTAACACTACAAGCCTACACTATCACTACATGGTCCTGGTCTCTTACCTATCAAAGGAGGGGTCAGGATGGTGTAGGGTGCCATTAATTGTTTTAGCATTGTACAACACACACCAGCTCTAGAGCTGCTCTCTCTGAAGGATTGCAGAGAAAACAACAAACAGTTTTGTGATTTAGTAGGGACATTCTGAAATTCTAGCTATAAAATTCAATATAATTTCTATGTGTTCTCTTTAGGTCAGTCATTTGAATACAGATGCTGGCTTCTTTAAAACAGGGCTCTTCTAACAGAATGAGGCAGTAAGTCCAGTAGACCTATGCTTTTATTCTTTGTCCTCTAATGTACTTATATTTTTGCTGGTTTTCCAGTGGTTCACTCCCCTTACTCTCAGTGGAAGAGGAACTGTTTCAGCAGCATTCTTCTGGTATCCTGTGTGTAGGATGCATTTATTTGCAGGAAACAATATAGCATTCTTCCTGGAGGGGACAGAACCTGTGCACATAAGCACCACTAGCTTGTTTTGAGCCAGGAGTAGGAGGGCCTGCGGGCCACTAATACGGGAAAATCATTAGTTTGAAAAGATGTTGTGGCTGCAGACAGGACTTTCATTGGACCGTGTCCTTTGGGTCTGTTTCTCACTAGTTCTTCTTATATGTTAGCTTATTATCAGCTTTCTGTAGGATCTACATTATAATCTGTGTTTCTGCAAAAATCTAAATTTTGAGATGTGTCATCATCTGACACTGGACTTGAGTATTTTCAAACAGGAGTAGCTTCACTTTCTCCTTAGCATAGACTTAGCCTAATTCCATCCTTCACCAGGCCTTCATGTGCCCACAGTCTTTTTTGTGGTGGGGGGCAGGGGGGGTTGAGACAGGGTTTCTATGTGTAGCCCTGGCTGTCCTAGAACTCACTCTGTAGACCAGGCTGGCCTCAAACTCAGAAATCTCTGAGTTTGCCTCTGCCTCCCAAGTGCTGGGATTGAAGGCGTGTGCTACCACGCCCAGCTATGTGCCCAGAGTCTTACCATCCTTCCTCATTTACTCTCTTTAGAAACTTGCCTTATGGCCTAGCTTCATTAAAAGTCATATTGAAATAACTTAAATTGCTTCACAACAATAAATGCATATATTCATTGATAAGTTATCAATATTGTTTTGAGCAATACAGGTTTGCAGTATTCTTTCTGTATTAAATTTGTAGTAAAGATAGTAAATTCTTATAGATACAAAAATACAATATGTGAATTTATTACTATAGCTTAATTATGAGGTATTTTTAATGTTTTGTATTTTAAAAGGTGGGTCAGAGTGAAGAGAAAGGCCAGGTATCTGCTAGGGTGTTCACAGAGTAACACTGAAGCCATTCTGAGGCATAGATTTCTCCTTATTTTACAGCACCTGATAAAGACTTCTGTGACCAAGCCCCACCTCCATACAAGCCCACTTCTACACAAGCACAACCTCCACATAAGCAAAATCAAGCACTTTCTGTCCACTTGGCTGCTGGTTCAGTCTGTTCTGACACTTAGTTTCCCAGATGTAGTGTTAAGACTCAGGTTGTGTGAGGATACAGTCTCTAAGACTGTTCCTTCCCCTTCAGACCCCAGACACACGCTATGGGTTGTTTGCCAAGCTGTGAATCAGCAGAGCTCCCATGATCTTCTTTGAGTTCATTAGTGTTCAAGAGCATTTCCTAAGACTGTGTGTGGGCAACACTAAATAGTGCTCATTGGCTGATTATATGAAGGGTTTTACAAAGAATATTGATGAGTCAGATGAGATGACTAGGACAATAGGTAGAGGAAGCAATTAAGACACAAATTTGTGGGACTGTTAGAGAAGCATCTGTATAAAGCAAGTGCTGCAGTGGCTCTTTGCTTTTTTAAATCATAGAAAACACAGTTGTAACACAGCAGTTAACACAGTGCACCTTAATAAACAAACACTTAAGTCCTTATTTATTTATTTTTTGTTTTTGTTTTTAAGTTATTGAAATTATGAGACTATCAATTCAAATGGATGCATTATAGTTCTTCGGAACCATTATGATCTCAAAAGGAAAGGAGAATGATACAGATACACTGCTGAGGTGTTTTGAGGTGCTTCGAAGTGTTCCAAGCTGTTGACTTACCTTAACATGTTCTTGAAGTGCCATGGCGTGGATTAAAAGGTATGATTTTAGAAATCTCTCCGTGACCCAGTAGTCATGGGCATAATCAACACTTAATTCTATAATTTTTTTATACTTTAAGATACTATAATATCTTAGATCACAGGTATGTTTATGGATAATAGTGGGGTTTTGCTGTTAGAATCACAAGCTTTATGACCTAGTATTTTCCCCTTTTTTGACATAAGTTTGTGGAAGACAGGGTAGATGCTCTCCTTAGATAATTGTAAAAGCCATAATTTCTTTCATCAAATACTTTTGAGATAACATAGCTTATCTTTTTTTCTAATTTTTTCTTTTATTGATTATTTGAGACTCTCACATCATGCACTCTGATCACAGCCTTCTCCCAGACCTTCCTCCCATGTACACCCCCTTCCCATTGTAACCCCTACCCCTCAAAAGAAAAGGGGGGAAAAGTCTGTTTTGTGTTGTCCATATACTCACTGAAGCATGGTCAAACTCGTAGTGACCATCCCCCCAAGGGAAGGCAATTCTTTCTCTAGCTGTATCCCTGTCAGAAGCCATCAACTATGGAGACCTGTGTGCACGTGTACATGGGGGGGGGGGCACTATGTGTGTGGCAATGGTTGGGGGCAGTTCTCCTGCCCAAGCACCATGCTGGGCAAGTAACTAAAGGAGCAGTTCTCAAACTCACTGGGGGCTTGAACAACCTAAAGGAGCAGTTCTCAAACTCACTGGGGGCTTGAACAACCCTTAGCTGCCTAAGATCATCAGAAGACACAGATATTTACCATTATGATTTATAACAGTAGCACAATTACAGTTATGAAGTAGCAGTGAAAATAATTTTATGGTTAGGGTCACCACAACATGAAGAACTGTATAAAAGGGTCATTGCATCAGGAAGGTTGAGAACCCTGCTGTAAAGGCTAGAAAGGCTTCAGTGTGTTACTTACTGACAGAAAGTGGTATGTTCTCTGTTAAGTGCTTTGCACTTATTAGCCATGCTCTACCGGGACTCAGCATTCCCATTTCACAGACGTGGAGGCTGAAGTTAGAGAATACTGGGAAAACAGGGGCTTTACTAGAGTGGAACTTGAAACTAGCTCGCTTAATAATTGAAGCATTTCCTTGAAGTGAAAAGATACTACTTATAGGGAAACTGATTGTGATCTTTTTCACATCCCACAGAAGAAAAGCTGTATCCAACTAAAACATTTCCATATTTGGGATTGACCAGATATGGTTTGTTAGGAGATGGACAATTGCCTTTATAGCTACTGGATTCTCCATCACTCTTGCTTCCGTTGACTCAGTAGATCTGACGCTCCTTAAAAGTCTTTTTCTCTTCTCTTTTGTTGCTGCTCTCTTGGTTCCAGTGTCTCTGACTCCTTTCCCTTTTTGTCCTCTCCAGGCCTACCCCACTCCCTATTATTTGCAGTTTAAACAAACAAAAGACTGTTCTGTATTCTTCCTGTAGCTCAATACTGCGAACATTGGCTGAGATCAACCTTTGTGTCTCAGACAGGTCTCAGGTAGGTCAAACAAAAAGTGGGTAGACCAACAAGAGTCAGTCACCAGGATGCTAGGAAATAAATCTTAAATCGTAGAAGATTGACCCAGGACAAAACACCACCTTCAGAATAAGGACCTTGTTGGCCTTTTGGTGCTTCTTTTACCACAGGCTGTCTTAGTCTGTCTTTTGCCACACACACAGTCCAGAAAGAGGGAACTGAGAAACTTGCCTCCTGAGTCCTTATGTCTGGTCAGTTTGAATAGGAGAACACAAATGGCTGAGGCTTCTTCAGCTATACCAGAACCAAATGAAGAGAATGTCTTGGTCCATTTTAGATGTTTTGACATTATCTGTATTTCAGTCAATGTTTAATGTGTCTAGAACAATATTACAATGCTGTCCATGTGCATATCTGCCATAAAATTTGGCCAGCATAAAAGGATAGCCTAAAATGCCATTGTATAAGTCTGGCTCATTGTGGAAACTATTTCTAGGTTACTTACACTATACAAGTGAATAATTCTGGCTTATTTAACTATATGCCAGTCTTCATAGTTTCATTGGTTACTATAATATTTCATTAGAATGTAATTCTCATTTACTAAAAAATGCTTTGTTGAAGAACTTTCCCCCAGAAAGATTAAATATAGTATAATGGCATAAGCAAATGAGTATTAACACAAAGAAGAAAAGGGCATTTTATGGCCAGAAAGCAAGGAGATGCTAAAAATAAAAATAAAAATGATGTCCTTATAGTTTTTTTATGGTGCTTTCTCATTGTCTTTGTATGATCGGTATGTAATTAGAAGTTAGGGGCTGGCTGGACTGGAGAGATGGCACAGTGGTTAGGAATACTTGCTGCTCTGTCAGAACATCCTTGGTTCCCAGCCACCCACATTGGGTGACTCACAGCTGCCTGTAACTCCAGCTTCAGGGGATTTGATGCCCTCTTGGCCTCTTTGGTACACATGATGTATATACATGCACACATACAAACACTCATATACTTAAATTAAAAATAAATCTTTAGGAAAAATGTAGTAGAAAGCTCTGCCTTGTGAGTCAAAAATACCACCAACTTTGAGGTCTCTTGATGAAACTGTAGAAAGAGAAATCACTTGGTTTGGGATTCAGACTTGAACCATGTCCCCTATCTGTAACTTCTTAGCTCTGTGGAGTTAGAGCAGGTTTCCAATTGCTCTGTTATGTTATCTCTTTTCTTTAGAATGAAATTCTGGCGTTTAAAAGTGTCTTAGTCAGTGTTCTATTGCTGAGAGGAGATACCAT
Organism: Apodemus sylvaticus; assembly: GCF_947179515.1. NCBI lineage: Eukaryota > Metazoa > Chordata > Mammalia > Rodentia > Muridae > Apodemus > Apodemus sylvaticus. The sequence goes on along the minus strand of NC_067482.1, from coordinate 56,977,628 downwards.
GACCAAAGCAACATTATAAAAGAAAACAGTTGGGGGCTGGCTTACAATTTCAGAGGGTTAGTTATTAACTATGGTGGGAAGCATGGCAGCACTGATGTAGTAGTTGAGAGCTACATCCTGATGCATGGACTTTTGAAACCTCACAGCCCACCCTCCAGTGACAAACTTCCTCCAAGAAGATCACACCTACTCCAGCGAAGTCCCACCTCCTAATCCTTCTAATCCTTTCAAACAGTGCCAGTCCCTGCGGAAAAAGCATTCAAATATATGAGCCTGTGGGGGATATTCTTATTCAGACCACCACAGAAAGCTAAGGTGCCCAATAAACAGCCACCTCTATATTTTATTTGCAATAATGAATTATCATTTGTGTAGATAAGGCTTCATGGTCTTTGTCTTTTATTTGATACCTGGTTTTGCATTCCTTGGTAGCACTTAAAGCATGATAATAGGGTTGGAAAGAATTTAGTGTTTTAATTGTCATAAGATATATTTTATAGAAGCTGTTGTATTCAAGAAATATTCATCAAACATTTATAAAGTATCTTCTGACCACAGGCACATGTGTTCCTTACAGTCACAATTTTGCTTTCTCTCTCTGAATTTTATTACTCTAGGGATCTCAATACTACTTGTCAACTTGCTTAGGTTTTTTTTGATACAGGGTTTCTCTGTATAGCCCCAGCTGTCCTGGAACTTACTCTGCAGATCAGGCTGCCCTTGAGCTCAGAAATTCACCTGCCTCTGCCTCCCAAGTGCTAGGATTAAAGGCATGCACCACCACTGCCTGGCTACTTCTCAACTTATATGTGTGGCATTTCTTCAAGATTCATGTATGTAATATATGCCAGTATTGACCTCCATTAGGCCAAATAATGTCTTTTTGTATATAACACATTTTGTTTGTCCACCTAATTGTCAATGGGTATTATGGGTTCTTTCTACTTTCTAAGTAGTAAGCAATTGTTAATAATGCTATTGTGCAGTTTGTACCCCCTCTGAGGATTTGCTTTCACTTGTTTTGAGTATGTGCCTGAAAGAGGAGTTGTATCATGTAGTAATTCTCTTTCATGTTTTGGTAAATCATACTGTTTTGTATAGCAGCTGGGATATTTTATATTCTTACCTGTATGTTTTTTATTAGCCATCCTAATGGGTATGTAGTGTCATCTCATTATGGCTTTGATTTGTATTGTATTTCCTTTCTTAGAGATTTAAAACATATTTCAGAGTATATTGCTCATTTGTTTACCTTACAAAGAAATCTCTATGTGATTTTTCATTAGGCTTTCTGTTGAGATATAGGAATTCGTTGTGTATTCTGGATGTTAATCCATATGTAATGGCTATTCTTAGTTATCAGTTTGACTTCATCTGGAATTAACTGGAAACCCAAGCTACTGGGCACACCTATGAGATATTTTTAGTTAATTAGATTTGGGGTAGAAAACCCACCTGAAATCTCTATCACTTGAGGTCATAATACCATAAGACCCAGCTTTAACCTGGTGCCACCTTCTCACAGCAGCTTAATTAGGATAAGGAAGGAAGAAGCTGTTGCTCTAGACAGCTTGTCCTTGCTCCTTTCTCACTCTTAGAGCCTCCGTCTTTGGGATTGTAACATACTAAAGACCAGCTGAGGCATCCACTTCACGGACTGAACAGCTGGTAGATTCTTTCACTTTCTTTTGGGCGACAGCTATTACTGTCGGATTAACTGGATATGAGTCTCGAAACTTGGAAGGCTGGGGCACTATTGGTGCTTTGTGAGGCTAGTCATGGTGGCTGTCAAGGTGGCTGTCCAGGTGGTACACACAGGATTTTTTGGAGGGATGTGGCCTTGTTGGAGGAGTTGTGTCACTGGTCATGGGCTTTGAAGTTTCAAAAGCTGATGCCAAGCCCAGTGTCTCTCTGCCTGCATGCCTCTATGCTTCTATGAAATCGGGAGTAAAACTCTCCGCTACAGCTCCAGCATCATGCCTGCGTGTCTCCTGCCACGATGAGAATGTATAACCCTCTGAAACTGTGAGCAAGCCCCCAGTTAAATGCATTCTGTTAGAGTTGCTGCCTTGGTCATGGTACCTCTTCACAGCAGTAGAACAGTCATGCTACTAGTTTGCATTAGAGTTAAGAGTCAGTGCTCTCAGCACAGAGCCTTTCCCAAGGCTGCCTGACTGTACCTCCTCATCGCATGGCACTTTCTGAAGAAGTTAGTAACAAGTTAGGATCAGACCTTTTTAATGGTTTTTAAGTTGTTTTATGTTTCTTCTTTGGGAAATATAAGTTGTCCTTAAATAAGGACTAGAATGTTTGTTGTTCTTGGAGTCTAGAAATCTCTTGAGAATGGTTTTAGAGTAACTTTGATTTTGCTGGATACATTTATGAAACTGAAGAAATAATGAGGAGAAAGTCTTATTCTCTGTAATCCATTATAGAGCAAAATGGAATTTTTATCAACACTGATAATTTTGTAAATGAAAGTCATATGTAGGTGTGTTACATTTGTATTCACAGATTGATTCAGAAATGATGAATTAATGTTCTCACTGTATATATGGTAGTACATGGGAGCTGTTGGGTAACCAATGGATTCCTAATGATATGTGTAGTTTGGAGAGCCTTTTATTGATACAGATAATGTTTAATTGAACATCTTTAAGAATTTCTTTACATGGACCAAATTAGCAACCTGTATGTAAATTACTAGCATTGAAAGACTAAGTCAAAGATATACACACCTTGAATTAGAATAGACATTGCCAAATTGTGTTTGAAAGGATTACCCATACTTAAACTCCTAACAGTGGATGACTGTTTGCTTCTCTGCTCATATCCTTTACCCGGGTATTAACAAGCTCTTAATCTACAGCTATTACTACATAATTGAACTAATAGTGTAAAAGCTGTGCCAACAAGTTGGCCACAAGGCCTACTATATATCATCCCGCTGGGTGATTTTTGATAGTTTTCACCACCACCAAGTTCTGCAGTCAGCAAAGACAGGCCAAAGTTTTGATGAAGAGCTGATTATTCATTTCCCTAGGCCAGGCCTTTTGTTGTGTTGTGATACCAGTTTCTGGAATAGTCACCCAGATACCTCAAGTGAGAACATTGACCACATTTTCATGTATATATCTGTCTACACATATTTATGATGAACACACAGATGATTCCTTATCCTTGAAGCATTTGAAGATAAAATGCCAGCATCAGATTTTTCTCTAAATACTATAGTATTTCTAGAAGTAAGAATGGTAATCAAAATTAGGAAATTGATCTGTTTTATTCAGATACTGTTAATTTTCTAATGTCTTTTACAACTGGAAAACATCCTAAATCATATATTGCATGGGTTTGTCTGTTTGTTTTTATTTGTTTTTTGGTTTCTTTAATTGGGTCAGTTTCTGATTTTGTTTGTTTGACAGTTTGAATTTGTTCCTCACCTTAAAATTTAAGGTTTACATCTTCAGTGTACTGTAATAAAAGTGACACTGTATCTTATTGCATTGCATGAGTGGCATTCAGTAAATATGACTTAACTCAGACCCATGCCATCTCTCTATTGCCGCATTTTATGGGGAGTGGGATTCCTGCAGATCAACCTCGGGCTTCATGCATACTAGCTAAGTACACATTCTACCACTGAGCTACACTCCGCTCCATTCAGTGGCACACACAACTCAAATAGTTTGCCCACAGTCTGATTATACTTTTTTTTGAGGCTACAAAGTTAGAGAATTTCATTGTGAGGCCATACCCTAGCTCCTGATAGTGTCTTTTTCGAAGGTTTGTTTTCTGCGCCCAAAGTGAGTAAACTCTTTAAAAATAAATTGCATGTTTACTTAAAATGTACATTCAAGGCTGGAAATATCTCCTAGTTGGTAGGGTTCTTGCTTAGTATACACAAGGCCCTGGGTTTGATTCCAAAGTATTGAATAAAACTGATCATGGAGGTAGAAGCATGTGGATCAAAAGTTCAAGACTGTCAACTACCTGCTAAGTTGGAGACCAGCCTGGGATTCATGAGACCCTGTCTCATAACAAACAAATATCAATAACAAAATGTCATTTTCAGACAGATAAATTTTCCTAAAATTTTGCTGTTATATTATGAATGTGAACACACTAACATCTCCTTAACTGTTTGCCCTGATTGTGCATAAGTTCCAAAAGGGCACGGCATGGGTATGTGCCTCTTGTTCTTTCTGTTGTGACATTCCTATACCTAGAGTAGCTGCTCTATAAGTAACAGCTGATGAGGGCCAAATGTGATGCAGACATTACATGGGTTTCCTGCTGCTGTGGTTCTCCTTCAGTTACCAGGCACCTTCCCACTCAGTCCTGGTCTCACTTGTGCTTTATTTATGCTCTTTGTTATCATGGGATAACAAAGATGTATACTGATGAATATTGGCAAATACTTTGAATTATGAGTTAGCTTGCTCTGTCTAGCACTTTCTTAAGTGATTGCTGAGAACTCCTAGTGCTTTATTATAATTAAATACTGTTTATAGAAGTTTGGGTTGTTAGTGTTTTCACTTTTCCTTCAAGTAGCTCACTGGTGTTGCTTGCCTTCAATTCCTTTTAATTCTATTTCAAGATGATGGAGAAAATTTGTAAAATTAAGAAAAATAGAATTACTTTAAGCTCTGACTCCATTGACAAGAGATTTCTTGCGTGTTTTGCACCTGCTTTTCAGTTCATTAATGTGCTTCCAAAGTGCTGCCGTGCAGCAGCAGGGGCAGAGGCCACGCTTCTTTCTCTCTGGCTTAGGGGGTGCGTCCTCAGTTGTTCTGTTCTGCACTCACAGCACTTGTCTGGTCCACCTTCCTCCTTTTGGTATTTGAATTGGTTGTGTTAGTTTTTTAAGTGACATGCCGTTACAGTTAATTGTGAGCTGACTTGGCAAAAGCAGCAAGTGTTGTTACTGCTGAGCCTTCTCTAGCCCCACTGCCTTTGTTTTTAAGAGCTCTTTGTATTTTGTTATTTCTGGGCATTGATTGCTGTGGGATTTTTCTTTTACTGTTCATAATTAAGATTGATAAGTCATAAGAAACGTTTTCTAATGCCTTTATTGTGGTATTTATCTGACAGCTTATTTACTTTATTTCTTTAATTTTTTCCAGGAAGTTTGGCGAGCGGCCTCCACCTAAGCGACTAACTAGGTAAGCAATATGCTGCCACTTAACCACTGACTGCAATACAGAGCCTGTCGTTGTAGACACTGATATGAGCTGCTCTGAGAAAAGTAGTCTTAGAAACTCAGTTACAGCTGCGACTATGTTTAACCAATCAGACTTTGATGTGATGAGAGATTTAATAGATGCTTTTTGAAATGAATATTCAAGTACTTTCTCCTATCATTTTAAAATAAAGCCTAAGATTTACTTATTTTATGATAATATACAGTGTTCTATTTATGTAAGTTAATTTTACAGTATATATTCTTAATATATTTCAAAGAATTAACTTAAAAATTATAAAATAAAGAAACCCGTGGTTTTACAGTTTCATTCCTCAGCATTGACTTTTTTTGTTAATTAAATTTCTAGGGAGGGAGGGGGAGAGAGAGATTGTGATTCTCTTTTTCTTTAAAACCTAAACTGAGATCTCCCTTTACTGTTCTCCTGCATGCTTTAAACCCCACGATGCCTTAGACTTGCAGAGTTCTCTGTAATAGCTCTGTGGTGGTGGTGTATTCCCTTTCTTCTTGGTTCATACTGATGGCTGCTTAAGCTACTACCAAAAAATTACCACTATTAAGATATTTATTGAAGACAGTTGTGGGTTGCGCATGGTGGTATATACCTTTATTTAGTACTATACTCAGGAGGAAGAAACAGAGATCTCTGTGAGTTCAACATCAACCTGACCTACATAGTGAGAGTCCCAGGCCATCCAAGTCTGCATAATGACATCAGAGGAAACAAAGAAAGGAAGGATTGGGGGAAGAAAATTGTATTAAAAATGATAAACACAGAAGATGGTGTGAAGACAAATTTCGGACATCTTAATCAAGGAATGATGATAAAACATATTAAAACCCTAAAATCAATCTGTAAACAATGAACATTTATTTTTTTAAAGGTATATTTTGCGTATGAGTACACTGTAGCTATCTTCAGGCACACCAGAAGAGAGCATCAGATATATTACAGATAGAGGGTTGTGAGCACCATGTGGTTGCTGGATATGAACTCAGGATCTTAAGAGCAGTCTGTGCTCTTAACCACTGAGCCATCTCTCCATCCCTCTACAGTGAACATTCATAATCTGAAAAGGTGAAGTCTGATGTGCCCCAGAGCCCCCTTTTAAGTTACAGCATAATGGCTTTAAAAGTTTCAGATTTTGGAACATGGATTTAGGATGCCCAAATATTAAATCTATGAAAATATTCCAAAATATAAAATCAATTAAGCCCTCTATAATCTGAAATACTTCTGGTCCTAAGGATTTTGGAAAAGAGGTAATTTATATTGAGGTATTTGTTTGTCTGTCTCAGTGTTTCTACTTAATCTATTGCAGAACTGTTATTAAGGAGGTGACAAGGGGGTGGAGATAACTTCTTCAGGAGAGCACTCAGTGAATGTGTCTCCTGAAGATCTCAGGAGTGGGGCAACGGTACACATCTGCAGTGCAGTCTTTGCCAGTCTTCTGCACACATACACACGTGAGAAAGCTACCCACAACTGAGGGGAGAAACTGGAAACACACCACATCTAACAGTGATGGCAGGCTATGAATTGTGCCTGTTTTCAATAGTCAGAATAAAAATCCATCCCATAGTCAAGTCTGTCTTTGTAGTTATGCCCAGACTAAATTCTGCTTTGGTTTCACCTCACTGTCGCCGAATAGAGTTAAAGACTGAAACTTCCAAGAAACTCAGTTTTCTACAAAACAGCTCAAGAACAGAGGAGTAAGACGAGGCCCTCTGAGCTCCATCCACCACACAGCTCAGTAGAGGGGCAAGAACTGTGTGGGGTGCTGGAAGCAGGAGAGCTCAGGCAGCCACACAGAGAAAGAAGCTGCACATCGAATCTTCAGTGAGAAGAAAATTAATCCAGACCAGCCCAGAAGTGTGTATTGCAGGAGCTCAGACTCAGCTGCCTTCAATGCTGGGCTCTACAGAGTGCTTAAGGAACAAGAATCCTTAGCTCCCTTCCTAAAGGTTGGGAGAGAGGATCTAGTTCATTCCGAGGACAGAATACTGTTGCCTAAGGTAGGCAGTGCCCATATGCTACTAAAAGCACAACTATAGATAACACACTATGTGAACAAAGATTTCTATTCAGAAGTTCATAAAAAGAATGAACTCTACATACACAAGTTCTAGAAAATAGCTGCTCTTACTGGCAGGATGCAGATGAGTATTGTTGTTTCCTGGAATGGGAAAGGGATTTCAGACCCAGAAGAAGAGCTTTTGGGACACTGAGGATGTCCCTTTGTTGCAGTATGGTGGAGTGTGTTGGTGCTAAAGCCACCATATGGTAGGTCAACAGTATCTCATTAAAACCCTTAGCATGTTAGTACCCTTTTTACATAGGAGATAACCTGGGAGACTAGCATATCTGTTGCTGGAGAATTTGATTACATTTTGTTTCTCTTTAAAGGAAAGCTAACTGCAGATGTCTTCATTGCCTATGCAAACTTATCAAACGAGTCTAATGGCAAATGTAAATTGAAAACCAATAATCAATTCTGGAGTAATTAAGTAAATTAGTTTTACTAAATAGAAACTTGAAATTAGGATATTTTCTTAATAATTTCTATCTCAAATTTAGTGCCATCTAATACCAACTTTGAAGTTTTATTATCCTCTGAAGTGATTCTGCTGTTGCAAAACAATGTTTTATTTGGCAAAAAATATTTTAAAAAGTTTGTTTCCACTGTGTTGTAGAGAGTATAATGTGGGGGCCGTGGCTTATCTTAAGGAACTTTCAAAGCCTCCCCTGCCGTGTTCTGTCTTATTATTTCCCAAAGTAAACAGTATTAGTGGGAGAGTCTTTCTTAAATGAGGCCTAGGGTATTTTGTATACATGATCTAAATTTTCAGTTAAAAGCACAAATAAGTGGAGTAAAGACTACACTATTCAACATGACTGAATTTGCTTTTTAAGAATTGCATTTATATGTGTGTGTGCCTGTGCATCTGTGCGTACGTGCGAGTGAGTGCATGCTACACTGTGCTTGTGGAAGTCAGAAGACAGTTTGAGAAAAGGGAATCTTACGGGTCCCAGGGATAGAAGCCTACACATTCTTTCAGAGATAGTGTTGTTATTGTTCTCCTCCTTTAACTGCAAACTAGGAGCTGCTAACTAGAGTATGTTGAGTAGCAGAGGAGTTTCTTTGTGAGGTTTACCATTATTTTAGTTTGTATAATTGCTAGAATGATTATATATTCTCTTGCTCAAAATATCTGTTGTCTGTTACTAGGAGTAGTACTTTTCAACAAAGCCTATCTCTTTCATGGAGGCATCTCTGTGCTCTTAAAATCCCATGCCTGAGACACATCACCCATGTATTTTTGTTGACTTAAGCTAGGTTGATGTTTCAACAGTGTTTAGTAATCAGACCCCACCCCCACAACCCCTCCCTTCTCTCTCCCACCCCCCCTCTCTAATTTGTCATTGCTGGTGGGGCACATATCAGTGGCTATGTCTGGAGATCAGTGGACAACTTTCAGGACGAGATTCTCTTAGAGCTGTCAGGCTTGCAGACAAGCACCTCCGTTTGCTGAGCCACCTGTCTGGCCCCCTTCCTTCTCTGTAGAACAATGCGGTTCTTATGTTTTAATTCATTCTTATATTAAGTAAGACAAGCATGTATAAATGTGCTTATAGATTTGGTAGATAAGCTGTACAGAGTTGAATGAAAAGCTTTCACCTTAAAGGAATGAAAGACAGGTTTAATCTATAGCAAAATATAAGTGACCATGGCTCAGAAACATTAAGGTCTCCAAATACAACATGCTAACATGAAAGGAGTCTTATGGAGTTGTTATGGTAACAAAACAAAGAAAGTTATAAATCAAGATATTTAGAAAATACATAGTTACACAAGGGAAGCAGGTTACAGCAAGATGGGAGATAAGCTGCCTTGTATGTCATCTGACAACACTTGCAGTCTTTTGATTGGTAGAAAATCTTGGTTTTGTTAAGTTAATACATTCTAAATCTGGCTAGTAGCAGGAGCCAGCACAAAGGTGGTAATGGGGATATGACCTTTTAGTAGATTAATGATAGCCCCAAATAGATTGTAATTAGACTCTGAAATAGCAAATTTCAACCTCCCCACATCTTTGGTTTGCTGGGTCAGCCTATGCAGACAACTTGTTCCTCGGAACATTCTTGCTCACAGCGCATTGAGGCTTACGTCAAAAGCATAAGGCAGTGTGCACCCCTAGTCTTCTACCAGCATGCCTACAACAACGCTTTCATGGGTGTCCCCATGCTACTCTCTGATCCTCCTGCAGCACAGATACATAGTTCAGAGCTTGGAATGCTCTTTACAAGGACAATGATGACACCCATAGCTTGCTGGCAGGAGCTACTTGTCAGGGTTCCCGGCTAACTCACCTATTTTTTTCCCTTTTCCAATAATTTCCCGGAGGAGACAAACTTGAGATTCAGAAGTAACAGAGTTAAAACTTAGACTTTGTTTCATAGCTGAGATGTGACTTAGCCATTGTACTACTAGTAGTATAACTTTGTCCTTGAAATAGCTAAACTACCTACCTAGCTTTGATTCCTGCCTCTTCTGCAGGAAAGTAACTTAACTGTGTCTGGTCATGTCCCCTCAAGGCAGTTGGTTATATTTATATACTTGTTTAGAAGAGTTAACTAGCACAGCCTTGCTTCTCAGTTTCAGCCTTTTTTTTTTTTTTTTTTTTTTAAATATCCCAAATGTTGTCTCCCCATACCTTACCCCCCCCCTCCCAGACAGAGTCTTATTTCTCCCTTCCCTTCCTAGTGCCACATCAGTTCTCTGCAGGATTAACTCTCCCATTGCAGCAGAAAAAGGCAGCTCTGCCTGGGCCCTGCAGGCCAGCCTGGGTATCAGGTAAAAGGACTTGAGGCAGAGCGTTCGTTACTGGAAGCCTTTGTTGTGTGTCTGGGAAGATAAGAAAAGCAGACACATAACCTGGTAAACATAAGCAACTCATTACTAAGTGACATGGCAGAGATTATACTGTAAGCAGAATTTAATTTAGAAAATGTATTGCAGTTAATTCTTTTTAAGTATATAGCTGCTTTCAAATTCCATGCATGGGACTTGTGTACAGATTTTGACAGGATATTGTCTTTCTCTCGACTTTTGTTTTTCTCTTGTTTTGGTTTGTCCTTTTTTCATGTATATTATGGAATCTTCCTCAATCCTCTTCCACTTTCATTCTTTTGAGCCAGGGACTTTTAATCAAATCCAAATTTGCCAGTATTCCGGTCTTGCTCCAGAGATCTCCTGCTCTGCCTTTAAGGCAGGAATCACAGGTGGCTAACCCTGTTCACCTCACATTTAGATGAGTTCTAGAATCTGGCCCTCTTGGAAAGGTTTTAGCCACCACCCCACATCCTCAGCTGCTGTTTTTTATTTTATAATCTCTGCCCCCATCTTATTCTTTGCACTGTCCCATAGTTACACCTCAGCGCCTCTGCCATTGCCTGCTGGTCTGCTCAGTACTGAGGTCATGTGCATGGTTCTTTGCCCTTACTCCCTGACCTAAGTGGACATCACGCCTCAGCTCAGACTGTGCACACCTTTGCTAGTAGTGCGCTGCTCCGTTCTGTTGTGTTCCCGTCAGTGGAAGAGGTCCAGTCTCTCTGCCTACACTGTGTGTCACTTTTCATGCCTTGCAGCTAAAACATTTTCCTCAGTAAAAATAAATGCCATTTAGATTTTCTCATTAGACCCCTTTAATCACCCTGAGCCAGGCAGTTGTGTTAGCTCCAGTATTTAGATTCTGAAGAGTAAAAGCTGGGTGAGACTATGTGGTTTGTCCAGGGAGTTTAGTGTACAAGTGACACAAATCTGTAATTCCCTATATTTAATGACTTTATGACAATTGACAGTTTGACAGCTTGACAGCTTATTACTGTCATTTGGATTGTCTTTATTAATAATGTAATTTAAATATAATTTAAATTTATTAAAAATATTCCTTGGTTATCTGACTTTCATTTTGTGATGTGTAAAACATCTCAAGAATTGAGATTCTGCTTAAATCTGTGGAGTTTCTTTCCTTCCTGTGTGGCATTTAACTTGGGTAAATAAATAGACATTGAAATTTTTATAAAACATATACTTAATAAGTATGGCAGTTTTCATTTCCAAGTAATACAATTTTCAATTAGCATCTTTTTAATATATTTAACAAAATCCTTTGGGAGACTGTTAGTTGGGACCAAGCTGTAGAAGTTCGGGTGATTTGATGTTTTGTCGTGACTTAAGTGAAAGGGTAGAGGAGCAAGATAAGCTATAGAGAAAGTCAGCTGATTACATTACTAGTGTAAATGTTAATTGTATTTTAACAACCAAAATGCAGAGGGAAAGTGGTCTGTGTTTGCCTTTGCACAGGATTCTTTAAGGTAGCTCATGCAGTTGTATCAGGGTTTGTGTTTAGGTTTGTTTGTTTAAAAAAGTGTTCATAAGCATTCCTCTCATCAACTGTAGAGAGAAAGAAGATTTTGACAAAACACCATCCCTACAATAGTAATATTTAATATTTGATTTCAGGGAAGCTATGCGAAATTATTTAAAAGAACGAGGGGATCAAACAGTACTCATTCTTCATGCAAAAGTTGCACAGAAGTCGTACGGAAATGAAAAACGGTAAGATTATTGAGTATTTGGGACAAATAGTGCTTATTTTATAATTTGCAAATGATTTATATTTATGTCTGAGACTTGTTTCTATTCCTGGGTTTATTTGCATAGTAGAAAAGAAAAAGTAGGTAAGAGGGGAGTTAACTCTTAAAGGGGAGAAAAAGTGAATTGCAGCATGTTCAAATCAGAAAACTTAGTGAATACCATCAGGCCACATCTCAAATTTTACAAAATTAAGTCTGTTTGTTTTGAAACTGTGTTCCATGCATCTCAATGACACATTCACATTTGCAAAGTGTCTTTTCTTTTGGGGCTAAAGTATAAACAAGTGCACCCTCCCACCCCACCCCAGGCCTTTTTAAAAAGGATGAGGCAATTGTGAGTTATACAATCCTGGCTCTTGGAGAGGCTGAGGCAGGAGGATGGAAAGTTCAAAACTTCTCTGGGTTATAGAGTAGCAAGGCCAGTGTGATCAACTTTGACTCTGACTCAAAAAAGTCAGGGAATGGGGCTGGAGAGGTGGCTCGGCAGTTCAGAGCACTTGCTGCTCTCACAGAGACTCTTAGGTCCGGCTCCCAGTGCTCACTGTGCCTGGCTATAGCTCCAGCTCCAGGGGAACTGGCATCTTCTTGTGGCCCCCATGGCCATCCGTACACATGTGGCACATACATGCCTTCACACACAAAATTAAATCTTTTTCAAGAAGTCTGGGGATGTAGCTCAGTGATAAGAGCCATGTAAACAGGGCTCTGGGTTCACTTCCCAGTGCCACAGTAGGGAGGTTGGCACGCAGGCACATATTTGCACACAAGTAAGGCCTAAGAATTCCGAGCTTCCAACTGCTTGAACAAAGTTCATCTGCCCTATACTCTGAACATGACAGCACAGTGCACCTGCAGTCCCATCTGCTTTAGAGGGCAGGTCAAGCATTCCTTGTGCCTAAGAGTTCCTGGGTTGCACTGCAAGGGCCCTCTAAGGAAAAGACAAATCTTCATATACTCAAACCTAATTGATCATTATATAAATTACCTATAAAGATGATTATTGAATGAATGTCGTTTCTATGTAGTCTTTTTCATGAAACTCGTATCATTTTGTTTGGATTGATTATGGACTTCTTGTTGATCAGAGTTTTGTTTCAAAGTTGGTGTTAAAGCTCAAACCCAGAGTTTTGTGTACACACAGCACATGTTCTACCACATGGTCACATCCCACACATCACACAGCCGCAGTTATCACAGGGTGGGCGTGGCAGCTAGCTAACCTGGCCTGCTGGACCAGGTCATTGTTGGCTCAGCACTTCACCTCTGCTGTTGTCACCTGATTCCAGGTGCTATAAGGTACCTTGTCTTTCAGACAGCAGTTTTTGTTTAAGTATTATTGAGTAAAGAGATCCTGCTTTTGGGGAAGTGAGGGGGTTACTGATCAAAGTTTTGGGAATTGGCCAGAAGGAATGAAAGTGTGAGTCTGTTAAAAGAATAAAAGGAATCTGTGACAAAGGAAATGGCATATGAGCAAAAGTAGAGAAATATAAATGTATAATTAAATTACTTTACATGATATGTAATCAGGAGTCCTTGATTGATCTCTGAGCTGAAAAGGAAGTTATTGAATTGATGATTATCCTCAAAAAGGATGCATAGTAAAATGAAATGGAAATAATATTTAGCATCCTCACAGCCCAGCCGAGTGTTGGTATTCAGCTCTTTAAAATTTTCTCTTCAGTGTGGGGTGGGGTGGGGTGTGCAGCAGGGGTGGAGTCCTAGGCCCTTCTCTTATTAAAGTATTCTTTAATGAGCTCCAGCCCCAGCCCTGTTTTGTTTTACTTGACATGTGAAACTTGATTATTGATTTTTTTTTTTTTTTACCTAAACATAGAAGTTGATGCGAATAACCAACTCTTTGTTTATGTTGGCCGTAGATGAATTTCTAGGTTAGGGTTTTTAATAAGAAAACTTAGTATGTGTATGTTGTATGTGTTAACATAGAGCTAAGTGTAAATGGTCATGGCTCAGGAACACAGATTTAGGTCACCTCAAATGCTGTGTCATAATGAGAATATAGTTTGTAAAGTTACAGAACAAAAAGTTGTAAATCAAGAAATCTTTCTTTGTTAAGTGGGTTATAGAGAAGGGTTATACTGCTGTCTGATAGCATCATTGGCTATTGAGTTGGTGAAAGCTAGTAGTCTGCTAATATTTCTAGAAGATTTTATATGAGAGCCACGAGGCTCTTAGGTCAGGCACAGGTAAATGACTGTTGAGACTAAAGATAACCCAAGAGAATTTAGCCCTGAGTTTGCAACATTCCAATTCTCCACAGTTGTGGCATTATAATCAATCAGCCTTGGTGACATGGGTGTGACCTTTTTTGGGAACCTGAGTTCACACTAGTCAGTTGTTTTTTCTAAGCAAAACAGGAATGCTTCTCACCACTCAAGAATGCTATGTTTAAGGCCAATTATGCTTTTTGAGGTGAAATAGAGAAGGTTGCCTAGCGACTCTGGTCTTGAACCAGAGAAGTAGTCTACCAGTATTAGGGTTTTAATATTCATTTTAAGGGAAATGAAGATAAGGAAATCTGCATATACATGCCTTGGCTTCATTTGGTTGTTATCCTTGGTACCAGCTTTGGAACTCCTACAACTAATTCCAGGGTTTTAAAAATTCTTTTATTTTTGTAGTTCCAAAAAATAGAAATTCACATTAAGCTATTTCTATGAAGTAAAATCCCACAGGCGTGTGCTGTATACTGGGTGTTGTGTTGACCCTAACCCCTTTTGTGGGTTAGCAACAGCAGGGTGTCAGGGCTGAGGAATTAAAGGTACCTCAAAAAGCATAGTCCCTGTGTACCTCACTCAGTGTCATCCCATCCTTCCTTGACAAGGTGAGACCCGCCAGGCTGGAGCTCTCTGAAGCACAGGGCAAGCACACTAGTCACTCGGTCGGCTTCAAACACAGGAAGTGATGGCTCTGCTTTTCTTTCATTCTCTGGAGTTTTAACAAAGCCTCTTATCAGTTAGATTACTTTCTTTACTTGCCCCTTTTTAAATTATGTTAGATGCCAGTGCAAAAGGACCTACACAGAGTCATGTGGCGTTTAATTTTATGATGGATGGCTAAGACCTTCTGAAGTCATAAGGGTGTGCTAGTCATTTTAGCAAATGCAGGACCACAGGGATACGGTGGCTTATCAAGAACCATAAGCGCTTTAGCGATTGCCTTTATTTACTGCACTGCCCTGTTGTTTTAAACCTTCCCTTAGATATGGCTTAGTCCATCCATAACCTCCTATTCAGTACTTGAAGAATTTAGCTTTTGGCCACCAAGAAAAAGAATGAAGATGTTATAGTAACTACTCTCCATTGTCTTTTGAATCATGTGTATTAAAATGTAAAGTGTTAACTGGGGTAATTGATGTACCAGGAGCTCCCACATGTTCCTTCAGTGGTGACAAGTTTGGGTTTTGTCTAACTAAACTTAATTGTCACACCAAGCTAAATAAATAAAAGCCCTTTGTGAATCTTGGTTCTTGATTTTCCATGTATGTTCACAGGATTTGAGGTGAAAGGATTGTTAAATCATTCACTAAAATACTAAATTTTGCAATGAGTAAAATCTTAAATGTGTACATATCGCCACCAAGTGGGAGAGAATAGCATTGCTTGTCAGTTAAAAGATGCGAAAAGAAAGGAAAGAAAAAAGGCTACAATGTTTGACAGGACTGTTAGAAGCTTGACAGTTTCAAACACAGAAATGCATTTTAATTGTTTAATTATTATATGGGCTTTTGCATAGACTATTGGAAAGTATTGGGAAGTCTTTGTTTTTATTGTATTCTTGAATTTTTTTCAAGGTAGAATCTTGATCAATGGGTTGTTTATTTTTGTTTTGTCAGGATATATCCCTATAGCCTTGTTTATGTTCTGGAACTCACTGAATAATAGTCTAGGCTAGCCTCAAACTCACAGAAATCTGCCTTCCTTGCCTGTGAGTGGCTGGATTTAAAGGCATGTACCACCAATGCCTGGTTTTGATCAGAATTTTATATAGAGAATTTTAATCTGTTTGACTAATTTTATGCTGTTAATTTCTTGTGTTAATTTTTTATTTTTACTGCACTTCCATGAATATTCCAAATATTCATTCCTTTATCATTTCTGTGTGCTATAGCCTTCAGATATGAAATAAAAGTATATTTTGTGATAATGTATTAATCATTATTAATATCAAATCATTCAGATTTGATAATGATAATACCAATTCACCAAGGAGTTTTAATATTCATTGTCCAATAAAATACTAACATGGGATGAAGTTCCTGAGAGCGTATTAGCCTAGGCATTTGAGATGTGTCTTGCTATGCACTTGGTAGCCACTAGCATTAAAAGCCTGAGAGATCCCTGGTATAGAAGTAAACTGAGCCAGTTACAAAACATGTCCAGCCAGTATAAGCATCGCTACAAACTTGGCGTGACATGGACCTGGGCCTAGTACCTGGGCTGTGACCTTGATACTCTTGGCCCCAAGTGTGAGCATGAAAGCTCCTCTTGTTTTGTGTGGCTTAATTAGGTATTACAGAAACACCCAGAGTCTTACTGCGCTGCTCCACACTCTTTCCTCTCCAGGACACACTTGGTCTACTCAACCTTTTTGCCCCCAACGTCCTCTCCATGGTTGATCCCCTTTTTCTATCCAGCCATTGCTTCTGGGTTTTGTCTTCCTTTAACTTTAAATGCCGCAAAGTTTTCCCTGGCTGCCTCAGGCAGTCTGTATTTTAGCTACCCTATCCTTGCTTTATTTTGTAAGTACTTAGTACTTGCTAACAAAGTCTCTATTTTTATATTAGCTTTATACCCATCCTCTCCCCACCCCCTCCTATTAGTGTGTAAGTTCCATGAGGATAGCGATTTTTTTTTTTATTTTGTTGTTGTGTTCTTGGTACCTGGGGGTATACTAAGTATTTGAAGAACTAATAAATACTAAATAATCTCAGCTCCCTTCTCGTACGTTACTTGCAAAGTCACCTGATAGGGTTGAGTAAAGAAGGTGCCGGTACATTTGGAGGCTCTTAAGTCCATGCTGTCCTTGGTTTGCTGAAGAGGAAGCAAGCCGCTTACCTCAGAAACCCGAGACGTTATGCATGGTCACATATTTTATTTGTTTGTTTGCGTATTTCTTTCTGTGTATCTCTGTATAGTTGTATATTGTTTGCGTATCTCTGTATAGTTCTGACTATCCTGGAACTCACTGTGTAGACTAGATTGGCCTCAATCAAATTCACAGAAATCTGCCTGCCTCTGTATCTCAAGTACACTATGCTCAGCAACACAACTTACTTTTCTTAGTCTGAGTTTCAGACTAAATTTGATTCTCAGTATCCATTGACTAGTGTGTCACTGGCCAACAGGAGGCCCATGTGCTCACAGCTCAGCAGTGTAAGTTAGCACATATCCACATGCCTGGTCATCTTTCCCTGTTGCCTTCTTATGAGTGGAACTTGGCACAGGTAGTTGTTACAGTTAGGCTGTTTGCTTTTAGTGGGATTAGCAGAATCAAGAAACACTTTCCTGTATTCATAACTGTTCATAATGTAGGAATTACCATGAGGCCCTTTTGTTTTAAGAAAGGAGAAGAAAGGTAGGTCTTTGTATAAGAGATACTCTTACATGTTAACTGCAGACCTAGTTCATTGTTTATACTGTGTGCCTTGTTACTAGTCATTTGAGTTTGCAGGCATCTTTAAAAATTCGCAGGCGTCTTTAAACAGGGACAGGACCCAGACATTTTAAGGTATGTGTATGTATCAGTGGGTATCATTAGGCAAAGGTGTATAACATATCATTGGGCAAGTACATTCTGCCCTACATAAGAGATAAATTTATAGTTCCATTGTTAGGCTATGACAGAGTCATTGTATGTGAGAGAACTTGGGAAGGTGCTGTTTGGCATACAGAAGACCAAATCTGTTAATAATCGTGAGCCGAAACAATACAATGTTGGGTTTTTTTTTGGGGGGTTTTGTTTTTTTTTGTTGTTGTTGTTTTTTTGGGGGGGGGGTGTCCAAGATGTTTCTCAGTCCTGAAACCAGGTGTTTAGGGCTAAGGTACACAAACCATGGACTCTGCCGGACTCACATCAAGCCGTCTGTTTGTCTTTTTCCTTTGTTGCCTTCTTTAATACTATTTTCCAGGTAAATTGCCAAATAAAGTTAAATGTAGTATAACAAGAATAGCATTAAAATTAATGATGCTCTTGCTTTGGCTAGAACTTAGTAATCACAGATTCTGTAGTGATCTATTATGACTTATATCTTGTTTGCCAAAGTCTTGTAGAGTAGTTCAGAGCTTTGAGCTGTGAGCTGTGAGAATTTACAGTTCTGCTTAAAGCAGGACCAGTCTAACTGATGGTATAAGTTTCAGATTTTATTAGAACAGATAACAACAGATAAGTCTTTATTTCAGTCCTTTTGATTTGATGATTTGCTTTATAAATGACCAAAATGCTTTTTGCTAGGAACCAAGTTAGTATAGTGAAATAGGATTTTGAATTCATATATTTAAAAAATGAGGTATGATCTTGAATTTAATTTTTTTCTGGCACTTTTTTTCCCCAGGTTTTTTTGCCCTCCTCCTTGTGTGTATCTTATGGGCAGTGGTTGGAAGAAAAAAAAAGAACAAATGGAACGAGATGGTTGTTCTGAACAGGAGTCTCAACCCTGTGCATTTATTGGAATAGGAAATAGTGACCAAGAAATGCAGCAGCTAAACTTGGAAGGGAAGGTAAATTCAAAATATAATCTGCATTCATTCTTACAATATTTATTTTAGTTTTTTTCCATACCAGTGTTTATTGCACTTATTTTTTAAGTGCTTTTAACAGCAACTGTTTAAATGTGTATATCAGAATCACACGTATTCCTTCAGGACAGCTATGGCCTGTTGACTCATAGAGTGTGCATGTTGGCATTTAAGGCAGCATCAGGAGGCCTCCAGTTTCCTGGCTGTCTTAGTTGTAAGTCAGGTTTCTACTGGAAGACTAATCCCTCATTTTCTGCCTGGCAGTATTGTAATACCCAGATAGTAATCAAAGTGCGTCTCTCTGCTTTGGTTTATTCTCTCTTCCTATCTTTCATTCATTCCCTGTTGGAAAGTAGCTGCTGACAAATGATAGAGCCTAGGTCTGGGCAGAGTGGCTTTGGCTAACCAACATCAGTCCAGAACACACGTTACGCAGAGAATGCTCTACTACTGGCTTTCTGACAGTTTTGTGAATTCGTAAAGCACTAACAGTATACTACTTTAGTTCAGAAGGACAGTTTGTTCATTTATTATACTTACTAATTCAGCATTTTATCTTAATATTAAAGTTTTGAAAATGATTCTGGCCGGGCAGTGGTGGCACATACCTGTAATCCCAGCACTCTGGGAGACAGAGGCAGGTGGATTTCTTAGTTCGAGGCCAGCCTGGTCTACAGAGTGAGTTCC